>NW_027206792.1:0-334203 GCF_032191515.1 Phaenicophaeus curvirostris | reverse complement strand
AGGAACACTCTAGAGCCCACTGGGACCCCCTTAGGGCCTTCTAGGACCCTTCTAGTGCCCCCAGGACCCCTTTAGAGCCCCCTGGGACCACTTTAGGGCTTTCTAGGACCATTTTAAGTCTCCGGAGATCAATACAGATCACCCTAGGACCACTTAGAGCATTCTAGGACAATTCTAGGACACCAGGAACCATCTAGAACCCCCTGGGACCCACTTAGAACTATCTAGGACCTTTCTAGTGCCCCCTGGAACCCTCTAGAGCCCTCTGGGACCCACTTAGGGCCTTCTAGCACCCTTCTAGGACCACAAGGAACTCTCTAGAGCCCACTGGGACCCCCTTGAGGCCTACAAGGACGCTTCTAGGGCCACAAGAAACCATCTAGAGCTCCCTGGGACCCACTTAGGGCCTTCTAGGATCATTGTAAGACCCCGGGGAACACTCTAGAGCCTCGTGGGACCACTTAGATCCTTGTAGGACCTTTCTAGGACCACGAGGAACTCTCTAGAGCCCCCTGGGACCCACTTAGGGCCTTCTAGGGCCCTTCTAGGACCATGAAGAACTTTCTAGAGCCCACTGGGACCCACTTAGGGCCTTCTAGAACCCTTCTAGGACCACGAGGAAACCTCTAGAGCCCCCTGAGACCCCCTTAGGACCTTCTGGGACCCTTGTAGGACCACGAGAGACCTTCTAGAGCCCACTGGGACCCCCTTAGGGCATTCTAGGGCCCTTCTAGGAGCCTCAGTAACCCTCTAGAGCCCTCTGGGACCCCTTTAGGGCCTTGTAAGAAAATTCTATGACCACGAGAAACCTTCTAGAGCCCCCTGGGAACCACTTAGGCCTTTCTAGGACCATTTTAAGACCCCAGGATCCATCTACAGCCCCCTGGGACCCCCTTAGGGCCTACTAGGACCATTGTAAGACCCCAGGGAACCCTCTAGAGTCCCCTGGGAACGCTGTAGGGCCATCAAGGACCATTCTAAGGCCCCCAGGGACCCTCTAGTGTCCCCTGGGACCCCCTTAGAGCCTTCTAGGACCCTTCTAGGAGCCCCAGGAACCTTCTACAGCCCCCTGGGACCCCTTTAGGGCCTTCTAAGACCCTTCTAGGACCACGAGGAACCTTCTAGAGCCCCCTGGGACCCCCTTAGAGCCTTCTAGGACCCTTCTAGGAGCCCCAGAAACATTTAGAGCCCCCTGGGACTGACTTAGGGCCTTCTAGGTGTCTTCTAGGACCACGTGGAAGCCTCTCGAGAACCTGGGACCCCCTTAAGGCCTTCTAGGACCCTTCTAGGAGCACCAGGCACCCTCTAGAGCCCCCTAGGACCACCTTAGGGCCTTCTAGGGCCCTTCTTGAACCCCCAGGGACCCTTTACAGCCAACTGGGCCCCCCTTAGGGCCTTCTACAACTCTTCTAGAACCATGAAAAACCCTCTGGAGCCCCCTGGGACCCCCTTAGGGCCTTCTAGGACCCTTCAAAGACCATGAGGAATCCTCTGGATCTCCCTGGGACCCCTTTAGGGCCTTCTAAGGCCCTTCTAGGACCACGAGAAACCCTCTAGAGCCCTCTGGGACCCCCTTTGCGCCTTCTAGGAGAATTCTAGTGCCCCCAGGGAACATCTAGAGACGCCTGGGACCCCCATAGGGCCTTCTAGGACCTTTCTAGGACCACGAGGAATCCTCTAGAGCCCCCTGGGACCCACTTAGGGCCTTCTAAGACCCTTCTAGGACCACGAGGAACCATCTAGAGCCCCCTGGGACCCTTAGAACCTTCTAGGACGAATGTAAGACCCCGGGAAACCGTCTAGAGTCCTCTGGGACCAACTTAGGACCCTTTAGGTCCTTCTAGGACCCTTCTAGGGCCACCAGGGACACTCTAGAGCCCCCTGGGACCCCCTTAGGGCCTGCTAGGTGTCTTCTACGACCACGAGGAACCATCTAGAACCCCCTGGGGCCACTTAGGACCTTCTAGGACAATTGTATGACCCCGGGGAACCCCCTAGAGTCGTCTGGGACCCCCTTAGGGCCTACTAGAACCATTGTAAGACCCCAGGGAACACTCTAGAGTCCCCTAGGACTCCTTAAGGCCTTCTAGGACCCTTCTAGGACCACGAGAAACCCTCTAGAGCCCCCAGGGACTCCCTTAGGGCCTTCTAGGACCCTTCTAGGAGCCCCAGGAACCTTCTACAGCCCCCTGGGACCCCTTTAGGGCCTTCTAAGACCCTTCTAGGACCACGAGGAACCTTCTAGAGCCCCCTGGGACCCCCTTAGAGCCTTCTAGGACCCTTCTAGGAACCCCAGAAACATTTAGAGCCCCCTGGGACTGACTTAAGGCCTTCTAGGTGTCTTCTAGGACCACGTGGAAGCCTCTCGAGACCCTGGGACCCCCTTAAGGCCTTCTAGGACCCTTCTAGGAGCACCAGGAACCCTCTAGAGCCCCCTAGGACCACCTTAGGGCCTTCTAGGGCCCTTCTTGGACCACCAGGGACCCTTTACAGCCAACTGGGCCCCCCTTAGGGCCTTCTACAACCCTTCTAGAACCATGAGAAACCCTCTGGAGCCCCCTGGGACCCCCGTAGGGCCTTCTAGGACCCTTCAAAGACCACGAGGAATCCTCTGGATCTCCCTGGGACCCCTTTAGGGCCTTCTAAGGCCCTTCTAGGACCACGAGAAACCCTCTAGAGCCCTCTGGGACCCCCTTTGCGCCTTCTAGGACACTTCTAGTGCCCCCAGGGAACATCTAGAGATGCCTGGGACCCCCATAGGGCCTTTTAGGACCTTTCTAGGACCACGAGGAATACTCTAGAGCCCCCTGGGACCCACTTAGGGCCTTCTAAGACCCTTCTAGGACCACGAGGAACCATCTAGAGCCCCCTGGGACCCTTAGAACCTTCTAGGACGAATGTAAGACCCCGGGAAACCGTCTAGAGCCCTCTGGGACCAACTTAGGGCCTTCTAGGACCCTTCTATGACCACGAGAAACCACCTAGAGCGCCCTGGGACCTGCTTAGGGCCTTCTAGGACCATGGTAAGACCCCTGGGAACCCTCTAGAGCCCCCGGGATCCCTTTAGGGCCTTCTAAGACCATTTTAAGACCTTGGGGAACCCTGTAGAGCCCCCTGAGATCCCTTTAGGGCCTTCTAGGACCCTCCTAGGACCCACGGGTACCCTCTAGAGCCCTCTGGGACCCTTTTAGGACTTTCTTGGGCCCTTTTAGAATCACCAGGAACTTTCTAGAGCCCCCTGGGACCATTTTAGGGCCTTCTAGGACCCTTCTAGGACCACGAGAAACCATCTAGAGCTCTCTGGGACCCCTTTAGGGCATTCTAGGACCCTTCTAGGGCCCCCAGAGACCATTTAGAGCCCCCTGGGATGCCTTAGAGCCTTCGAGGACCCTACTAGGACCATGAGAAACCCTCTAGAGCCCCCTGGGACCCCCTTAGGACCTTCTAGGACACTTCTAGGGCCCCCAGGGACCCTCTAGGACCCCTGGGAGTGTTTAGGGCCTACTAGGACCCTTCTAGGATCACCAGGAACCCTCTAGAGCCCTCTGGGACCCACTTAGGGCCTTCTAGGACCCTTCTAGGACCACGAGGAACTCTCTTGAGCCCCCTGGGACTTGCTTAAGGCCTTCTAGAACCCTTCTAGGACCAGGAGAAACGCTCTAGAGCCCCCTGGGACTCCCTTAGGGCCTTCTAGGATCATTGTAAGACCCTCGGGAACAATCTAGAGCCTCGTGGGACCCCTTAGAGCCTTCTAGGACACTTCTAGGACCACCAGGAACCCTCTAGAGCTCCCTGGGACCCACTTAGGGCCTTCTAGGACCATTGTAATACCCCGCGGAACCCTCTAGAGCACCCTGGGTCCTATTTAGGGCCTTCTAGTACCCTTCTAGGGCCCCCAGGGACCTTCTAGAGCCCCCTGGGACCCACTTAGGGCCTTCTAGGACCCTTCTAGGACAACGAGGAACCCTCTAGAGCCCCCTGGGACCCCCTTAGGACCTCCTAGGACCCTTCTAGGACCACGAGAAACCCTCTAGAGCCCCCTGGGACACACTTAGGGCCTTCTAGGACCATTTTAAGACTCCGGGGAACCATCTAGAGCCACCTGGGACCTCTTAGAGCATTCTTGGACACTTCTAGGACCACGAGGAACCTTCTAGGACCCCTTGGGACCCCCTTAGGGCCTTCTAGGACCCTTCTCGGACCACCAGCAACCCTCTAGAGCCCCGTGGGACTTGCTTAAGGCCTTCTAGGACTCTTCTAGGTCCACGAGAAAACCAGCTAGAGCCCCCGGGACCCACTTAGGGCCTTCTAGGACTCTTCTAGGACCACGAGAAAACCAGCTAGAGCCCCCGGGACCCACTTAGGGCCTTCTAGGACCATGGTAAGGCCCCGGGGAACCATCTAGAGCACCCTGGGTCCTCTTTAGAGCCTTCTAGTACCCTTCTAGGGACCCAGGGACCTTCTAGAGCCCCCTGGTTCAACTTAGAGCATTCTAGAACCCTTCTAGGACCACGAGGAACACTCTAGAGCCCACTGGGACCCCCTTAGGGCCTTCTAGGACCCTTCTAGGGCCCCCAGGGCCCCTTCAGAGCCCCCTGGGACCACTTTAGGGCTTTCTAGGACCATTTTAAGACTCCAGAGATCAATACAGATCACCCTAGGACCACTTAGAGCATTCTAGGACACTTCTAGGACACCAGGAACCTTCTAGAACCCCCTGGGACCCACTTAGAACTATCTAGGACCTTTCTAGTGCCCCCTGGAACCCTCTAGAGCCCTCTGGGACCCACTTAGGGCCTTCTAGCACCCTTCTAGGACCACAAGGAACTCTCTAGAGCCCACTGGGACCCCCTTAAGGCCTACAAGGACGCTTTTAGGACCACAAGAAACCATCTAGAGCTCCCTGGGACCCACTTAGGGCCTTCTAGGATCATTGTAAGACCCCGGGGAACACTCTAGAGCCTCGTGGGACCACTTAGATCCTTGTAGGACCTTTCTAGGACCACGAGGAACTCTCTAGAACCCCCTGGGACCCACTTAGGGCCTTCGAGGGCCCTTCTAGGGCCTCAAAGAACCCTCTAGATCCCCCTGGGACCCTTTAGGGCCTTCTAGGACATTTCTAGGACCACCAGGAACCATAGAGTGCCCTCTGGGACCTTCTTAGGACTTTCTAGGGCCCTTCTAGGACCATGAAGAACTTTCTAGAGCCCACTGGGACCCACTTAGGGCCTTCTAGAACCCTTCTAGGACCACGAGGAAACCTCTAGAGCCCCCTGAGACCCCCTTAGGACCTTCTGGGACCCTTGTAGGACCATGAGAGACCTTCTAGTGCCCACTGGGACCCCCTTAGGGCATTCTAGGGCCCTTCTAGGAGCCTCAGTAACCCTCTAGAGCCCTCTGGGACCCCCTTAGGGCCTTGTAAGAAAATTCTATGACCACGAGAAACCTTCTAGAGCCCCCAGGGAACCACTTAGGCCTTTCTAGGACCATTTTAAGACCCCAGGATCCATCTACAGCCCCCTGGGTCCCCCTTAGGGCCTACTAGGACCATTGTAAGACCCCAGGGAACCCTCTAGAGTCCCCTGGGTATGCTTTAGGGCCATCAAGGACCATTCTAAGGCCCCCAGGGACCCTCTAGTGTTCCCTGGGACCCCCTTAGAGCCTTCTAGGACCCTTCTAGGAACCCCAGGAACCTTCTACAGCCCCCTGGGACCCCTTTAGGGCCTTCTAAGACCCTTCTAGGACCACGAGGAACCTTCTAGAGCCCCCTGGGACCCCCTTAGAGCCTTCTAGGACCCTTCTAGGAGCCCCAGAAACATTTAGAGCCCCCTGGGACTGACTTAGGGCCTTCTAGGTGTCTTCTAGGACCACGTGGAAGCCTCTCGAGACCCTGGGACCCCCTTAAGGCCTTCTAGGACCCTTCTAGGAGCACCAGGCACCCTCTAGAGCCCCCTAGGACCACCTTAGGGCCTTCTAGGGCCCTTCTTGAACCCCCAGGGACCCTTTACAGCCAACTGGGCCCCCCTTAGGGCCTTCTACAACTCTTCTAGAACCATGAAAAACCCTCTGGAGCCCCCTGGGACCCCCTTAGGGCCTTCTAGGACCCTTCAAAGACCACGAGGAATCCTCTGGATCTCCCTGGGACCCCTTTAGGGCCTTCTAAGGCCCTTCTAGGACCACGAGAAACCCTCTAGAGCCCTCTGGGACCCCCTTTGCGCCTTCTAGGACACTTCTAGTGCCCCCAGGGAACATCTAGAGACATCTGGGACCCCCATAGGGCCTTCTAGGACCTTTCTAGGACCACGAGGAATCCTCTAGAGCCCCCTGGGACCCACTTAGGGCCTTCTAAGACCCTTCTAGGACCACGAGGAACCATCTAGAGCCCCCTGGGACCCTTAGAACCTTCTAGGATGAATGTAAGACCCCGGGGAACCGTCTAGAGTCCTCTGGGACCAACTTAGGACCCTTTAGGTCCTTCTAGGACCCTTCTAGGGCCACCAGGGACACTCTAGAGCCCCCTGGGACCCCCTTAGGGCCTGCTAGGTGTCTTCTACGACCACGAGGAACCATCTAGAACCCCCTGGGGCCACTTAGGACCTTCTAGGACAATTGTATGACCCCGGGGAACCCCCTAGAGTCGTCTGGGACCCCCTTAGGGCCTACTAGAACCATTGTAAGACCCCAGGGAACACTCTAGAGTCCCCTAGGACTCCTTAAGGCCTTCTAGGACCCTTCTAGGACCACGAGAAACCCTCTAGAGCCCCCAGGGACTCCCTTTGCGCCTTCTAGGACCCTTCTAGGATCACCAGGAACCCTCTAGAGCCCTCTGGGACCCACTTAGGACCTTCTAGGACCCTTCTAGGACCACCAGGATCCCTCTTGAGACCCCTGGAACCACCTTAGGGCCTTCTAAAACCCTTCTAGGACCTTGAGGAACCCTCTAGAGCTCTTTGGGACCCCTATAGAAGGGTCTGGAGGCCTTCAGAAGGGTCCTGAGTGGCTCTAGAAGGGTCTGGGGGCCTTGAGAAGGGCCCTGGGGGGATCTAGAAGGGTCTGGAGGCCTTCAGAAGGGTCCTGAGCGGCTCTAGAATGGTCTGGGGGCATTCAGAAGGGTCTGGATGGGCTCTAGAAGGGTCTGGGGTCCTTCAGAATGGCCCTGGGGGGATCTAGAATGGTCTGGAAGCCATCAGAAGGGCCCTGAGTGGCTCTAGAACCGTCTGGGGGCCTTCAGAATGGCCCAGGGGAACTAGAAGGGTCTGGAGGCCTTCAGAAGTGTCCTGAGCGGCTCTAGAAGGGTCTGGGGGCCTTCAGAAGGGCCGTGGGTGGGCACTAGAAGGGTCTGGGGGCCTTCAGAAGGGCCCTGGGTGGGCTCTAGAAGGGTCTGGAGGCCTTCAGAAGGGTCCTGAGGGGCTCTAGAAGGGTCCAACTTGGATCTCAAACGGTCTAGGGCCTTCCGATTGGTCCTGGGGGGCTCTAGAAGGGTCTTGGAACCTTCATAAAGGTCCTGACTGGCTCTAGAAGGGTTCTGAGGGGCTCTAGAAGGGTCTGGGGGCATTCAGAAGGGTCCTGAGGGGCTCTAGAAGGGTCTGGGAGCCTTCGAAGGGTCCTCGGGGGCTCTAGAAAGTCATAGAAGGGTCTTAGAAGGCCCTAACAGCGTCCCAGGGGGCTCCAGAGGCTTCCTGGTGACTCTAGAAGGGTCCTTGAAAGCCCTAAGTGGGTCCCAGGTGGATCTAGCGGGTACCTGTGGGTTCTAGAAGGTTCCTAGAAGGTCGTAAGGGGGTCCCAGAGGGCTCTAGAGGGTTCCTGGTGGTCCTAGAAGGTTCCTAGAAGGTCCTAAGGGGGTCCCAGAGCGCTCTAGAGGTATCCTCGTGGTCGTAGAAGGTTCCTATAAGGTTCTAAGGGGGTCTCAGGGGGCTCTAGATGGTTCCTCGTGGTCCTAGGAGGGTCCTAGAAAGCCCTAAGTGGGTCCCAGGAGGCTCTAGAGGGTTCCTGGTGACTCTAGAAGGGTCCCAGTAAGCCCTAGAAAGGTCCCAGGGGGCACTAGAGGGTTCCTGGAGACCCTAGAAGAGTCCCAGAAAGCCCTAGAAGGGTCCCACAGGGCTCTAGAGGGTTCTCGTGGGTCCTAGAAGGGTTGTAGAAGGCCCTAAGGGTGCCCAGAGGACTCCAGAGGATTCTTCGTGGTCCTAGAAGAGCTCTAGAAGGCACTAAATGGGTCCAAGTTTGCTCTAGAGGGTTCCTCGTGGTCTTACAAGCGTCCGAGAAGGCCCTAAGGGGTCCCGGGGGGCTCTAGAGGGTCCTTGGGGCACTAGAAGGGTCCTAGAAGGCATAAAGTGGGTCTCAGGTGGCTCTAGGGGTTTCCTCGTTGTCCTAGAAGGGTTCTAGGAGGCCCTAAGTGGGTCCCAGGGGGATCTAGAGGGTTCCATGTGTTCCTAGAATAACCCAGAAGGCCCTAAGGAGGTCCCAGGTGGCTCTAGATGGTTTCTCGTGGTCCTAGAAGGGTCATAGAAAGCTCTAAGGGGGTCCTAGGGAGCTCTAGAGGGTTCCTCGTGGTCCTAGAATGTTCCTAGAAGGCTCTAAGGGGGTCCCAAAGAGCTCTAGAGGGTTCTTCGTGGTCTTAGAAGCATCTGAGAAGGCCCTAAGGGGGTCCCAGGGGGCTCTAGAAGGTCCCTGGGGGCCCTAGAAAGGTCCTAGAAGGCCCTAAGAAGGTCCCAGGTGCCTCTAGAGAGTTCCTCGTGGTCTTAGAAGGGTTCTAGAAGGCCCTATGGGGTCCCAGGGGGCTCTAGAGGGTCCCTGGGACACTAGAAGTGTCCTAGGAGGCCCTAAGTGGGTCCCAGGGGGCTCTAGAGGGCTCCTGGTGACTCTAGAAGTCTCCTATAAAGCTCTAGAAGGGTCCCAGGGGGCTCTAGAGGGTACATGGTGACACTAGACGGGTCCTAGAAAGACCTAGAATGGTCCCAGAGGGCTCTAGAGGGTTCCCTTGGGTCCTAGAAGCGTCCTAGAAGGCCCTAAAGGGGTCCCAGGGGGGTCTAGATGGTTTCTCGTGGTCCTAAAAGGGTCTTAGAAGGCCCTAAATGGGTCCCAGGGGGCTCTAGAGGGTTCCTCGTGGTTCTAAAAGGGTCCTAGAAGGACCTAAGGGGGTCCCAGGGGTCTCTAGAGGGTTTCTCGTGGTCCTAGAATGGTCCTAGAAAACACTAAGGGGGTCCCAGGGGGTTCTACATGGTTTCTCGTGGTCCTAGAAGGCACCTAGAAGGGTCTAAGTGGGTCCCAGGGGGCTCTAGAGGGTTTCTCGTGGTCCTTGAAGGGTCCTAGACGGTCCTAAAGGGGTCCGAGGGAGTTCTAGAGGGTTCCTGGTTATTCTAGAAGTGTCCTAGAAAGCCCTAGAAGGGTCCAATGGGGCTCTAGAGGGTTCCCTGTGGTCCTAGAAGGGTCCTAGAAGGCCCTAAAATGGTCCCAGGGGGTTCTAGAGGGTTCCTGGTACTCCTAGAAGAGTCCTATAAGGATCCATGCAGTCCCAGGGGGCTCTAGAGGGTCCCTGGGGGCCCTAGAAGGGTCCTAGAAGGGCCTAAAGGGGACCCGGGGGCTCTAGAGTGTTCGCCGGTGACTTACAATGGTCCTAGAAGGCCCTAAGGGGGTACTAGGGGGCTCTAGGTTGTTTCTCATGGTCCTAGAAGGGCCCTAGAAGGCCCTAAAGTGGTTCCAGGGGGCTTTAGAGTGTTCCCCGGGGTCTTACCATGGTCCTAGAAGGCCCTAAGTGGGTCCCAGGGGGCTCTAGAGGGTTTCTCGTGGTCCTAGAAGGGTCCTAGAAGGCCCTAAACTGGTCCCAGGGGGCTGTAGATTGTTTCTCATGGTCCTAGAAGGGTCCTAGAAGTCCCTAAAGGGGTCCCAGGGGGCTCTAGAGGGTTCCTTGTGGCCCTAGAAGGGTCTTAGAAGGCCCTAAGTGTGCCCAGAGGACTCCAGAGGATTCTTCGTGGTCCTAGAAGAGCTCTAGAAGGCACTAAATGGGTCCAAGGTTGCTCTACAGGGTTCCTCGTGGTCTTAGAAGGGTCCTAGAAGGTTCTAAGGGGTCCCAGTGGGCTCTAGAGGGTCCCTGGGGGTCCTAGAAGGGTCCTAGAAGGCCCTAAGGAGGTCCCAGGGGTCTCTAGAGGGTTTCCCAGGGAATTACAATGATCCTAGAAGGCCCTACGGGGGTCCCAGGTGTCTCTAGAGGGTTTCTTGTGGTCCTAGAAGGGTCCTAGAAGGCCCTAAGTGGGTCCCAGGTGGCTCTAGGGGGTTCCTCGTTGTCCTAGAAGGGTCCTAGGAGGCCCTACGTGGGTCCCAGGGGGCTCTAGAGGGCTCCTGGTGACTCTAGAAGTCTCCTATAAAGCCCTAGAAGGGTCCCAGGGGGCTCTAGAGGGTACATGGTGACACTAGAATGGTGCTAGAAAGACCTAGAATGGTCCCAGAGGGCTCTAGAGGGTTCCCTTGGGTCCTAGAAGGGTCCTAGAATGCACTAAGGGGGTCCCAGGGGGCTCTAGAGGGTTTCTCATGGTCCTAGAAAGGTCCTTGAAGGCTCTAAGGGGGGCCCAGTTGGCTGTAGAGGGTCCCTGGGGGTCTAAGAATGTCCTAGAAGGCCCTAAGGGGGTCCTAGGGGGCTCTAGAGGGTTCCTTGTGTTCCTAGAAGGGCCCTATAAGGCCCTAAATGAGTCCTAGGGGACTCTAGAGTGTTCCCCGGGGTCTTAAAATGGTTCTAGAATGCCCTACGGTTGTCCCAGGGGGCTCTAGATGGTATCTCATGGTCCTAGAAGGATCCTAGAAAACCCTAAAGGGTCCCAGGGGGCTCTAGATGGTATCTCATGGTCCTAGAAGGGTCCTAGAAGGCTCTAAGGGGGTCCCAGGGGGCTCTAGATGGTTTCTCGAGGTCGTAGAAGGGTCCTAGAAGGGACTAAGGGGGTCACAGGGGGGTCTAGAGGGTTCCTGGGGCTCCTAGAAGGGTCCCAGTAGTCTCTAAGTGGTCCCAGGGGGCTCTAGAGGGTTTCTCGTGGCCCTAGAAAGGTCCTAGAAGGTCCTAAGTCGGTCCCAGGGGGCTCTAGAAGGTCCTTTGAGGTCCTAGAAAAGTCCTAGAAGGCCCCAAGAGGTTCCCAGGGGGCTCTAGAGGGTTCCTGGGGCTCCTAGAAGGGTCATAGAAGGCTCTAAGGGGGACCTAGGGAGCTCTAGAGGGTTCCTCGTAGTGCTAGAATGTACCTAGAAGGCTCTAAGGGGGTCCCAGGTGGCTCTAGAGGATTCTTTGTGGTCTTAGAAGCGTCCGAGAAGGCCCTAAGTGGGTCCCAGAGGGCTCTAGAAGGTCCCTGGGGGCCCTAGAAATGTCCTAGAAGGCCCTAAGGAGGTCCCAGGTGCCTCTAGAGAGTTTCTCGTGGTCTTAGAAGGGTTCTAGAAGGCCCTAAGGGGGTCCCAGGGGGCTCTAGAGGGTCCCTGGGTCACTAGAAGTGTCCTAGAAGGCCCTAAGTTGGTCTCAGGGTGCTCTAGGGGGTTCCTCATGTCCTAGAAGTGTCCTAGGAGGCCCTAAGTGGGTCCCAGGGGGCTCTAGAGGGCTCCTGGTGACTCTAGAAGTCTCCTATAAAGCTCTAGAAGGGTCCCAGAAGGCTCTAGAGTGTTCCTGGTGACACTAGAAGCGTCCTAGAAAGACCTAGAATGGTCCCAGAGGGCTCTAGAGGGTTCCCGTGGGTCCTAGAAGGGTCCTAGAAGGCCCTAAAGGGGTCCCAAGGGGGTCTAGATGGTTCCTCGTGGTCCTAAAAGGGTCTTAGAAGGCCCTAAATGGGTCCCAGGGGGCTCTAGAGGGTTCCTCGTGGTTCTAAAAGGGTCCTAGAAGGCCCTAAAGGGGACCCAGGGGGCTCTAGAGGGTCCTTCGTGGTCTTAGAAGCGTCTGAGAAGGCCCTAAGGGGGTCCCAGGGGGCTCTAGAAGGTCCCTGGGGGCCCTAGAATGGTCCTAGAAGGCCCTAAGGAGGTCCCAGGTGGGTCTAGAGAGGTCCTAGTGGTCTTAGAAGGTTTCTAGAAGGCCCTAAGGGGTCATAGGGTGCTCTAGAGGGTCCCTGGGGCACTAGAAGGGTCCTAGAAAGCCCTAAGTGGGTCTCAGGGGGCTCTAGGGGGTTTCTCCTTGTCCTAGAAGTGTCCTAGGAGGCCCTAATTGGATCTCAGGGGGCTCTAGAGGGCTCCTGGTGACTCTAGAAGTTTCCTATAAAGCTCTAGAAGGGTCCCGGGTGCTCTAGAGGGTTCCTCGTGGTCCTAGAAAGTCCTAAGTGGGTCCCAGGGGGCTCTAGAGGGTCTATGGTGGTGATAGAAGGGTCTTAGAAGGCCCTAAGTGTGTCCCAGGGGGCTCTAGAGGGTTTCTCGTGGTCCTAGAAGGGTCTTAGAAGGCCCTAAGGGGGTTCCAGGGGGCTCAAGAGGGTTCCTGTGGTTCCTAGAAGTGCCCTAGAATGGTCTAAATGGTTCCAGGGGGCTCTAGAGTGTCTCTGGGGGCCCTAGAAGGGTCCTAGAATGCCCTAAAGGGGTCCCAGGGGGCTCTAGATTGTTCCCATGGTCTTAAAATTGTGCTAGAAGGCCCTAAGTTTGTCCAAGGGGTCTCTAGAAGGTTTCTCGTGGTCCTAGAAGGGTCCTAGAAGGTCCTAACGGGGTCCAAGGGAGCTCTAGAGGGTTCCTGGTGACTCTAGAAGTGTCCTAGAAAACCCTAGAAGGGTCCCAGGGGGCTCTAGAGGGTTTTTTGTGGTCCTAGAAGGGTCTTAGAAGGCCCTAAAGTGGTCCCAAGTGGTTCTAGAGGGTTCCTGGTGCTCCTAGAAGGGTCCTGGAAGGCTCTAAGCGGTCCCAGGAGACTCTAGAGGGTCCCTGGGGGCCCTAGAAGGGTCCTAGAAGGCCCTAAAGGGGACCCAGGGGGCCCTAGAGGGTTCCCCGGGGTCTTAAAATGGTCCAAGAAGGCCCTAAGGGGGTAACAGTTGGCTCTGGGTTGTTTCTCGTGGTCTTAAAGGGTCCTTGAAGGCCCTAAATTGATCCCAGGGAGCTCTAGAGGGTTCCTGGTGGTCCTAGAAGGGTCGTAGAAGGCACTAAAGGGGTCCCAGGGGTATCTAGAAGGTTCCCAGGGGTCTTACAATGTTCCTAGAAGGCCCTAAGTGGGACTCAGGGGGTCTAGATGGTTTCTCGTGGTCCTAGAAAGGTCCTAGGAGGCCCTAAAGTGGTCCCAGGGGGCTCTACAGGGTTCCAGGTGGCCCTAGAAGGATTCTAGAAGGCCCTAAGTGGTTCCCAGAGGGCTCTAGAGGGTTTCTCGTGGTCTTAGAATGGACCTAGAAGGCCCTGAAGTGGTCCCAGTAGACTGTAGAGGGTTCCTGGGGTTCCTAGAAGGGCCCTAGAACGGTCTAAGGGGTTCCAGGGGGCTCTAGAGCGTCTCTGGGGGCCCTAGAATAGTCCTAGAAGGCCCTAAAGGGGTCCCAGGGGGCTCTAGAGCGTTCCCCGGGGTCTTACCATGGTCCTAGAAGGCCCTAAGTGGGTCCCAGGGGGCTCTAGAAGGTTTCTCGTGGTCCTAGAAGGGTCCTAGAAAGTCCTAAAGGGGTCCAAGGGAGCTTTAGAGGGTTCCTGGTGAATCTAGAAGTGTCCTAGAAAGCCCTAGAAGGGTCCCAGGGGGCTCTAGAGGTTTCCCTGTGGTCCTAGAAGGGTCCAAGAAGACCCTAAAGTGGTCCCAGGGGGCTCTAGATGGCTCCTGGTGCTCCTAGAAGGGTCCTAGAAGGCTCTAAGCTGTCCCAGGGGACTCTAGAGGGTACCTGGAGGGCCTAGAAGTGTCCTAGAAGGCCCTAAAGGGGTCCCAGGGGGCTCTAGATGGTGCCTGTGGGTCCTAGAAGGGTCTTAGAAGGCCCTAAGGTGGTCCCAGGGGGCTCTAGAGGGTTCCTCGTGGTCCTAGAAGGGTTCTACAAAGCCCTAAGGGGTCCCAGTGGGCTCTAGAGGATTCCTGGTGGTTTTAGATGGGTCCCAGGGGTCTTTAGAGGGTCCCTGGGGGCCCTAGAAGTATCCTAGAAGGCACTAAAGGGGACCCAGGGGGCTCTAGAGTGTTCCCCGTGGTCTTACAATCCTCCTAGAAGGCCCTAAGAGGGTACCAGGTGGCTCTAGTTTGTTTCTCGTGGTCCTAGAAGGGTCCTAGAAGGCCCAAAAGTGGTCCCAGGGGGCTCTAGAGGGTTCCTGGTGGTCCTAGAAGGGTCCTAGAAGGCACTAAAGGGGTCCCAGGGGTCTCTAGAAGGTTCCCAGGGGTCTTACAATGATCCTAGAAGGCTCTAAGTGGGTCCCATGGAGCTCTAGATGGTTTCTCGTGGTCCTAGAAGGGTCCTAGAAGGCCCTAAAGGGGTCCCAGGGGGCTCTAGATTGTTTCTCGAGGTCCTAGAAGCGTCCTAGAAGGCCGTAAGTGCGTCCCAGGGGGCTCTAGAGGGTTCCTGGTGGTCCTAGAAGGATTCTAGAAGGCCCTAAGTGGTTCTCAGAGGGCTCTAGAGGGTTCCTCGTGGTCCTAGAAGGGTCTTAGAAGGCCATAAAGGGGTCCCAGGGTGCTCTAGAGGTCTTTAGATCTGGGGGGCTCTAGAAGGGTCTGGGCGCTTTTAGAATGGATGTGAGAAGCTCTAGAAGGGTTCAGGGTCTTTTTGAATCTCCCTGGGGGGCTCTAGAAGGGTCTGGGGGCTTTTAGAATTGTCCAGATGGGCTCTAGAAGGGTCTAGGGTCCTTTAGAATGGGTCTGGGGTGCTCTAGATGGGTCTGGGGTCTTTTAAAATGGACGTGAGAAGATCTAGATGGGTCCAGGGGCCTTTAGAATGTCGCTGAGGGCCTCTAGAAGGGTCTGGGGTCCTCTAGAAGGGACGTGAGATGCTCTAGAAGGGTCCAGGGTCCTTTAGAAGGTCTCTGGCATCTCTAGAAGGGTCTGGAGGCTTCTAGAAGGGATGTGAGAAGCTCTAGAAGGGTCCAGGGGCCTTTAGAACGTCTCTGGGGACTCTAGAAGGGTCTGGGGGCCTTTAGAAAGGACGTGAGAATCTCTAGAAGGGTCCAGGGGCCTTTAGAACGTCTCTGGGGGGCTCTAGTGGGATCTGGGGTCTTTTAGAAGGACTCTGGGGCCCTCTAGAAGGGTCTAGGGTCCATTAGAATGGGTCTGGGAGGATTTAGAAGGGTCTAGATGCCTTTAGAACGTCTCTGGGGGGTCTAGAAGGGTCTGGGGTCTTTTAGAAGCGACGTGAGAAGCTCTAGAAGGGTCCAGGGTCCTTTAGAAGGTCTCTGGGGGGCTCTAGAAGGGTCTGGGGGCATTTGGAATGGATGTGAGTGGCTGTAGAAGGGTCTGGGCGCCTTTAGAATGTCTCTGGGGGGCTCTAGAAAGGTCTGGGTTCTTTTAGAAGGGACGTGAGAAGCTCTAGAAGGGTCCAAGGACCTTTAAAATAGTTCTGGGGGCTCTAGAGGAGTCTGGAGGCTGTTAGAATGGTCCAGATGGGCTCTAGAATGGCCTGGTCGCTTTTAGAAGGTCTCTGGGGGGCTCTCGAAGGGTCTGGGGTCTTTTAGAAGGGACGTGAGAAGCTCTAGAAGGGTCCAGGGGCCTTTAGAAGGTCTCTGGGGGGCACTCAAAGGGTCTGGGGGCTTTTAGAAGGGACGTGAGAAGCTCTGGAAGGGTCCAGGGGCCTTTAGAAGGGCTCTGGGGAGTCTGGAATGGTCTGGGGGCCTTTAGAATGGTCCAGAAGGGCTCTAGAATGGTCTTGGCACTTTTAGAAGGGCCCCGGTGGGTGCTAGAATGGTCTGGGGTCTTTTAGAATGGACGTCAGGTGCTCTAGAAGGGTCTGGGGGCTTTTAGAAGGGTCCAGTGGAGCTCTAGGAGGGTCTGGGGGCCTTTAGAAGGGCTCTGGCGGTCTTTAGAGACATCTGGGGGCCTTTAGAAGGACTCTGGGGGCCTCTAGAAGGGTCTAGAGGCCTTTAGATTTGTCTAGAGGGGCTCTAGAAGGACTAATCCCCTAACCCTAACACTTAACCCTAACCCCCTATCCCCAACCCTGACCCTAACCGGATAACCATAACCCTAATCCCTATCCCCCTAACCCTAATCCCTAACACCCTAACCCTAATCCCTTACACCCTAACCCTAACCCCGTAACCCTAAGCACATAACACTAAACCCTAACCCTAACCCTCACCCTAAACCCTAACCATAATCCTAACCCTAACCCTAACCCAACCCTGACCCTAATCCTAATCCTAAATCTAACCCCTAACCATAACCCTAATGACCCTAACACTAACCCTAACCCTAACCCTCACCCTAAACCCTAACCATAAACCCTAACCCTAAACCTAACCCTAATGACCCTAAACTCTAACCCTCACCCTAACCCCTAAACATAACCATAACCCTAACCATAACCCTAACCCTTACGACCCTAACCCTAACCTTAACCCTAATCTAACCCTAACTTAACCCTAACCCTAACCCCTAAGCCTAACACTTACCCCTAACCCTAAGCATGAACCCTAACCCTAACCCTTAACCCTATCCCTAACCCCTAATCCTAAACCTAACCCTAACCCTAACCCTAATGACCCTAACCCTAACCCTAACCCTAATGACCCTAACCCTAACCCTAACCCAACCCTAACCCTAACCCTAACCCTAACCCTAACCCTAATCCTAATCCTAAATCTAACCCCTAACCATAACCCTAATGACACTAACCCTTACCCTAACCCCTAACCCTACCCCCTAACCCAAACCCTAATGACCCTAACCCTAACCCTTACCCTAATGACCCTAACCCTAACCCCTAACCCTAACCCTAACCCTAACCCTAACCCTAACCCAACCCTAACCCTAATCCTAACCCTAACCCTAACCCTAACCGCTAACCCTAACCCCAACACTAAATCCTAACCCTAAACCCTATCCCTAACCCTAACCCCTAACCCTAACCCTAACCCCTAACCCCTAACCCTAACCCTAATGACCCTAACCCTAACCCTATACCCCTATCCATAACCCCTAACCCTAACCCAAATCCTAACCCTAACCCTATCCCTAATGACCCTAACCCTAACTCTAACCCCTAACTTCTAGAGCTTCTCACGTCCCTTCTAAAAGCCTCTGGACCCTTCTAGAGCCACCTGGGTCCCTTCTAAAAGTGCCAAGACCCTTCTAGAGCCCATCTGGACCATTCTAAAGGCCCCCAGACCCCTCTAGAGCCCCCCAGAGACCTTCTAAAGGCCCCTGGACCCTTCTAGAGCTTCTCACGTCCCTTCTAAAAGCCCCCAGACCCTTCTAGAGCCCCCCAGAGACATTATAAAGGCCCCTGGACCCTTCTAGAGCTTCTCACGTCCCTTCTAAAAGCCCCCAGACCCTTCTAGAGCCCCCCCGAGTCCTTCTAAAGGCCCCTGAACCCTTCAAGAGCTTCTCACGTGCCTTCTAAAAGCCCCCAGACCCTTCCAGACCCCCCAGAGACTTTCTAAAAGCGCCAACACCCTTCTAGAGCCCATCTGGACAATTCTAAAGGCCCCCAGACCCATCTAGAGCTCCCCGGAGACCTTCTAAAGGCCCCTGGACCCTTCAAGAGCTTCTCACGCCCATTCCAGAAGAACCCAGACCCTTCTAGAGCGCCCCAGAGAGCTTCAAAAAGCCCCTGAACCTTTCTAGAGCTTCTTACATCCCTTCTAAAAGCCCCCAGCCCCTTCTAGAGCCCCCCAGATCCAATCTAAGGATATCTAGAGCCCCCTGGGACCCCTTTACGGCCTTCTAAGACCCTTCTAGGACCACGAGGAGCCATCTAGAGCCCCCTGGGACCCCTTAAGGCCTTCTAGGACCCATCTAGGACCACGAGAATCCCTCTAGAGCCCCCTGGGACCTCTTTAGGGCCTTCTTGGACCATTCTAGGGCCCCTAGGGACCCTCTAGAACCCACTGGGACCCACTTAGGGCCTTCTAGGACCATTCGAGAACCACAAGAAACCCTCTAGAGCCACCTGGGACCCCCGTAGGGCCTTGTAGGATCATTGTAAGTCCCTGGGGAACCATCTATAGCTCTCTGGGACCCAATTAGGGCCTTCTAGGACCCTTCTAGGGCCCCCAGGGACCCTCTAGAGCCCACTGGCACCCCTTAGAGCCTTCTAGGACACTTCTAGGACCACGAGGAACTCTCTAGAGCCCACTGGGACGCCTTAGGGCCTTCTAAGACCCTTCTAGGACCACGAGGAACCCTCTAGAGCCCTCTGGGACCATTCTAGGGCTTTCTTGGACACTTTTAGAGTCACGGGACACTTTAGAGCCCCCTGGGACCCCTCTAGGACCAAGAGAAACCATCTATTGCTCCCTGGGACCCACTTAGTGCCTTCTAGGACACTTCTAGGGCCACCAGAGACCCTCTAGAGCCCCCTGGGATGCCTTAGAGCCTCCTAGGACACTTCTAGGACAACGAGGAACCCTCTAGAGACATCTGGGACACCCTTAGGGCCTTCTAGGACACTTCTAGGACCATGAGGAAACCATCTAGAGCCCCCTGGGACCCCTTTAGGGCCTTCTAGGACCATGGTAAGACCCCGCAGAACCCTCTAGAGAACCCTGGGACCCCCTTAGGGCATTCTAGGACCCTTCTAGGACCACGAGGAACCCTCTAGAGCCCCCTGAGACCCGCTTAGGACCTTCTAGGACCCTTCTTTGACCATGAGGAACCCTCTAGAGCCACCTAGGACTCCCTTAGGGCCTTCTAGGACCCTTCTTGGACCCCCAGGGACCCTTTAGAGCCCACTGGCCCCCCTTAGGGCCTTCTAGGACCCTTCTAGGACTACGAGAAACAATCTAGAGCCCCCTGGGACCCCCTTAGGGCCAACTAGGACCATTGTAAGACCGCGGGGAACCCTCTAGAGCACCTTGGGTCCCCTTTAGGGCCTTCTAGGACCCTTCTAGGACCCACGGGAACCATCTAGAGCCCCGTGGGACCCCCTTCGGGCCTTCTAGGACACTTCTAGGTCCTCCAGGGACCCTCTAGAGCCCCCTGGGACCGCTTAGATCCTTCTAGGACCCGCGGGTACCCTCTAGCGCCCCCTGGGACCCCTTTAGTGCCTTCTAGGACCATTCTAGGACCACCAGGAACCCTCTAGAGCCCCCTGGGACCAATTTAGGGCCTTCGAGGACCCTTCTAGGACCACGAGAAACAACCTGGAGCCACCTGGTACGCCCTTAGGGCCTTCTAGGACCATTTTAAGACCCCGGGGATCCCTCTAGAGCCCCCTGGATCCCCATATAGGGCCTTCTAGGACACTTCCAGGACCACCAGGAATCCTCTAGAGAACACTGGGACCACTTTGGGCTTTGTAGAACCCTTCCAGGACCACCAGGAACCCTCTAGAACCCCCTGGGACACTTTTAGGTCCTTCTAGGACCCTTCTAGGGCCCACAGGAACCATCTAGAGCCCCCTGGGTCCCACTTCGGGCCTTCTAGGACACTTCTAGGTCCTCCAGGGACCCTCTAGAGTCCTCTGGGACCGCTTAGAGCCTTCCAGGACCCTTCTAGGACTCCCAGGAACCCTCTAGAACCCCCTGGGACCAATTTGGGGCCTTCTAGGACCCTTCTAGGACCACAGGGAACCCTCTAGAGCCCTCTGGGACCCTTCTAGGTCTTTCTAGGACACTTCTAGAGTCACCAGGAACCCTCTAGATCTCCCTTGGACCCTTTTAGGACCTTCTAGGACCCTTCTAGGACCACGAGAAGCCTTCTAGAGCCCCCTGGGACACACTTAGGGTCTACTAGGACACTTCTAGGACCACCAGGAACCATCTAGAGACCCCTGGGACCCCCTTAGGGCCTACATGGACCCTTCTAGGACCACGAGGAACCACTAGAGCCCACTGGGACCCACTCAGGGCTTCCTAGGAACATTCTGAGACCAAGAGGAACCCTCTAGAGCCCCCTGGAACCCACTTAGGGCCTTCTAGGACACTTCTAGAGTCACCAGGAACCCTCTAGAGCACCCTGGGACCCCCTTAGAGCCTTCTAGGACCCTTCTAGGAGCCCCAGGAACCCTCTAGAGCACCCTGGGATCCACTTAGGGCCTTCTAGGACCCTTCTAGGAGCCACAGGAACCCTCTAGAGCCCCCTGGGACCCCTTTAGGACCTCCTAGGACCCTTCTAGGACCACGAGAAACCCTCTAGAGCCATCTGGGAACCACTTAGGGCCTTCTAGGACACTTCTAGGGACCCAGGGACCCTCTAGAGCCCCCTGGAACCCCTTAGACCGTTCTAGGGCCCTTCTAGGAACCCCAGGAACCCTCTA
This sequence comes from Phaenicophaeus curvirostris, assembly GCF_032191515.1. Classification (NCBI taxonomy): domain Eukaryota; kingdom Metazoa; phylum Chordata; class Aves; order Cuculiformes; family Cuculidae; genus Phaenicophaeus; species Phaenicophaeus curvirostris. The sequence goes on along the minus strand of NW_027206792.1, from coordinate 313,918 downwards.
GAGTCCACTGGGACCACTTTAGGGCCTTCTAGGTCCCTTCTAAGACCACGAGAAACCATCTAGAGCCCTCTGGGAACCACTTAGGGCCTTCTAGAATCCTTCTAGGACCACCAGGAACCCTCTAGAGCCCCCTGGGACCCCCTTAGGGCCTTCTAGGACCCTTCTAGGACCACAAGGAACCCTGTAGAGACCCCTGGGACCCCCTTAGGGTCTTCTACGACCCTTCTAGGACCATGAGAAACAATCTAGAGCCCCCTGGGACCAATTTAGGGCCTTCTAGGACCCTTGTAGGACCACGAGAAACCATCTAGAGCCCCCTGGGTCCCACTTAGGGCGTTCTAGGACCATTGTAAGACCCCTGGTAACCTTCTAGAGACCCCTGGGACCCATTTAGTGCCTTCTAGGACCCTTCTAGGACCACCAGGAACCCTCTAGAGCCCCCTGGGACCAATTTAGGGCCTTCGAGGACCCTTCTAGAACCACGAGAAACAACCTAGAGCCACCTGGTACCCCCTTAGGGCCTTCTAGGACCATTTTAAGACCCCGGGGATCCCTCTAGAGCCCCCTGGATCCCCCTATAGGGCCTTCTAGGACACTTCTAGGACCACCAGGAACCCTCTAGAGCACACTGGGACTCCTTTGGGCTTTGTAGAACCCTTCCAGGACCACCAGGAACCCTCTAGAACCCCCTGGGACACTTTTAGGTCCTTCTAGGACCCTTCTAGGGCCCACGGGAACCATCTAGAGCCCCCCTGGGTCCCACTTCGGGCCTTCTAGTACACTTCTAGGTCCTCCAGGGACCCTCTAGAGTCCTCTGGGACCGCTTAGAGCCTTCCAGGACCCTTCTAGGACTCCCAGGAACCCTCTAGAACTCCCTGGGACCACTTTGGGGCCTTCTAGGACCCTTCTAGGACCACAGGGAACCCTCTAGAGCCCCCTGGGACCCTTCTAGGGCTTTCTAGGACACTTCTAGAGTCACCAGGAACCCTCTAGATCTCCCTTGGACCCTTTTAGAACCTTCTAGGACCCTTCTAGGACCACGAGAATCTTTCTAGAGCCCACTGGGACACACTTAGGGCCTTCTAGGACCCTTCTATCACCCCCATAGACACTCTAGAGCCCCCTGGGACCCACTTAGGACATTCTAGGACCACAAGGAACCCTCTAGAGCCCTCTGGGAACCATTTAGAGCCTTCTCAGACTCTTCTAAGACCACGAGGAACCCTCTAGAGCCCTCTGGGACCCACTTAGGGTCTACTAGGACACTTCTAGGACCACCAGGAACCATCTAGAGACCCCTGGGACCCCCTTAGGGCCTACATGGACCCTTCTAGGACCACGAGGAACCACTAGAGCCCACTGGGACCCACTCAGGGCTTCCTAGGAACATTCTGAGACCAAGAGGAACCCTCTAGAGCCCCCTGGAACCCACTTAGAGCCTTCTAGGACACTTCTAGAGTCACCAGGAACCCTCTAGAGCACCCTGGGACCCCCTTAGAGCCTTCTAGGACCCTTCTAGGAGCCCCAGGAACCCTCTAGAGCACCCTGGGAACCACTTAGGGCCTTCTAGGACCCTTCTAGGTGCCACAGGAACCCTCTAGAGCCCCGTGGGAACTACTTAGGTCCTTCTAGGATCCTTCTAGGACCACGAGGAACCGTCTAGAGCTCCCTGGGACCCCTTTAGGGCCTCCTAGGACCCTTCTAGGACCACGAGAAACCCTCTAGAGCCCTCTGGGAACCACTTAGGGCCTTCTAGGACACTTCTAGGGCCTCCAGGGACCCTCTAGAGCCCCCTGGAACCCCTTAGACTGTTCTAGGGCCCTTCTAGGAACCCCAGGAACCCTCTAGAGTCCACTGGGACCACTTTAGGGCCTTCTAGGTCCCTTCTAAGACCACGAGAAACCATCTAGAGCCCTCTGGGAACCACTTAGGGCCTTCTAGAATCCTTCTAGGACCACCAGGAACCCTCTAGAGCCCCCTGGGACCCCCTTAGGGCCTTCTAGGACCCTTCTAGGACCACAAGGAACCCTGTAGAGACCCCTGGGACCCCCTTAGGGTCTTCTACGACCCTTCTAGGACCATGAGAAAAAATCTAGAGCCCCCTGGGACCACTTTAGGGCCTTCTAGGACCCTTCTAGGACCACGAGACACCATCTAGAGCCCCCTGGGTCCCACTTAGGGCCTTCTAGGAACATTGTAAGACCCCTGGGAACCTTCTAGAGACCCCTGGGACCCATTTAGTGCCTTCTAGGACCATTCTAGGACCACGAGGAACCCTCTAGAGCCCCCTGGGACCAATTTAGGGCCTTCGAGGACACTTGTAGGACCACGAGAAACAACCTAGAGCCACCTGGTACCCTCTTAGGGCCTTCTAGGACCATTTTAAGACCCCGGGGATCCCTCTAGAGCCCCCTGGATCCCCCTATAGGGCCTTCTAGGACACTTCTAGGACCACCAGGAACCCTCTAGAGCACACTGGGACCCCTTTGGGCTTTGTAGAACCCTTCCAGGACCACCAGGAACCCTCTAGAACCCCCTGGGACAATTTTAGGTCCTTCTAGGACCCTTCTAGGGCCCACGGGAACCATCTAGAGCCCCCTGGGTCCCACTTCGGGCCTTCTAGGATACTTCTAGGGCCCCCAGGGACCCTCTAGAGTCCTCTGGGACTGCTTAGAGCCTTCCAGGACCCTTCTAGGACTCCCAGGAACCCTCTAGAACCCTCTGGGACCACTTTGGGGCCTTCTTGGACCCTTCTATGACCACGAGGAACCCTCTAGAGCCACCTAGGACCCCCTTAGGGCCTTCTAGAACCCTTCTTGGACCCCCAGGGACCCTCTAGAGCCCACTGGACCCCCTTAGGGCCTTCTAGGACCCTTCTAGGACCACGAGAAACAATCTAGAGCCCCCTGGGACCCCCTTAGGGCCAACTAGGACCAGTGTAAGACCCTGGGGAACCCTCTAGAGCCCCCTGGGTCCCCTTTAGGGCCTTCTAGGACCCTTCTAGGGACCCCAGGGACCCTCTAGAGCCCACTGGGACTGCCTTAGGGCCTACTAGGACCCTTCTAGGACTATGAGGAACCCTCTAGAGCCCCCTGGGACACACTTAGGGCCATCTAGGACCCCTCTAGGACCACCAGCAACCCTCTAGAGCCCCCTGGGACCCTCTTAGGGCCTTCTAGGACTCTTCTAGGACCACGAGAAGACCAGCTAGAGCCCCCGGGACCCACTTAGGGCCTTCTAGGACTCTTCTAGGACCACGAGAAAACCAGCTAGAGCCCCCGGGACCCACTTAGGGCCTTCTAGGACCATGGTGTGACCCCGGGGATCCCTCTAGAGCACCCTGGGTCCTCTTTAGGGCCTTATAGTACCATTCTAGGGACCCAGGGACCTTCTAGAGCCCCCTGGTTCCCCTTACAGCTTTCTAGAACCCTTCTAGGTGCCCCAAGAACCCTCTAGAGCCCCCCGGGGACCCCCTTAGGGCCTTCTAGGACCCTTCTAGGACCACGAGGAACCCTCTAGAGCCCTCTGGGACCCCCTTAGGGACTTCTAGGACCCTTCTAGTTCCCCCAGGGACCCTCTAGAGCCCCCTGGGACCCCTTTAGGCCCTTCTAGGACCATTCTAAGGCCCCCAGGGACCCTTTAGAGCCCACTGGGACCACTTTAGGGCTTTCTAGGACGATTTTAAGACTCCGGAGATCAATATAGAGCACCCTGGGACCCCTTAGAGCATTCTAGGACCCTTCTAGGACACCAGGAACCTTCTAGAACCCCCTGGGACCCACTTAGAACTATCTAGGACCTTTCTAGTGTCCTCTGGAACCCTCTAGAGCCCTCTGGGACCCACTTAGGGCCTTCTAGCACCCTTCTAGGACCACGAGGAACTCTCTAGAGCCCACTGGGACCCCCTTAAGGCCTTCAAGGATGCTTCTAGGACCACAAGAAACCATCTAGAGCTCCCTGGGACCCACTTAGGGCCTTCTGGGATCATTGTAAGACCCCGGGGAACCCTCTAGAGCCTCGTGGGACCACTTACAGCCTTGTAGGACCCTTCTAGGACCACGAGGAACTCTCTAGAGCCCCCTGGGACCCCTTTAGTGCCTTCTAGGACCCTTCTAGGACCACCAGGAAACCTCTAGAGGCCCCTGGGAGTATTTAGGGCGTTCTAGGACCCTTCTGTGACCACGAGAAACAACCTAGAGCCCCCTGGGACCCCCTTAGTGCCTTCTAGGACCATTGTAAGACCCCGGGGAACCCTCTAGAGCCCCCTGGGTCCCCTTTAGGGCCTTCTAGGACCCTTCTAGGGCCCCCAAGGACCCTCTAGAGACCCCTGGGCCCCACTTAGAGCCTTCTAGGACACTTCTAGGACCACGAGGAACACTCTAGAGCCCCCTGGGACCACTTAGGGCTTTGTAGAACCCTTCTAGGACCACGAGGAACCCTCTAGAGCCCCCTGGGACCGCTTAGAGCCTTCCAGGACACTTCTAGGAACACCAGGAACCCTCTAGAGCCCCCTGGGACCACTTTAGGGCCGTCTACGACTCTTCTAGGACAAGAGGGAACCCTCTAGAACCCCCTTGGACCCTTCTAGGGCTATATAGGACACGTCTAGAGTCACCAGGAACCCTCTAGAGATCCCTTGGACCCTTTAGGACCTTCTAGGACCCTTCTAGGACTACGAGAAACGTTCTAGACCCCCCTGGGACACACTTAGGGCCTTCTAGGACCATTTTAAGAATCCAGGGACCTCTCTAGAGCCTCCGGGACCCCTTTAGGTCCTTCTAAGACCATTTTAAGACTTTGGGGAACCCTCTAGAGCTCCCTGGGACCTCCTTAGGGCTTTCTAAGACCCTTCTAGGACCACCAGGAGCCCTCTAGAGCCCTCTGGGACCCCTTTTTGCGCCTTCTAGGACCCTTCTAGTGCCTCCAGGGACCCTCTAGAGCCCCCTGGGAGTCTTTAGTGCCTACTAGGACCCTTCTAGGATCACCAGGAACCCTCTAGAGCCCTCTGGGACCAACTTAGGGCCTTCTATGACCAGGAGAAACAACCTAGAGCAACCTGGGACCCGCTTAGGGCCTTCTAGGACCATGGTAAGACCCCGGGGAACCCTCTAGAGCCCACTAGGACCCCTTTAGGGCCTTCTAGGACCCTCCTAGGACCCACGGGTACCCTCTAGAGCCCTCTGGGACCCTTTTAGGGCTTTCTTGGGCCCTTTTAGAATCACCAGGAACCCTCTAGAGCCCCCTGGGACCCTCCTAGGGCTTTCTAGGACACTTCGAGAGTCACCAGGAAACCTCTAGAGCCCCCTGGGACCATTTTAGGGCCTTCTAGGACCCTTCCAGGACCACGAGAAACCATCTATATCTCCCTGGTACCCCTTTAAGGCATTCTAGGACCCTTCTAATACACCCAGAGACCATTTAGAGCCCCCTGGGATGCTTTAGAGCCTTCGAGGACAATTCTAGGGCCATGAGGAACCCTATAGAGCACACTGGGACCTCCTTAGGGCTTTCTAAGACCCTTCTAGGACCACCAGGAGCCCTCTAGAACACTCTGGGACCCATTTTGCACCTTCTAGGACCCTTCTAGTGCCCCCAGGAACCCTCTAGAGCCCCCTGGGAGTCTTTAGGGCCTTCTAGGATCATTGTAAGACCCTGGGGAACACTCTAGACCTCGTGGGGCCCCTTAGAGCCTTCTAGGACTTTTCTAGGACCACGAGGAACCCTCTAGAGCCTCCTGGGACCCCCTTAGGGCCTTCTAGGACTCTTCTAACGCCCCCAGGGACCCTGTAGAGCCCCCTGGAACCACTTAGGGCCTTCTAGGACCATGGTAATACCCCGCAGAACCCTCTAGAGCACCCTGGGTCCTATTTAAGGCCTTCTAGTACCCTTCTAGGGCCCCCAGGGACCTTCTAGAGCCCCCTGGGACCCGCTTAAAGCCTTCTAGGACCCTTCTAGGACCACGAGGAACCCTCTAGAGCCCCCTGGGACCCCCTTAGGACCTTCTAGGACCCTTCTAGTGCCCCCAGGGGCCCTCTAGAGCCCCCTGGGACCCCCTTAGGGCCTTCTAGGACCCTTCTAGGACCATGAGAAACCCTCTAGAGCCCCCTGGGACCCCCTTAAGGCCTTCTAGGACCATTTTAAATCTCCGGGGAACCATCTAGACCCCCCTGGGACCCCTTAGAGCATTCTAGGACCCTTCTATGTCCACGAGGAACCTTCTAGAACCCCCTGGGACCCTCTTACGGCCTTCTAGGACTCTTCTAGGACCACGAGAAAACCAGCTAGAGCCCCCGGGACCAACTTAGGGCCTTCTAGGACCATGGTAAGTCCCCGGGGAACCCTCTAGAGCACCCTGGGTCCTCTTTAGGGCCTTCTAGTACCCTTCTAGGGACCCAGGGACCTTCTAGAGCCCCCTGGTTCCCCTTAGAGCCTTCTAGAACCCTTCTAGGACCACCAGGAACCCTCTAGAGCCCCCTGGGACCCACTTAGGGCCTTCTAGCATCCTTCTAGGACCACGAGGAACTCTCTAGAGCCCACTGGGATCCCCTTAAGGCCTTCTATGACCCTTCTAGGACCACAAGAAACCACCTAGAGCTCCCTGGGACCCACTTAGGGCCTTCTAGGATCATTGTAAGACCCAGGGGAACCATCTAGAGCCTCGTGGGACCACTTACAGCCTTCTAGGACCCTTCTAGGACCACGAGAAACCCTCTAGAGCCCCTTAGGACGCCCTTAGTGCCTTCTAGGACCCTTCTAGGACCACGAGAAACCATCTAGATCCCCCTGGGACCCACTTAGAGCCTTCTAGTGTCATTGTAAGACCACGGGGAACCTTCTAGAGCCCCCTGGGACACATTTAGTGTCTTCTAGGACCCTTCTCGGACAACCAGGATCTCTCTAGAGCCCCCTGGGACCCACTTAGGGCCTTCTAGGGCCCTTCTAGGACCACCAGGAACCCTCTAGAGCTCCCTGGGACCCACTTAGGGCCTTCTAGGACCATTGTAATACCCCGCGGAACCCTCTAGAGCACCCTGGGTCCTATTTAGGGCCTTCTAGTACCCTTCTAGGGCCCCCAGGGACCTTCTAGAGCCCCCTGGAACCCCCTTAGGGCCTTCTAGGACCCTTCTAGGACAACGCGGAACCCTCTGGAGCCCCCTGGGACCCCCTTAGGACCTCCTAGGACCCTTCTAGTGCCCCCAGGGGCCTTCTAGAGCCCCCTGGGACCCCCTTAGGGCCTTCTAGGACCCTTCTAGGACCACGAGAAACCCTCTAGAGCCCCCTGGGACACACTTAGGGCCTTCTAGGACCATTTTAAGACTCCGGGGAACCATCTAGAGCCACCTGGGACCTCTTAGAGCATTCTTGGACACTTCTAGGACCACGAGGAACCTTCTAGAACCCCCTGGGACCCCCTTAGGGCCTTCTAGGACCCTTCTCGGACCACCAGCAACCCTCTAGAGCCCCGTGGGACTTGCTTAAGGCCTTCTAGGACTCTTCTAGGACCACGAGAAAACCAGCTAGAGCCCCCGGGACCCACTGAGGGCCTTCTAGGACTCTTCTAGGACCACGAGAAAACCAGCTAGAGCCCCCGGGACCCACTTAGGGCCTTCTAGGACCATGGTAAGGCCCCGGGGAACCATCTAGAGCACCCTGGGTCCTCTTTAGAGCCTTCTAGTACCCTTCTAGGGACCCAGGGACCTTCTAGAGCCCCCTGGTTCAACTTAGAGCATTCTAGAACCCTTCTAGGACCACGAGGAACACTCTAGAGCCCACTGGGACCCCCTTAGGGCCTTCTAGGACCCTTCTAGTGCCCCCAGGACCCCTTTAGAGCCCCCTGGGACCACTTTAGGGCTTTCTAGGACCATTTTAAGTCTCCGGAGATCAATACAGATCACCCTAGGACCACTTAGAGCATTCTAGGACAATTCTAGGACACCAGGAACCATCTAGAACCCCCTGGGACCCACTTAGAACTATCTAGGACCTTTCTAGTGCCCCCTGGAACCCTCTAGAGCCCTCTGGGACCCACTTAGGGCCTTCTAGCACCCTTCTAGGACCACAAGGAACTCTCTAGAGCCCACTGGGACCCCCTTGAGGCCTACAAGGACGCTTCTAGGGCCACAAGAAACCATCTAGAGCTCCCTGGGACCCACTTAGGGCCTTCTAGGATCATTGTAAGACCCCGGGGAACACTCTAGAGCCTCGTGGGACCACTTAGATCCTTGTAGGACCTTTCTAGGACCACGAGGAACTCTCTAGAGCCCCCTGGGACCCACTTAGGGCCTTCTAGGGCCCTTCTAGGACCATGAAGAACTTTCTAGAGCCCACTGGGACCCACTTAGGGCCTTCTAGAACCCTTCTAGGACCACGAGGAAACCTCTAGAGCCCCCTGAGACCCCCTTAGGACCTTCTGGGACCCTTGTAGGACCACGAGAGACCTTCTAGAGCCCACTGGGACCCCCTTAGGGCATTCTAGGGCCCTTCTAGGAGCCTCAGTAACCCTCTAGAGCCCTCTGGGACCCCTTTAGGGCCTTGTAAGAAAATTCTATGACCACGAGAAACCTTCTAGAGCCCCCTGGGAACCACTTAGGCCTTTCTAGGACCATTTTAAGACCCCAGGATCCATCTACAGCCCCCTGGGACCCCCTTAGGGCCTACTAGGACCATTGTAAGACCCCAGGGAACCCTCTAGAGTCCCCTGGGAACGCTGTAGGGCCATCAAGGACCATTCTAAGGCCCCCAGGGACCCTCTAGTGTCCCCTGGGACCCCCTTAGAGCCTTCTAGGACCCTTCTAGGAGCCCCAGGAACCTTCTACAGCCCCCTGGGACCCCTTTAGGGCCTTCTAAGACCCTTCTAGGACCACGAGGAACCTTCTAGAGCCCCCTGGGACCCCCTTAGAGCCTTCTAGGACCCTTCTAGGAGCCCCAGAAACATTTAGAGCCCCCTGGGACTGACTTAGGGCCTTCTAGGTGTCTTCTAGGACCACGTGGAAGCCTCTCGAGACCCTGGGACCCCCTTAAGGCCTTCTAGGACCCTTCTAGGAGCACCAGGCACCCTCTAGAGCCCCCTAGGACCACCTTAGGGCCTTCTAGGGCCCTTCTTGAACCCCCAGGGACCCTTTACAGCCAACTGGGCCCCCCTTAGGGCCTTCTACAACTCTTCTAGAACCATGAAAAACCCTCTGGAGCCCCCTGGGACCCCCTTAGGGCCTTCTAGGACCCTTCAAAGACCATGAGGAATCCTCTGGATCTCCCTGGGACCCCTTTAGGGCCTTCTAAGGCCCTTCTAGGACCACGAGAAACCCTCTAGAGCCCTCTGGGACCCACTTTGCGCCTTCTAGGAGAATTCTAGTGCCCCCAGGGAACATCTAGAGACGCCTGGGACCCCCATAGGGCCTTCTAGGACCTTTCTAGGACCACGAGGAATCCTCTAGAGCCCCCTGGGACCCACTTAGGGCCTTCTAAGACCCTTCTAGGACCACGAGGAACCATCTAGAGCCCCCTGGGACCCTTAGAACCTTCTAGGACGAATGTAAGACCCCGGGAAACCGTCTAGAGTCCTCTGGGACCAACTTAGGACCCTTTAGGTCCTTCTAGGACCCTTCTAGGGCCACCAGGGACACTCTAGAGCCCCCTGGGACCCCCTTAGGGCCTGCTAGGTGTCTTCTACGACCACGAGGAACCATCTAGAACCCCCTGGGGCCACTTAGGACCTTCTAGGACAATTGTATGACCCCGGGGAACCCCCTAGAGTCGTCTGGGACCCCCTTAGGGCCTACTAGAACCATTGTAAGGCCCCAGGGAACACTCTAGAGTCCCCTAGGACTCCTTAAGGCCTTCTAGGACCCTTCTAGGACCACGAGAAACCCTCTAGAGCCCCCAGGGACTCCCTTAGGGCCTTCTAGGACCCTTCTAGGAGCCCCAGGAACCTTCTACAGCCCCCTGGGACCCCTTTAGGGCCTTCTAAGACCCTTCTAGGACCACGAGGAACCTTCTAGAGCCCCCTGGGACCCCCTTAGAGCCTTCTAGGACCCTTCTAGGAACCCCAGAAACATTTAGAGCCCCCTGGGACTGACTTAAGGCCTTCTAGGTGTCTTCTAGGACCACGTGGAAGCCTCTCGAGACCCTGGGACCCCCTTAAGGCCTTCTAGGACCCTTCTAGGAGCACCAGGAACCCTCTAGAGCCCCCTAGGACCACCTTAGGGCCTTCTAGGGCCCTTCTTGGACCACCAGGGACCCTTTACAGCCAAGTGGGCCCCCCTTAGGGCCTTCTACAACCCTTCTAGAACCATGAGAAACCCTCTGGAGCCCCCTGGGACCCCCGTAGGGCCTTCTAGGACCCTTCAAAGACCACGAGGAATCCTCTGGATCTCCCTGGGACCCCTTTAGGGCCTTCTAAGGCCCTTCTAGGACCACGAGAAACCCTCTAGAGCCCTCTGGGACCCCCTTTGCGCCTTCTAGGACACTTCTAGTGCCCCCAGGGAACATCTAGAGATGCCTGGGACCCCCATAGGGCCTTTTAGGACCTTTCTAGGACCACGAGGAATACTCTAGAGCCCCCTGGGACCCACTTAGGGCCTTCTAAGACCCTTCTAGGACCACGAGGAACCATCTAGAGCCCCCTGGGACCCTTAGAACCTTCTAGGACGAATGTAAGACCCCGGGAAACCGTCTAGAGCCCTCTGGGACCAACTTAGGGCCTTCTAGGACCCTTCTATGACCACGAGAAACCACCTAGAGCGCCCTGGGACCTGCTTAGGGCCTTCTAGGACCATGGTAAGACCCCTGGGAACCCTCTAGAGCCCCCGGGATCCCTTTAGGGCCTTCTAAGACCATTTTAAGACCTTGGGGAACCCTGTAGAGCCCCCTGAGATCCCTTTAGGGCCTTCTAGGACCCTCCTAGGACCCACGGGTACCCTCTAGAGCCCTCTGGGACCCTTTTAGGACTTTCTTGGGCCCTTTTAGAATCACCAGGAACTTTCTAGAGCCCCCTGGGACCATTTTAGGGCCTTCTAGGACCCTTCTAGGACCACGAGAAACCATCTAGAGCTCTCTGGGACCCCTTTAGGGCATTCTAGGACCCTTCTAGGGCCCCCAGAGACCATTTAGAGCCCCCTGGGATGCCTTAGAGCCTTCGAGGACCCTACTAGGACCATGAGAAACCCTCTAGAGCCCCCTGGGACCCCCTTAGGACCTTCTAGGACACTTCTAGGGCCCCCAGGGACCCTCTAGGACCCCTGGGAGTGTTTAGGGCCTACTAGGACCCTTCTAGGATCACCAGGAACCCTCTAGAGCCCTCTGGGACCCACTTAGGGCCTTCTAGGACCCTTCTAGGACCACGAGGAACTCTCTTGAGCCCCCTGGGACTTGCTTAAGGCCTTCTAGAACCCTTCTAGGACCAGGAGAAACGCTCTAGAGCCCCCTGGGACTCCCTTAGGGCCTTCTAGGATCATTGTAAGACCCTCGGGAACAATCTAGAGCCTCGTGGGACCCCTTAGAGCCTTCTAGGACACTTCTAGGACCACCAGGAACCCTCTAGAGCTCCCTGGGACCCACTTAGGGCCTTCTAGGACCATTGTAATACCCCGCGGAACCCTCTAGAGCACCCTGGGTCCTATTTAGGGCCTTCTAGTACCCTTCTAGGGCCCCCAGGGACCTTCTAGAGCCCCCTGGGACCCACTTAGGGCCTTCTAGGACCCTTCTAGGACAACGAGGAACCCTCTAGAGCCCCCTGGGACCCCCTTAGGACCTCCTAGGACCCTTCTAGGACCACGAGAAACCCTCTAGAGCCCCCTGGGACACACTTAGGGCCTTCTAGGACCATTTTAAGACTCCGGGGAACCATCTAGAGCCACCTGGGACCTCTTAGAGCATTCTTGGACACTTCTAGGACCACGAGGAACCTTCTAGGACCCCTTGGGACCCCCTTAGGGCCTTCTAGGACCCTTCTCGGACCACCAGCAACCCTCTAGAGCCCCGTGGGACTTGCTTAAGGCCTTCTAGGACTCTTCTAGGTCCACGAGAAAACCAGCTAGAGCCCCCGGGACCCACTTAGGGCCTTCTAGGACTCTTCTAGGACCACGAGAAAACCAGCTAGAGCCCCCGGGACCCACTTAGGGCCTTCTAGGACCATGGTAAGGCCCCGGGGAACCATCTAGAGCACCCTGGGTCCTCTTTAGAGCCTTCTAGTACCCTTCTAGGGACCCAGGGACCTTCTAGAGCCCCCTGGTTCAACTTAGAGCATTCTAGAACCCTTCTAGGACCACGAGGAACACTCTAGAGCCCACTGGGACCCCCTTAGGGCCTTCTAGGACACTTCTAGGACCCACGGGAACCATCTAGAGCCCCGTGGGACCCCCTTCGGGCCTTCTAGGACACTTCTAAGTCCTCCAGGGACCCTCTAGAGCCCCCTGGGACCGCTTAGAGCCTTCTAGGACCCTTCTAGGACCTGTGGGTACCCTCTAGAGCCCCCTGGGACCCTTCTAGGGCTTTCTAGGACACGTCTAGAGTCACCAGAAACCCTCTAGATATCCCTTGGACCCCTTAAGGGCCTTCTAGGACCCTTCTAGGACCACGAGTAAACTTCCAGAGCCCCCTGGGACCCACTTAGGGCCTTCTAGGACCATTTTAAGACCCCGGGGAACCCTGTAGAGCCCCCTGGGACCACCTTAGGGCCTTCTAAGTCCATTTTAAGATATCGGGTAACCCTCTAGAGCCCCCTGGGACCCCCTTAGGGCCTTCTAGGACCATGGTAAGACCCCGGGGAACCCTCCAGAGCACCCTGGGTCCTCTTTAGTGCCTTCTAGTACCCTTCTAGGGCCCCCAGAGACCTTCTAGAGCCCCCTGGTTACACTTTGAGCCTTCTAGAACCCTTCTAGGAGCCCCAGGAACCCTCTAGAGCTTCCTGAGACCCCCTTAGGGCCTTCTAGGACCCTTCTAGGACGGCGAGGAACCCTCTAGAGCCCTCTGGGACCCCCTTAGGGCCTTCTAGGGCCCTTCTAGTGCAGGCAGGGACCCTCTAGAGCCCCCTGGGACCCACTCAGGGCCTTCTAGGACCATTTTAAGACTCTCTGGAACCATCTAGAGCCCCCTGGGAAAACTTAGAGCATTCTAGGACCCTTCTAGGACCCCAGAAATATTCTAGAACCCCCTGGGACCACCTTAGGGCCTTCTAGTACCGTTCTAGGACCACCAGGAACCCTCTAGAGCCCCCTGTGACCCCCTTAGGGCCTTCTAGGACTCTTCTCGGACCACCAGGAACCCTCTAGAGCCCCCTGTGACACTCTTAGGGCCTTCTAGGACTCTTCTAGGACCACGAGGAAACCATCTAGAGCCCCCTGGGTCCCGCTTAGGGCCTTCTAGGACCATGGTAAGACCCCGGGGAACCCTCTAGAGCACCCTGGGTCCTCTATACAGCCTTCTAGGACCCTTCTAGGACCACCAGGATCCCTCTAGAGCCGCCTGGGACCCACTTAGGGCCATCTAGGGGTCTTCTAGGACCACGAGTAACCATCTAGAGACCCGTGGGATGACTTAAGGGCCTTCTAGGGGTCTTCTAGGGCCACGAGTAACCATCTAGAGACATGTGGGACCACTTAAGGGCCTTCTTGGACACTTCTTGGTCCACAAGAGACCCTCTAGAGCCCCCTGGGACCGCTTAGAGTCTTCTAGGTCCATTCTATGAGCCCCAGGAAACACATAGAGCCCCCTGGGACCCCTTTAGGGCCTTCTAGGACCCTTCTAGGACCACCAGGAGCCCTCTAGAGCCCCCTAGGACCCACTTAGGGCCTTCTAGGACTCTTCTAGTACCCCCAGGGACCCTCTAGAGCCACCTGGGACCATTTTAGGGCCTTCTAGGACCCTCCTAGGACCCACGGGTACACTCTAGAGCCCTCTGGGACCCTTCTAGGCCTTTCTTGGACCCTTTTAGAATCACCAGGAACCCTCCAGAGTCCCCTGGGACCTTTCTAGGGCTTTCTAGGACCCTTCTAGGACCACGAGGAACCCTCTGGATCTCCCTGGGGTCCCCTTAGGGCCTTCTAGGACCCTTCTAGGACCACAAGGAACCCTCTAGAGCCCTCTGTGACACATTTTGTGCCTTCTAGGAGAATTTAGTGCCCCCAGGGACCCTCTAGGCCCCCCTGTGACCCATTTAGGGCCTTCTAGGACAATTCTAGGGCCCCCAGGGACACTCTAGAGCCCCGTGGGACCCCTTAGAGCATTCTAGGACACTTCTAGGAGCCCCAGGAACCTTCTAGAACCCTCTGGGACCCACTTAGGCCCTTCTAGGACCCTTCTAGGACCACCAGGAACCTTCTAAAGCCGTCTGGGACCCCCTTAAAGCCTTCTAGGACCCTTCTAGTGCTCCCAGGAACCCTCTAGAGCCCCCTGGGACCCCTTTATGGCCTTCTAAGACCCTTCTAGGACCACAAGAAACGCTCTAGAGCCCCCAGGGACTCCCTTAGGGCCTTCTAGGACCCTTCTAGGATCACCAGGATCCCTTTAGAGCCTTCTGGGACCCACTTAGGTCCTTCTAGTACCGTTCTAGGACCACGAGAAACTCTCTACAGCCCCCTGGGACGCCCTTAGGGCCTTCTAGGACCCTTCTAGGACCACGAGAAACCATCTAGAGCTCCCTGGGAACCCCTTACGGCCTTCTAGGATCATTGTAAGACCCCGGGGAACCCTCTAGAGCTCCCTGGGACCTCTTTAGGCCCTTCTAGGGCCCTTCTAGGACCACCAGGGACACTCTAGAGCCCTCTGGGACCCCCTTAGGGCCTTCTAGGACCATTCTAGTGCCCCCAGGGACCCTCTAGAGCCCCCTGGGACCCCTTTAGGTCCTTCTAGGACCCTTCTAGGGCCACCAGGGACACTCTAAAGCCCCCTGGGACCCCCTTAGGGCCTGCGAGGTGTCTTCTACGACCACGAGGAACCATCTAGAACCCCCTGAGACCACTTAGGACCTTCTAGGACAATTGTATGACCCCAGGGAACCCCCTAGAGTCGTCTGGGACCCCCTTAGGGCCTACTAGGACCATTGTAAGACCCCAGGGAACACTCTAGAGTCCCCTAGGACTCCTTAAGGCCTTCTAGGACCCTTCTAGGACTACGAGAAACCCTCTAGAGCCCCCAGGGACTCCCTTAGGGCCTTCTAGGACCCTTCTAGGATCACCAGGAACCCTCTAGAGCCATCTGGGACCCACTTAGGACCTTCTAGGACCCTTCTAGGACCACGAGAAACCATCCAGAGCCCCCTGGGACTCCTTAGAGCCTTCTAGGACCCTTCTAGGAGTCCCTGAATCCCTCTAGAGCCCCATGGGACCCACTTAGGTCCTTCTAGGACACTTCAAACACCACCAGCATCCCTCTAGAGCCCCCTGGGAAGCATTTAGGGCCTTCTAAGACCCTTCTAGGACCACGAGGAACCCTCTAGAGCCCCCTGGGACCATTTTAGGGCCTTCTAGGTCCCTTCTAGGACCACTAGGAACCATGTAGACCCCCTGGGACAATTTAGGACCTTCTAGGACCATTGTAAGACCATGGGGATCCCTGTAGAGCCCTCTGGGACCCCCTTAGGACCTTCTAGGACCCTTCTAGGACCACCAGGATCCCTCTAGAGCCCCCTGGAACCACCTTAGGGCCTTCTAAAACCCTTCTAGGACCTTGAGGAACCCTCTAGAGCTCTTTGGGACCCCTATAGAAGGGTCTGGAGGCCTTCAGAAGGGTCTGGATGGGCTCTAGAAAGGTCTGGGGGCCTTCAGAATGGCCCTGGGGGGATCTAGAAGGGTCTGGAGGCCTTCAGAAGGGTCCTGAGTGGCTCTAGAAGGGTCTGGGGGCCTTCAGAAGGGCCCTGGGGGGATCTAGAAGGGTCTGGAGGCCTTCAGAAGGGTCCTGAGCGGCTCTAGAATGGTCTGGGGGCATTCAGAAGGGTCTGGATGGGCTCTAGAAGGGTCTGGGGTCCTTCAGAATGGCCCTGGGGGGATCTAGAATGGTCTGGAAGCCATCAGAAGGGCCCTGAGTGGCTCTAGAACCGTCTGGGGGCCTTCAGAATGGCCCAGGGGAACTAGAAGGGTCTGGAGACCTTCAGAAGGGTCCTGAGCGGCTCTAGAAGGGTCTGGGGGCCGTCAGAAGGGCCGTGGGTGGGCTCTAGAAGGGTCTGGGGGCCTTCAGAAGGGCCCCGGGTGGGCTCTAGAAGGGTCTGGAGGCCTTCAGAAGGGTCCTGAGGGGCTCTAGAAGGGTCCAACTTGGATCTCAAACGGTCTAGGGCCTTCAGATTGGTCCTGGGGGGCTCTAGAAGGGTCTTGGAACCTTCCTAAAGGTCCTGACTGGCTCTAGAAGGGTTCTGAGGGGCTCTAGAAGGGTCTGGGGGCATTCAGAAGGGTCCTGAGGGGCTCTAGAAGGGTCTGGGAGCCTTTTGAAGGGTCCTCGGGGGCTCTAGAAAGTCATAGAAGGGTCTTAGAAGGCCCTAACAGCGTCCCAGGGTGCTCCAGAGGGTTTCCAGAAGTCTTAGAAGAGTCCTACAAGGATCTAAGGAGGTGCCAGGGGGCTCCAGAGGCTTCCTGGTGACTCTAGAAGGGTCCTTGAAAGCCCTAAGTGGGTCCCAGGTGGATCTAGCGGGTACCTGTGGGTTCTAGAAGGTTCCTAGAAGGTCGTAAGGGGGTCCCAGGGGGCTCTAGAGGGTTCCTGGTGGTCCTAGAAGGTTCCTAGAAGGTCCTAAGGGGGTCCCAGAGCGCTCTAGAGGTATCCTCGTGGTCGTAGAAGGTTCCTATAAGGTTCTAAGGGGGTCTCAGGGGGCTCTAGATGGTTCCTCGTGGCCCTAGGAGGGTCCTAGAAAGCCCTAAGCGGGTCCCAGGAGGCTCTAGAGGGTTCCTGGTGACTCTAGAAGGGTCCCAGTAAGCCCTAGAAAGGTCCCAGGGGGCTCTAGAGGGTTCCTGGAGACCCTAGAAGAGTCCCAGAAAGCCCTAGAAGGGTCCCACGGGGCTCTAGAGGGTTCTCGTGGGTCCTAGAAGGGTTCTAGAAGGCCCTAAGGGTGCCCAGAGGACTCCAGAGGATTCTTCGTGGTCCTAGAAGAGCTCTAGAAGGCACTAAATAGGTCCAAGGTTGCTCTAGAGGGTTCCTCGTGGTCTTAGATGCGTCCGAGAAGGCCCTAAGGGGTCCCAGGGGGCTCTAGAGGGTCCTTGGGGCACTAGAAGGGTCCTAGAAGGCCTTAAGTGGGTCTCAGGTGGCTCTAGGGGTTTCCTCGTTGTCCTAGAAGGGTCCTAGGAGGCCCTAAGTGGGTCCCAGGGGGCTCTAGAGGGTTTCATGTGTTCCTAGAATAACCCAGAAGGCCCTAAGGAGGTCCCAGGTGGCTCTAGATGGTTTCTCGTGGTCCTAGAAGGGTCATAGAAAGCACTAAGGGGGTCCTAGGGAGCTCTAGAGGGTTCCTCGTGGTGCTAGAATGTACCTAGAAGGCTCTAAGGGGGTCCCAAAGAGCTCTAGAGGGTTCTTCGAGGTCTTAGAAGCATCTGAGAAGGCCCTAAGTGGGTTCCAGGGGGCTCTAGAAGGTCCCTGGGGGCCCTAGAAAGGTCCTAGAAGGCCCTAAGAAGGTCCCAGGTGCCTCTAGAGAGTTCCTCGTGGTCTTAGAAGGGTTCTAGAAGGCCCTATGTGGTCCTAGGGGGCTCTAGAGGGTCCCTGGGACACTAGAAGTGTCCTAGAAGGCCCTAAGTGGGTGTCAGGGTGCTCTAGGGGGTTCCTCGTTGTCCTAGAAGTGTCCTAGGAGGCCCTAAGTGGGTCCCAGGGGGCTCTAGAGGGCTCCTGGTGACTCTAGAAGTCTCCTATAAAGCTCTAGAAGGGTCCCAGGGGGCTCTAGAAGGTACATGGTGACACTAGACGGGTCCTAGAAAGACCTAGAATGGTCCCAGAGGGCTCTAGAGGGTTCCCTTGGGTCCTAGAAGCGTCCTAGAAGGCCCTAAAGGGGTCCCAGGGGGCTCTAGATGGTTCCTCGTGGTCTTAAAAGGGTCTTAGAAGGCCCTAAATGGGTCCCAGGGGGCTCTAGAGGGTTCCTCGTGTTTCTAAAAGGGTCCTATAAGGCCCTAAGGGGGTCCCAGGGGTCTCTAGAGGGTTTCTCGTGGTCCTAGAATGGTCCTAGAAGACACTAAGGGGGTCCCAGGGGGTTCTACATGGTTTCTCGTGGTCCTAGAAGGGACCTAGAAGGGTCTAAGTGGGTCCCAGGGGGCTCTAGAGGGTTTCTCGTGGTCCTTGAAGGGTCCTAGACGGTCCTAAAGTGGTCCGAGGGAGTTCTAGAGGGTTCCTGGTTACTCTAGAAGTGTCCTAGAAAGCCCTAGAAGGGTCCAATGGGGCTCTAGAGGGTTCCCTGTGGTCCTTGAAGGGTCCTAGAAGGCCCTAAAATGGTCCCAGGGGGTTCTAGAGGGTTCCTGGTACTCCTAGAAGAGTCCTATAAGGATCCATGCGGTCCCAGGGGGCTCTAGAGGGTCCCTGGGGGCCGTAGAAGGGTCCTAGAAGGCCTTAAAGGGGACCCAGGGGGCTCTAGAGTGTTTCCCGGTGACTTACAATGGTCCTAGAAGGCCCTAAGGGGGTACTAGGGGGCTCTAGGTTGTTTCTCATGGTCCTAGAAGGGCCCTAGAAGGCCCTAAAGTGGTTCCAGGGGGCTTTAGAGTGTTCCCTGGGGTCTTACCGTGGTCCTAGAAGGCCCTAAGTGGGTCCCAGGGGGCTCTAGAGGGTTTCTCGTGGTCCTAGAAGGGTCCTAGAAGGCCCTAAACTGGTCCCAGGGGGCTGTAGATTGTTTCTCATGGTCCTAGAAGGGTCCTAGAAGTCCCTAAAGGGGTCCCAGGGGGCTCTAGAGGGTTCCTTGTGGCCCTAGAAGGGTCTTAGAAGGCCCTAAGTGTGCCCAGAGGACACCAGAGGATTCTTCGTGGTCCTAGAAGAGCTCTAGAAGGCACTAAATGGGTCCAAGGTTGCTCTACAGGGTTCCTCGTGGTCTTAGAAGGGTCCTAGAAGGCTCTAAGGGGTCCCAGTGGGCTCTAGAGGGTCCCTGGGGGTCCTAGAAGGGTCCTAGAAGGCCCTAAGGAGGTCCCAGGGGTCTCTTGAGGGTTTCCCAGGGACTTACAATGATCCTAGAAGGCCCTACGGGGGTCCCAGGTGTCTCTAGTGGGTTTCTCGTGGTCCTAGAAGGGTCCTAGAAGGCCCTAAGGGGGTCCCAGGGGACTCTAGAGGGTTCCTGGTGCCTCTACAAGGGTCTTAGAAAATCCTAGAAATTTCCCAGGGGGTTCTAGATGGTTCCTTGTAGTTCTAGAAGTGTTCTAGAAGGCCTTTAATGGGTCCCGTGGGGCTCTAGAGGGTTCCTCGTGGTCCTAGAATGGTCCTAGAATGCCCCAAGGGGTTCCCAGGGGGCTCTAGAGGGTTCCTGGGGCTCCTAGAAGGGTCCTAGAAGGCTCTAAGGGGGTCCCAGTGTGCTCTAGAAGGTCCCTGGGGGCACTAGAAGGGTCCTAGAAGGCACTAAATCGGTCCCAAGGGGCTCTAGAGGGTTCCCCGGCATCTTACAATGGTCCTACATGGCCCTAAGTTGTCCCAGGAGGCTCTAGAGGGTTCCATGTGTTCCTAGAATAACCCAGAAGGCCCTAAGGAGGTCCCAGGTGGCTCTAGATGGTTTCTCGTTGTCCTAGAAGGGTCATAGAAGGCTCTAAGGGGGTCCTAGGGAGCTCTAGAGGGTTCCTCATGGTGCTAGAATGTACCTAGAAGGCTCTAAGGGGGTCCCAGGTGGCTCTAGAGGGTTCTTTGTGGTCTTAGAAGCGTCCGAGAAGGCCCTAAGTGGGTCCCAGAGGGCTCTAGAAGGTCCCTGGGGGCCCTAGAAATGTCCTAGAAGGCCCTAAGGAGGTCCCAGGTGCCTCTAGAGAGTTTCTCGTGGTCTTAGAAGGGTTCTAGAAGGCCCTATGGGGTCCCAGGGGGCTCTAGAGGGTCCCTGGGACACTAGAAGTGTCCTAGAAGGCCCTAAGTTGGTTTCAGGGTGCTCTAGGGGGTTCCTCATGTCCTAGAATTGTCCTAGGAGGCCCTAAGTGGGTCCCAGGGTGCTCTAGAGGGCTCCTGGTGACTCTAGAAGTCTCCTATAAAGCTCTAGAAGGGTCCCAGAAGGCTCTAGAGGGTTCCTGGTGACACTAGAAGGGACCTAGAAAGACCTAGAATGGTCCCAGAGGGCTCTAGAGGGTTCCCGTGGGTCCTAGAAGGGTCCTAGAAGGCCCTAAAGGGGTCCCAAGGGGGTCTAGATGGTTCCTCGTGGTCCTAAAAGGGTCTTAGAAGGTCCTAAATGGGTCCCAGGGGGCTCTAGAGGGTTCCTCGTGGTTCTAAAATGGTCCTAGAAGGCCCTAAAGGGGACCCAGGGGGCTCTAGAGGGTCCTTCGTGGTCTTAGAAGCGTCCGAGAAGGCCCTAAGGGTGTCCCAGGGGGCTCTAGAAGGTCCCTGGGGGCCCTAGAATGGTCCTAGAAGGCCCTAAGGAGGTCCCAGGGGGCTCTAGAGGGTTCCTGGTGGTCCTAGAAGGATTCTAGAAGGCCCTAAGTAGTTCCCAGAGGGCTCTAGAGGGTTTCTCGTTGTCCTAGAAGGGTCCTAGGAGGCCCTAAATGGGGCCCAGGGAGCTCTAGACGGTTCCTCGTGGTCCTAGGAGGATCCTAGAAGGACCTAAGTGGTTCCCAGAGGGCTCTGGATGGTTTCTTGTGGTCTTAGAATGGACCTAGAAGGCCCTAAAGTGGTCCCAGTGAACTCTAGAGGGTTCCTGGGGTTCCTAGAAGGGCCCTAGAAAGGTCTAAGAGGTTCCAGGGGGCTCTAGAGGGTCTCCGGGCGCCCTAGAATAGTCCTAGAAGGCCCTAAAGGGGTCCCAGGGGGCTCTAGAGCGTTCCCCGGGGTCTTACCATGGTCCTAGAAGACCCTAAGTGGGTCCCAGGGGGCTCTAGAAGGTTTCTCGTGGTCCTAGAAGGGTCCTAGAAAGTCCTAAAGGGGTCCAAGGGAGCTTTAGAGGGTTCCTGGTGAATCTAGAAGTGTCCTAGAAAGCCCTAGAAGGGTCCCAGGGGGCTCTAGAGGTTTCCCTGTGGTCCTAGAAGGGTCCTAGAAGACCCTAAAGTGGTCCCAGGGGGCTCTAGATGGCTCCTGGTGCTCCTAGAAGGGTCCTAGAAGGCTCTAAGCTGTCCCAGGGGACTCTAGAGGGTACCTAGAGGGCCTAGAAGTGACCTAGAAGGCCCTAAAGGGGTCCCAGGGGGCTCTAGATGGTGCCTGTGGGTCCTAGAAGGGTCTTAGAAGGCCCTAAGGTGGTCCCAGGGGGCTCTAGAGGGTTCCTCGTGGTCCTAGAAGGGTTCTACAAAGCCCTAAGGGGTCCCAGTGGGCTCTAGAGGGTTCCTGGTGGTTTTAGAAGGCTCCCAGGGGTCTTTAGAGGGTCCCTGGAGGCCCTAGAAGTATCCTAGAAGGCACTAAAGGGGACCCAGGGGGCTCTAGAGTGTTCCCCGTGGTCTTACAATCGTCCTAGAAGGCCCTAAGGGGGTACCAGGGGTCTCTAGGTTGTTTCTCGTGGTCCTAAAAGGGTCCTAGAAGGCCCTAAAGTGGTCCCAGGGGGCTCTAGAGGGTTCCTGGTGGTCCTAGAAGGGTCCTAGAAGGCACTAAAGGGGTCCCAGGGGTCTCTAGAAGGTTCCCAGGGGTCTTACAATGATCCTAGAAGGCTCTAAGTGGGTCCCATGGGGCTCTAGATGGTTTCTCGTGGTCCTAGAAGGGTCCTAGAAGGCCCTAAAGGGGTCCCAGGGGGCTCTAGATTGTTTCTCGAGGTCCTAGAAGCGTCCTAGAAGGCCGTAAGTGCGTCCCAGGGGGCTCTAGAGGGTTCCTGGTGGTCCTAGAAGGATTCTAGAAGGCCCTAAGTGGTTCTCAGAGGGCTCTAGAGGGTTCCTCGTGGTCCTAGAAGGGTCTTAGAAGGCCATAAAGGGGTCCCAGGGTGCTCTAGAGGTCTTTAGTATGGATCTGGGGGGCTCTAGAAGGGTCTGGGTGCTTTTAGAATGGATGTGAGAAGCTCTAGAAGGGTTCAGGGTCTTTTTGAATCTCCCTGGGGGGCTCTAGAAGGGTCTGGGGGCTTTTAGAATTGTCCAGATTGGCTCTAGAAGGGTCTAGGGTCCTTTAGAATGGGTCTGGGGTGCTCTAGAAGGGTCTGGGGTCTTTTAAAATGGACGTGAGAAGATCTAGATGGGTCCAGGGGCCTTTAGAATGTCGCTGAGGGCCTCTAGAAGGGTCTGGGGTCCTCTAGAAGGGACGTGAGATGCTCTAGAAGGGTCCAGGGTCCTTTAGAAGGTCTCTGGCGGCTCTAGAAGGGTCTGGAGGCTTCTAGAAGGGATGTGAGAAGCTCTAGAAGGGTCCAGGGGCCTTTAGAACGTCTCTGGGGGGCTCTAGAAGGGTCTGGGGGCCTTTAGAAAGGACGTGAGAATCTCTAGAAGGGTCCAGGGGCCTTTAGAACGTCTCTGGGGGGCTCTAGCGGGATCTGGGGTCTTTTAGAAGGACTCTGGGGCCCTCTAGAAGGGTCTAGGGTCCATTAGAATGGGTCTGGGAGGATTTAGAAGGGTCTAGATGCCTTTAGAACGTCTCTGGGGGGTCTAGAAGGGTCTGGGGTCTTTTAGAAGCGACGTGAGAAGCTCTAGAAGGGTCCAGGGTCCTTTAGAAGGTCTCGGGGGGGCTCTAGAAGGGTCTGTGGGCATTTAGAAGGGATGTGAGTGGCTGTAGAAGGGTCTGGGCGCCTTTAGAAGGTCTCTGGGGGGCTCTAGAAAGGTCTGGGTTCTTTTAGAAGGGACGTGAGAAGCTCTAGAAGGGTCCAAGGACCTTTAAAATAGTTCTGGGGGCTCTAGAGGAGTCTGGAGGCTGTTAGAATGGTCCAGATGGGCTCTAGAATGGCCTGGTCGCTTTTAGAAGGTCTCTGGGGGGCTCTCGAAGGGTCTGGGGTCTTTTAGAAGGGACGTGAGAAGCTCTAGAAGGGTCCAGGGGCCTTTAGAAGGTCTCTGGGGGGCACTCAAAGGGTCTGGGGGCTTTTAGAAGGGACGTGAGAAGCTCTGGAAGGGTCCAGGGGCCTTTAGAAGGGCTCTGGGGAGTCTAGAATGGTCTGGGGGCCTCTAGAATGGTCCAGAAGGGCTCTAGAATGGTCTTGGCACTTTTAGAAGGGCCCCGGTGGGTGCTAGAATGGTCTGGGGTCTTTTAGAATGGACGTCAGGTGCTCTAGAAGGGTCTGGGGGCTTTTAGAAGGGTCCAGTGGAGCTCTAGGAGGGTCTGGGGGCCTTTAGAAGGGCTCTGGCGGTCTTTAGAGACATCTGGGGGCCTTTAGAAGGACTCTGGGGGCCTCTAGAAGGGTCTAGAGGCCTTTAGATTTGTCTAGAGGGGCTCTAGAAGGACTAATCCCCTAACCCTAACACTTAACCCTAACCCCCTATCCCCAACCCTGACCCTAACCGGATAACCATAACCCTAATCCCTATCCCCCTAACCCTAATCCCTAACACCCTAACCCTAACCCTAATCCCTTACACCCTAACCCTAACCCCGTAACCCTAAGCACATAACACTAAACACTAACCCTAACCCTAACCTTAACCCCTAACCCTAACCCTCACCCTAAACCCTAACCATAACCCTAACCCTAACCCAACCCTGACCCTAACCCTAACCACAAACCCTAACCCCTAACCCTAACTCTAACCCTAACCCTAATGACCCTAAACTCTGACCCTCACCCTAACCCCTAACCATAACCATAACCCTAACCATAACCCTAACCCTTATGACCCTAACCCTAACCTTAACCCTAATCTAACCCTAACCTAACCCTAACCCTAACCACTAAGCCTAACCCTAACCCCTAACCCTAAGCCTAAACCCTAACCCTAAACCCTAACCCTAACCCTAAACCTAACCCTAAACCTAACCCTAACCCTAACCCTAATGAACCTAACCCTAACCCTAACCCTAACCCTAATGACCCTAACCCTAACCCTAAACCTAACCCCTAACCCTAACCAAAAACCTAACCCCTAACCCCTAACCCTAATGACCCTAACACTAACCCTAACCCAACCCTAACCCTAACCCTAACCCTAACCCTAAACCCTAACCCTAAACCTTAACCCTAACCCCTAACCCCTAACCCTAACCCCTAACTCTAACCCCTAACCCCTAACCCTAACCCTAATGACCCTAACCCTAACCCTAACCATAAACCCTAACCCTAACACTAACCCTAACCCCAACCCCTAACCCTAACCCTAAACCCTAACCCTAACCCCTAACCCTAACCCCTAACTCTAACCCCTAACCCCTAACCCTAACCCTAACCCCTAACCCTAACCCCTAAACCCTAACTCTAACCATAACCCCTAACCCCTTACCCTAACCCTAATGACCCTAACCCTAACACTAACCCCTAACTTCTAGAGCTTCTCACGTCCCTTCTAAAAGCCCCTGGACCCTTCTAGAGCCCCCTGGGTCCCTTCTAAAAGTGCCAAGACCCTTCTAGAGCCCATCTGGACAATTCTAAAGGCCCCCAGATCCCTCTGGACCCCCCAGAGACCTTCTAAAGGCCCCTGGACCATTCTAGAGCTTCTCACGTCCCTTCTAAAAGCCCCCAGACCCTTCTAGAGCCCCCCAGAGACATTATAAAGGCCCCTGGACCCTTCTAGAGCTTCTCATGACCCTTTTAAAAGCCCCCAGACCCATCTAGAGCCCCCCAGAGACATTCTAAAGGCACCTGGACCCTTCAAGAGCTTCTCACGCCCATTCTAAAAGAACCCAGACCCTTCTAGAGCCCCCCAGAGAGCTTCAAAAAGACCCTGAACCCTTCTAGAGCTTCTTACATCCCTTCTAAAAGCCCCCAGACCCTTCTAGAGCCCCCCCGATCCAATCTAAAGATATCTAGAGCCCCCTGGGACCCCTTTACGGCCTTCTAAGACCCTTCTAGGACCACGAGGAGCCATCTAGAGCCCCCTGGGACCCCTTAAGGCCTTCTAGGACCCATCTAGGACCACGAGAATCCCTCTAGAGCCCCCTGGGACCTCTTTAGGGCCTTCTTGGACCCTTCTAGGGCCCCCCAGGGACCCTCTAGAACCCACTGGGACCCACTTAGGGCCTTCTAGGACCCTTCTAGGACCACGAGAAACCCTCTAGAGCCACCTGGGACTCCCGTAGGGCCTTCTAGGATCATTGTAAGCCCCCAGGGAACCCTCTAGAGCCCTCTGGGACCCTTCTAGGGCTTTCTAGGACCCTTTTAGAATCACCAGGAACCCTCTAGAGCACCCTGGGACCCTTCTAGGGCTTTCTTGGACACTTTTAGAGTCACCAGGAACCCTCTAGAGCCCCCTGGGACCCCTCTAGGACCACGAGAAACCCTCTAGAGCTCCCTGGGACCCACTTAGTGCCTTCTAGGACGCTTCTAGGGACACCAGAGACCCTCTAGAGCCCCCTGGGACACACTTAGGGCCTTCTAGGACCCTTCTAGGACCACGAGGAACCCTCTAGAGCCCCCTGAGACCCGCTTAGGACCTTCTAGGACCCTTCTATGACCACGAGGAACCCTCTAGAGCCACCTAGGACCCCCTTAGGGCCTTCTAGAACCCTTCTTGGACCCCCAGGGACCCTCTAGAGCCCACTGGACCCCCTTAGGGCCTTCTAGGACCCTTCTAGGACCACGAGAAACAATCTAGAGCCCCCTGGGACCCCCTTAGGGCCAACTA
The DNA here is from genome assembly GCF_032191515.1 of Phaenicophaeus curvirostris. Taxonomy (NCBI): domain Eukaryota; kingdom Metazoa; phylum Chordata; class Aves; order Cuculiformes; family Cuculidae; genus Phaenicophaeus; species Phaenicophaeus curvirostris. Next base: position 288,191 of record NW_027206792.1, on the reverse strand, counting down.
GGACCAGTGTAAGACCCTGGGGAACCCTCTAGAGCCCCCTGGGTCCCCTTTAGGGCCTTCTAGGACCCTTCTAGGGACCCCAGGGACCCTCTAGAGCCCACTGGGACTGCCTTAGGGCTTACTAGGACCCTTCTAGGACTATGAGGAACCCTCTAGAGCCCCCTGGGACACACTTAGGGCCATCTAGGACCCTTCTAGGACCCACAGGAACCATCTAGAGCCCCGTGGGACCCCCTTTGGGCCTTCTAGGACACTTCTAGGTCCTCCAGGGACCCTCTAGAGCCCCCTGGGACCGCTTAGAGCCTTCTAGGACCCTTCTAGGACCTGTGGGTACCCTCTAGAGCCCCCTGGGACCCTTCTAGGGCTTTCTAGGACACGTCTAGAGTCACCAGAAACCCTCTAGAGATCCCTTGGACCCCTTAAGGGCCTTCTAGGACCCTTCTAGGACCACGAGAAACCTTCCAGAGCCCCCTGGGACCCACTTAGGGCCTTCTAGGACCATTTTAAGACCCCGGGGAACCCTGTAGAGCCCCCTGGGACCCCCTTAGGGCCTTCTAAGTCCATTTTAAGATATCGGGTAACCCTCTAGAGCCCCCTGGGACCCCCTTAGGGCCTTCTAGGACCATGGTAAGACCCCGGGGAACCCTCCAGAGCACCCTGGGTCCTCTTTAGTGCCTTCTAGTACCCTTCTAGGGCCCCCAGAGACCTTCTAGAGCCCCCTGGTTACACTTTGAGCCTTCTAGAACCCTTCTAGGAGCCCCAGGAACCCTCTAGAGCTTCCTGAGACCCCCTTAGGGCCTTCTAGGACCCTTCTAGGACGGCGAGGAACCCTCTAGAGCCCTCTGGGACCCCCTTAGGGCCTTCTAGGGCCCTTCTAGTGCAGGCAGGGACCCTCTAGAGCCCCCTGGGACCCACTCAGGGCCTTCTAGGACCATTTTAAGACTCTCTGGAACCATCTAGAGCCCCCTGGGAAAACTTAGAGCATTCTAGGACCCTTCTAGGACCCCAGGAATATTCTAGAACCCCCTGGGACCACCTTAGGGTCTTCTAGTACCGTTCTAGGACCACCAGGAACCCTCTAGAGCCCCCTGGGACCCCCTTAGGGCCTTCTAGGACCCTTCTCGGACCACCAGGAACCCTCTAGAGCCCCCTGTGACACTCTTAGGGCCTTCTAGGACTCTTCTAGGACCACGAGGAAACCATCTAGAGCCCCCTGGGTCCCGCTTAGGGCCTTCTAGGACCATGGTAAGACCCCGGGGAACCCTCTAGAGCACCCTGGGTCCTCTATACAGCCTTCTAGGACCCTTCTAGGACCACCAGGATCCCTCTAGAGCCCCCTGGGACCCACTTAGGGCCATCTAGGGGTCTTCTAGGACCACGAGTAACCATCTAGAGACCCATGGGATGACTTAAGGGCCTTCTAGGGGTCTTCTAGGGCCACGAGTAACCATCTAGAGACATGTGGGACCACTTAAGGGCCTTCTTGGACACTTCTTGGTCCACAAGAGACCCTCTAGAGCCCCCTGGGACCGCTTAGTGTCTTCTAGGTCCATTCTATGAGCCCCAGGAAACACATAGAGCCCCCTGGGACCCCTTTAGGGCCTTCTAGGACCCTTCTAGGATCACCAGGAGCCCTCTAGAGCCCCCTAGGACCCACTTAGGGCCTTCTAGGACTCTTCTAGTACCCCCAGGGACCCTCTAGAGCCACCTGGGACCCTTTTAGGGCCTTCTAGGACCCTCCTAGGACCCACGGGTACCCTCTAGAGCCCTCTGGGACCCTTCTAGGCCTCTCTTGGACCCTTTTAGAATCACCAGGAACCCTCCAGAGTCCCCTGGGACCCTTCTAGGGCTTTCTAGGACCCTTCTAGGACCACGAGGAACCCTCTAGAGCCCCCGGGACCATTTTAGGGCATTCTAGGACCCTTCTAGGGCCCCCAGGGACCCTCTAGAGCCCCCTGGGACCCAATTAGGGCCTTCTAAGACCCTTCTAGGACCACCAGGAGCCCTCTATAGCCCTCTGGGACACCTTTTTGCACATTCTAGGACACTTCTAGTGCCCCCAGAGACCCTCTAGAGCTCCCTGGGAGTCTTTAGGGCCTACTAGGGCCCTTCTAGGATCACCAGGAACCCTCTAGAGCCCTCTGGGACCCACTTAGGGCCTTCTAGGACCCTTCTAGGACCACGAGGAACCCTCTAGAGCCCCCTGGGACCCCCTTAGGGCATTCTAGGACCCTTCTAGGGCCCCCAGGGACCCTCTAGAGCCCCCTGGGACCCCCTTAGGGCTTTCTAAGACCCTTCTAGGACCACCAGGAGCCCTCTATAGCCCTCTGGGACCCTCTTTGCGCCTTCTAGGACCCTTCTAGTGCCCCCAGGGACACTCTAGAGCCCCCTGGGACTCTTTAGGTCCTAGTAGGACCCTTCTAGGACCACGAGAAATCCTCTAGAGCCCCCTGGGACCTCCTTAGGTCCTTCTAGGACCGTTCTAGGGTCACCAGGAACCCTCTAGAGCCCTCTGGGACCCACTTAGGGCCTTCTAGGACCCTTCTAGGACCACGAGGAACTCTCTAGAGCCCCCTGGGACTTGCTTAAGGCCTTCTAGGACTCTTCTAGGACCACGAGAAACCATCTAGAGCCCCCTGGGACCCACTTAGGGCATTCTAGGTTCATTTTAAGACCCTGGGAAACCCTCTAGAGCCTCGTGGTACCACTTAGAGCCTTGTAGGACCCTTCTAGGACCAGAAGGAACCCTCTAGAGCCCCCTGGGACCCCCTTAAGGCCTTCTAGGACAATTCTAGCGCCCCCAGGGACCCTCTAGAGCCCCCTGGGACACACTTAGGGCCTTCTAGGACCCTTCTAGGACACAGGGAACCCTCAAGAGCCCCCTGGGACCCCCTTAGGGCTTTCTAGGGCCATGGTAAGACCCTGGGGAACCCTCCAGAGCACCCTGGGTCCTCTTTAGTGCCTTCTAGTACCCTTCTAGGGCCCCCAGGGACCTTCTAGAGCCCCCTGGTTACCCTTTGAGCCTTCTAGAACCCTTCTAGGAGCCCCAGGAACCCTCTAGAGCCCGCTGGGACCCCCTTAGGGCCTTCTAGGACCCTTCTAGGACCACAAGGAACCCTCTAGACCCCCCTGGGACCCCTTTAGGGCCTTCTAGGACAATTCTAGGGCCGCCAGGGTCCGTCTAGAGCCCCCTGGGACCCCTTTAGGGCCTTCTAGGACCCTTCTAGGACCACCAGGAGCCCTCTAGAGCTCCCTAGGACCCACTTAGGGCCTTCTAGGACTCTTCTAGTACCCCCAGGGACCCTCTAGAGCCCCCTGGGACCCCCTTAGGGCCTTCTAGGACAATTCTAGGGCCGCCAGGGTCCCTCTAGAGCCCCCTGGGACCCCTTTAGGGCATTCTAGGACACTTCTAGGACCACCAGGAGCCCTCTAGAGCCCCCTAGGACCCACTTAGGGCCTTCTAGGACTCTTCTAGTACCCCCAGGGACCCTCTAGAGCCCCCTGGGACCCTTTTAGGGCCTTCTAGGACCCTCCTAGGACCCACGGGTACCCTCTAGAGCCCTCTGGGACCCTTCTAGGCCTTTCTTGGACCCTTTTAGAATCACCAGGAACACTCCAGAGTCCCCTGGGACCCTTCTAGGGCTTTCTAGGACCCTTCTAGGACCACGAGGAACCCTCTAGAGCCCCCTGGGACCATTTTAGGGCCTTCTAGGACCCTTCTAGGACCACGAGAAACCATCTATAGCTCTCTGGGACCCCTTTAGGGCGTTCTAGGATACTTCTAGGGTCCCCAGAGACCGTCTAGAGCCCCCTGGGATGCCTTAGAGCCTTCGAGGACCCTTCTAGGACCACGAGGAACCCTCTAGAGCCCACTGCGACCCCTTTAGGGCCTTCTAGGACAATTCTAGGGCCGCCAGGGTCCCTCTAGAGCCCCCGGGGACCCCTTTAGGGCCTTCTAGGACAATTCTAGGACCACCAGGAGCCCTCTAGAGCCCCCTAGGACCCACTTAGGGCCTTCTAGGACTCTTCTAGTACCCCCAGGGACCATCTAGAGCCCGCTGGGACCCCCTTAGGGCCTTCTAGGACAATTCTAGGGCCGCCAGGGTCCCTCTAGAGCCCCCTGGGACCCCTTTAGGGCCTTCTAGGACCCTTCTAGGACCACCAGGAGCCATCTAGAGCCCCCTAGGACCCACTTAGGGCCTTCTAGGACTCTTCTAGTACCCCCAGGGACCCTCTAGAGCCCCCTGGGACCCTTTTAGGGCCTTCTAGGACCCTCCTAGGACCCACGGGTACCCTCTAGAGCCCTCTGGGACCCTTCTAGGGCTTTCTTGGACCCTTTTAGAATCACCAGGAACCCTCCAGAGTCCCCTGGGACCCTTCTAGGGCTTTCTAGGACCCTTCTAGGACCACGAGGAACCCTCTAGAGCCCCCGGGACCATTTTAGGGCCTTCTAGGACCCTTCTAGGACCACGAGAAACCATCTATAGCTCTCTGGGACCCCTTTAGGGCGTTCTAGGACTCTTCTAGGGTCCCCAGAGACCGTCTAGAGCCCCCTGGGATGCCTTAGAGCCTTCGAGGACCCTTCTAGGACCACGAGGAACCCTCTAGAGCCCCCTGGGACCCCCTTAGGGCATTCTAGGACCCTTCTAGGGCTCCCAGGGACCCTCTAGAGCCCCCTGGGACCCAATTAGTGCCTTCTAGGACCCTTCTAGTACACAGGGAACCCTCAAGAGCCCCCTGGGACCCCCTTAGGGCTTTCTAGGGCCATGGTAAGACCCTGGGGAACCCTTCAGAGCACCCTGGGTCCTCTTTAGTGCCTTCTAGTACCCTTCTAGGGCCCCCAGGGACCTTCTAGAGCCCCCTGGTTACACTTTGAGCCTTCTAGAACCCTTCTAGGAGCCCCAGGAACCCTCTAGAGCCCGCTGGGACCCCCTTAGGGCCTTCTAGGACCCTTCTAGGACCACAAGGAACCCTCTAGAGCCCCCTGGGACCCCTTTAGGGCCTTCTAGGACAATTCTAGGGCCGCCAGGGTCCATCTAGAGACCCCTGGGACCCCTTTAGGGCCTTCTAGGACCCTTCTAGGACCACCAGGAGCCCTCTAGAGCTCCCTAGGACCCACTTAGGGCCTTCTAGGACTCTTCTAGTACCCCCAGGGACCCTCTAGAGCCCCCTGGGACCCCCTTAGGGCCTTCTAGGACAATTCTAGGGCCGCCAGGGTCTCTCTAGAGCCCCCTGGGACCCCTTTAGGGCCTTCTAGGACACTTCTAGGACCACCAGGAGCCCTCTAGAGCTCCCTAGGACCCACTTAGGGCCTTCTAGGACTCTTCTAGTACCCCCAGGGACCCTCTAGAGCCCGCTGGGACCCTTTTAGGGCCTTCTAGGACCCTCCTAGGACCCACGGGTACCCTCTTGAGCCCTCTGGGACCCTTCTAGGCCTTTCTTGGACCCTTTTAGAATCACCAGGAACCCTCCAGAGTCCCCTGGGACCCTTCTAGGGCTTTCTAGGACCCTTCTAGGACCACGAGGAACCCTCTAGAGCCCCCGGGACCATTTTAGGGCCTTCTAGGACCCTTCTAGGACTACGAGAAACCATCTATAGCTCTCTGGGACCCCTTTAGGGCGTTCTAGGACTCTTCTAGGGTCCCCAGAGACCGTCTAGAGCCCCCTGGGATGCCTTAGAGCCTTCGAGGACCCTTCTAGGACCACGAGGAACCCTCTAGAGCCCCCTGGGACCCCCTTAGGGCATTCTAGGACCCTTCTAGGGCCCCCAGGGACCCTCTAGAGCCCCCTGGGACCCAATTAGGGCTTTCTAAGACCCTTCTAGGACCACCAGGAGCCCTCTATAGCCCTCTGGGACCCTCTTTGCGCCTTCTAGGACCCTTCTAGTGCCCCCAGGGACACTCTAGAGCCCCCTGGGACTCTTTAGGGCCTACTAGGACCCTTCTAGGACCACGAGAAACCCTCTAGAGCCCCCTGGGACCTCCTTAGGTCCTTCGAGGACCGTTCTAGGGTCACCAGGAACCCTCTAGAGCCCTCTGGGACCCACTTAGGGCCTTCTAGGACCCTTCTAGGACCACGAGGAACTCTCTAGAGTCCCCTGAGACTTGCTTAAGGCCTTCTAGGACTCTTCTAGGACCACGAGAAACCATCTAGAGCCCCCTGGGACCCACTTAGGGCATTCTAGGTTCATTTTAAGACCCTGGGGAACCCTCTAGAGCCTCGTGGTACCACTTAGAGCCTTGTAGGACCCTTCTAGGACCAGAAGGAACCCTCTAGAGCCCCCTGGGACCCCCTTAGGGCCTTCTAGGACAATTCTAGCGCCCCCAGGGACCCTCTAGAGCCCCCTGGGACACACTTAGGGCCTTCTAGGACCCTTCTAGGACACAGGGAACCCTCAAGAGCCCCCTGGGACCCCCTTGTGCTTTCTAGGGCCATGGTAAGACCCTGGGGAACCCTCCAGAGCACCCTGGGTCCTCTTTAGTGCCTTCTAGTACCCTTCTAGGGCCCCCAGGGACCTTCTACAGCCCCCTGGTTACCCTTTGAGCCTTCTAGAACCCTTCTAGGAGCCCCAGGAACCCTCTAGAGCCCCCTAGGACCCACTTAGGGCCTTCTAGGACTCTTCTAGTACCCCCAGGTACCCTCTAGAGCCCGCTGGGACCCCCTTAGGGCCTTCTAGGACAATTCTAGGGCCGCCAGGGTCCGTCTAGAGCCCCCTGGGACCCCTTTAGGGCCTTCTAGGACCCTTCTAGGACCACCAGGAGCCCTCTAGAGCCCCCTAGGACTCACTTAGGGCCTTCTAGGACTCTTCTAGTACCCCCAGGGACCCTCTAGAGCCCCCTGGGTCCCTTTTAGGGCCTTCTAGGACCCTCCTAGGACCCACGGGTACCCTCTAGAGCCCTCTGGGACCCTTCTAGGCCTTTCTTGGACCCTTTTAGAATCACCAGGAACCCTCCAGAGTCCCCTGGGACCCTTCTAGGGCTTTCTAGGACCCTTCTAGGACCACGAGGAACCCTCTAGAGCCCCCAGGACCATTTTAGGGCCCTCTAGGACCCTTCTAGGACCACGAGAAACCATCTATAGCTCTCTGGGACCCCTTTAGGGCGTTCTAGGACTCTTCTAGGGTCCCCAGAGACCGTCTAGAGCCCCCTGGGATGCCTTAGAGCCTTCGAGGACCCTTCTAGGACCACGAGGAACCCTCTAGAGCCCCCTGGGACCCCCTTAGGGCATTCTAGGACCCTTCTAGGGCCCCCAGGGACCCTCTAGAGCCCCCTGGGACCCACTTAGGGCCTTCTAAGACCCTTCTAGGACCACCAGGAGCCCTCTATAGCCCTCTGGGACACCTTTTTGCACATTCTAGGACACTTCTAGTGCCCCCAGAGACCCTCTAGAGCTCCCTGGGAGTCTTTAGGGCCTACTAGGACCCTTCTAGGATCACCAGGAACCCTCTAGAGCCCTCTGGGACCCACTTAGGGCCTTCTAGGACCCTTCTAGGACCACGAGGAACCCTCTAGAGCCCCCTGGGACCCCCTTAGGGCATTCTAGGACCCTTCTAGGGCCCCCAGGGACCCTCTAGAGCCCCCTGGGACCCCCTTAGGGCTTTCTAAGACCCTTCTAGGACCACCAGGAGCCCTCTATAGCCCTCTGGGACCCTCTTTGCGCCTTCTAGGACCCTTCTAGTGCCCCCAGGGACGCTCTAGAGCCCCCGGGACTCCTTAGAACCTACTAGGACCCTTCTAGGACCACGAGAAACCCTCTAGAGCCCCCTGGGACCTCCTTAGGTCCTTCGAGGACCGTTCTAGGGTCACCAGGAACCCTCTAGAGCCCTCTGGGACCCACTTAGGGCCTTCTAGGACCCTTCTAGGACCACGAGGAACTCTCTAGAGCCCCCTGGGACTTGCTTAAGGCCTTCTAAGACTCTTCTAGGACCACGAGAAACCATCTAGAGCCCCCTGGGACCCACTTAGGGCATTCTAGGTTCATTTTAAGACCCTGGGGAACCCTCTAGAGCCTCGTGGTACCACTTAGAGCCTTGTAGGACCCTTCTAGGACCAGAAGGAACCCTCTAGAGCCCCCTGGGACCCCCTTAGGGCCTTCTAGGTCAATTCTAGCGCCCCCAGGGACCCTCTAGAGCCCCCTGGGACACACTTAGGGCCTTCTAGGACCCTTCTAGGACACAGGGAACCCTCAAGAGCCCCCTGGGACCCCCTTAGGGCTTTCTAGGGCCATGGTAAGACCCTGGGGAACCCTCCAGAGCACCCTGGGTCCTCTTTAGTGCCTTCTAGTACCCTTCTAGGGCCCCCAGGGACCTTCTAGAGCCCCCTGGTTACGCTTTGAGCCTTCTAGAACCCTTCTAGGAGCCCCAGGAACCCTCTAGAGCCCGCTGGGACCCCCTTAGGGCCTTCTAGGACCCTTCTAGGACCACAAGGAACCCTCTAGAGCCCCCTGGGACCCCTTTAGGGCCTTCTAGGACAATTCTAGGGCCACCAGGGTCCCTCTAGAGCCCCCTGGGACCCCTTTAGGGCCTTCTAGGACCACCAGGAGCCCTCTAGAGCCCCCTAGGACCCACTTAGGGCCTTCTAGGACCCTTCTAGGACCACGAGGAACCCTCTAGAGCCCGCTGGGACCCTTTTAGGGCCTTCTAGGACCCTCCTAGGACCCATGGGTCCCCTCTAGAGCCCTCTGGGACCCTTCTAGGGCTTTCTTGGACCCTTTTAGAATCACCAGGAACCCTCCAGAGTCCCCTGGGACCCTTCTAGGGCTTTCTAGGACCCTTCTAGGACCACGAGGAACCCTCTGGATCTCCCTGGGGTCCCCTTAGGGCCTTCTAGGACCCTTCTAGGACCACAAGGAACCCTCTAGAGCCCTCTGTGACACATTTTGTGCCTTCTAGGAGAATTTAGTGCCCCCAGGGACCCTCTAGGCCCTCCTGTGACCCATTTAGGGCCTTCTAGGACAATTCTAGGGCCCCCAGGGACACTCTAGAGCCCCGTGGGACCCCTTAGAGCATTCTAGGACACTTCTAGGAGCCCCAGGAACCTTCTAGAACCCTCTGGGACCCACTTAGGCCCTTCTAGGACCCTTCTAGGACCACCAGGAACCTTCTAAAGCCCTCTGGGACCCCCTTAAAGCCTTCTAGGACCCTTCTAGTGCTCCCAGGAACCCTCTAGAGCCCCCTGGGACCCCTTTATGGCCTTCTAAGACCCTTCTAGGACCACAAGAAACGCTCTAGAGCCCCCAGGGACTCCCTTAGGGCCTTCTAGGACCCTTCTAGGATCACCAGGATCCCTTTAGATCCTTCTGGGACCCACTTAGGTCCTTCTAGTACCGTTCTAGGACCACGAGAAACTCTCTACAGCCCCCTGGGACGCCCTTAGGGCCTTCTAGGACCCTTCTAGGACCACGAGAAACCCTCTAGAGCTCCCTGGGAACCCCTTAGGGCATTCTAGGACCCTTCTAGGGCCCCCAGGGACCCTCTAGAGCCCCCTGGGACCCAATTAGGGCCTTCTAAGACCCTTCTAGGACCACCAGGAGCCCTCTATAGCCCTCTGGGACACCTTTTTGCACATTCTAGGACACTTCTAGTGCCCCCAGAGACCCTCTAGAGCTCCCTGGGAGTCTTTAGGGCCTACTAGGACCCTTCTAGGATCACCAGGAACCCTCTAGAGCCCTCTGGGACCCACTTAGGGCCTTCTAGGACCCTTCTAGGACCACGAGGAACCCTCTAGAGCCCCCTGGGACCCCCTTAGGGCATTCTAGGACCCTTCTAGGGCCCCCAGGGACCCTCTAGAGCCCCCTGGGACCCACTTAGGGCTTTCTAAGACCCTTCTAGGACCACCAGGAGCCCTCTATAGCCCTCTGGGACCCTCTTTGCGCCTTCTAGGACCCTTCTAGTGCCCCCAGGGACACTCTAGAGCCCCCGGGACTACTTAGGGCCTACTAGGACCCTTCTAGGACCACGAGAAACCCTCTAGAGCCCCCTGGGACCTCCTTAGGTCCTTCGAGGACCGTTCTAGGGTCACCAGGAACCCTCTAGAGCCCTCTGGGACCCACTTAGGGCCTTCTAGGACCCTTCTAGGACCACGAGGAACTCTCTAGAGCCCCCTGGGACTTGCTTAAGGCCTTCTAGGACTCTTCTAGGACCACGAGAAACCATCTAGAGCCCCCTGGGACCCACTTAGGGCATTCTAGGTTCATTTTAAGACCCTGGGGAACCCTCTAGAGCCTCGTGGTACCACTTAGAGCCTTGTAGGACCCTTCTAGGACCAGAAGGAACCCTCTAGAGCCCCCTGGGACCCCCTTAGGGCCTTCTAGGACAATTCTAGCGCCCCCAGGGACCCTCTAGAGCCCCCTGGGACACACTTAGGGCCTTCTAGGACCCTTCTAGGACACAGGGAACCCTCAAGAGCCCCCTGGGACCCCCTTAGGGCTTTCTAGGGCCATGGTAAGACCCTGGGGAACCCTCCAGAGCACCCTGGGTCCTCTTTAGTGCCTTCTAGTACCCTTCTAGGGCCCCCAGGGACCTTCTAGAGCACCCTGGTTACCCTTTGAGCCTTCTAGAACCCTTCTAGGAGCCCCAGGAACCCTCTAGAGCCCGCTGGGACCCACTTAGGGCCTTCTAGGACCCTTCTAGGACCACAAGGAACCCTCTAAAGCCCCCTGGGACCCCTTTAGGGCCTTCTAGGACAATTCTAGGGCCGCCAGGGTCCCTCTAGAGCCCCCTGGGACCCCTTTAGGGCCTTCTAGGACCACCAGGAGCCCTCTAGAGCCCCCTAGGACCCACTTAGGGCCTTCTAGGACCCTTCTAGGACCACGAGGAACCCTCTAGAGCCCGCTGGGACCCTTTTAGGGCCTTCTAGGACCCTCCTAGGACCCACGGGTACCCTCTAGAGCCCTCTGGGACCCTTCTAGGGCTTTCTTGGACCCTTTTAGAATCTCCAGGAACCCTCCAGAGTCCCCTGGGACCCTTCTAGGGCTTTCTAGGACCCTTCTAGGACCACGAGGAACCCTCTGGATCTCCCTGGGGTCCCCTTAGGGCCTTCTAGGACCCTTCTAGGACCACAAGGAACCCTCTAGAGCCCTCTGTGACACATTTTGTGCCTTCTAGGAGAATTTAGTGCCCCCAGGGACCCTCTAGGCCCCCCTGTGACCCATTTAGGGCCTTCTAGGACAATTCTAGGGCCCCCAGGGACACTCTAGAGCCCCATGGGACCCCTTAGAGCATTCTAGGACACTTCTAGGAGCCCCAAGAACCTTCTAGAACCCTCTGGGACCCACTTAGGCCCTTCTAGGACCCTTCTAGGACCACCAGGAACCTTCTAAAGCCCTCTGGGACCCCCTTAAAGCCTTCTAGGACCCTTCTAGTGCTCCCAGGAACCCTCTAGAGCCCCCGGGACCCCTTTATGGCCTTCTAAGACCCTTCTAGGACCACAAGAAACGCTCTACAGCCCCCTGGGACGCACTTAGGGCCTTCTAGGACCCTTCTAGGACCACGAGAAACCATCTAGAGCTCCCTGGGAACCCCTTACGGCCTTCTAGGATCATTGTAAGACCCCGGGGAACCCTCTAGAGCTCCCTGGGACCTCTTTAGGCCCTTCTAGGGCCCTTCTAGGACCACCAGGGACACTCTAGAGCCCTCTGGGACCCCCTTAGGGCCTTCTAGGACCATTCTAGTGCCCCCAGGGACCCTCTAGAGCCCCCTGGGACCCCTTTAGGTCCTTCTAGGACCCTTCTAGGGCCACCAGGGACACTCTAAAGCCCCCTGGGACCCCCTTAGGGCCTGCGAGGTGTCTTCTACGACCACGAGGAACCATCTAGAACCCCCTGAGACCACTTAGGACCTTCTAGGACAATTGTATGACCCCAGGGAACCCCCTAGAGTCGTCTGGGACCCCCTTAGGGCCTACTAGGACCATTGTAAGACCCCAGGGAACACTCTAGAGTCCCCTAGGACTCCTTAAGGCCTTCTAGGACCCTTCTAGGACTACGAGAAACCCTCTAGAGCCCCCAGGGACTCCCTTAGGGCCTTCTAGGACCCTTCTAGGATCACCAGGAACCCTCTAGAGCCATCTGGGACCCACTTAGGACCTTCTAGGACCCTTCTAGGACCACGAGAAACCATCCAGAGCCCCCTGGGACTCCTTAGAGCCTTCTAGGACCCTTCTAGGAGTCCCTGAATCCCTCTAGAGCCCCATGGGACCCACTTAGGTCCTTCTAGGACACTTCAAACACCACCAGCATCCCTCTAGAGCCCCCTGGGAAGCATTTAGGGCCTTCTAAGACCCTTCTAGGACCACGAGGAACCCTCTAGAGCCCCCTGGGACCATTTTAGGGCCTTCTAGGTCCCTTCTAGGACCACTAGGAACCATGTAGACACCCTGGGACAATTTAGGACCTTCTAGGACCATTGTAAGACCATGGGGATCCCTGTAGAGCCCTCTGGGACCCCCTTAGGACCTTCTAGGACCCTTCTAGGACCACCAGGATCCCTCTAGAGCCCCCTGGAACCACCTTAGGGCCTTCTAAAACCCTTCTAGGACCTTGAGGAACCCTCTAGAGCTCTTTGGGACCCCTATAGAAGGGTCTGGAGGCCTTCAGAAGGGTCTGGATGGGCTCTAGAAAGGTCTGGGGGCCTTCAGAATGGCCCTGGGAGGATCTAGAAGGGTCTGGAGGCCTTCAGAAGGGTCCTGAGCGGCTCTAGAATGGTCTGGGGGCATTCAGAAGGGTCTGGATGGGCTCTAGAAGGGTCTGGGGTCCTTCAGAATGGCCCTGGGGGGATCTAGAATGGTCTGGAAGCCATCAGAAGGGCCCTGAGTGGCTCTAGAACCGTCTGGGGGCATTCAGAATGGCCCAGGGGAACTAGAAGGGTCTGGAGACCTTCAGAAGGGTCCTGAGCGGCTCTAGAAGGGTCTGGGGGCCGTCAGAAGGGCCGTGGGTGGGCTCTAGAAGGGTCTGGGGGCCTTCAGAAGGGCCCCGGGTGGGCTCTAGAAGGGTCTGGAGGCCTTCAGAAGGGTCCTGAGGGGCTCTAGAAGGGTCCAACTTGGATCTCAAACGGTCTAGGGCCTTCAGATTGGTCCTGGGGGGCTCTAGAAGGGTTCTGAGGGGCTCTAGAAGGGTCTGGGGGCATTCAGAAGGGTCCTGAGGGGCTCTAGAAGGGTCTGGGAGCCTTTCGAAGGGTCCTCGGGGGCTCTAGAAAGTCATAGAAGGGTCTTAGAAGGCCCTAACAGCGTCCCAGGGTGCTCCAGAGGGTTTCCAGAAGTCTTAGAAGAGTCCTACAAGGACCTAAGGAGGTCCCAGGGGGCTCCAGAGGCTTCCTGGTGACTCTAGAAGGGTCCTTGAAAGCCCTAAGTGGGTCCCAGGTGGATCTAGCGGGTACCTGTGGGTTCTAGAAGGTTCCTAGAAGGTCGTAAGGGGGTCCCAGGGGGCTCTAGAGGGTTCCTGGTGGTCCTAGAAGGTTCCTAGAAGGTCCTAAGGGGGTCCCAGAGCGCTCTAGAGGTATCCTCGTGGTCGTAGAAGGTTCCTATAAGGTTCTAAGGGGGTCTCAGGGGGCTCTAGATGGTTCCTCGTGGCCCTAGGAGGGTCCTAGAAAGCCCTAAGCGGGTCCCAGGAGGCTCTAGAGGGTTCCTGGTGACTCTAGAAGGGTCCCAGTAAGCCCTAGAAAGGTCCCAGGGGGCTCTAGAGGGTTCCTGGAGACCCTAGAAGAGTCCCAGAAAGCCCTAGAAGGGTCCCACGGGGCTCTAGAGGGTTCTCGTGGGTCCTAGAAGGGTTCTAGAAGGCCCTAAGGGTGCCCAGAGGACTCCAGAGGATTCTTCGTGGTCCTAGAAGAGCTCTAGAAGGCACTAAATAGGTCCAAGGTTGCTCTAGAGGGTTCCTCGTGGTCTTAGATGCATCCGAGAAGGCCCTAAGGGGTCCCAGGGGGCTCTAGAGGGTCCTTGGGGCACTAGAAGGGTCCTAGAAGGCCTTAAGTGTGTCTCAGGTGGCTCTAGGGGTTTCCTCGTTGTCCTAGAAGGGTCCTAGGAGGCCCTAAGTGGGTCCCAGGGGGCTCTAGAGGGTTTCATGTGTTCCTAGAATAACCCAGAAGGCCCTAAGGAGGTCCCAGGTGGCTCTAGATGGTTTCTCGTGGTCCTAGAAGGGTCATAGAAAGCACTAAGGGGGTCCTAGGGAGCTCTAGAGGGTTCCTCGTGGTGCTAGAATGTACCTAGAAGGCTCTAAGGGGGTCCCAAAGAGCTCTAGAGGGTTCTTCGAGGTCTTAGAAGCATCTGAGAAGGCCCTAAGTGGGTTCCAGGGGGCTCTAGAAGGTCCCTGGGGGCCCTAGAAAGGTCCTAGAAGGCCCTAAGAAGGTCCCAGGTGCCTCTAGAGAGTTCCTCGTGGTCTTAGAAGGGTTCTAGAAGGCCCTATGTGGTCCTAGGGGGCTCTAGAGGGTCCCTGGGACACTAGAAGTGTCCTAGAAGGCCCTAAGTGGGTGTCAGGGTGCTCTAGGGGGTTCCTCGTTGTCCTAGAAGTGTCCTAGGAGGCCCTAAGTGGGTCCCAGGGGGCTCTAGAGGGCTCCTGGTGACTCTAGAAGTCTCCTATAAAGCTCTAGAAGGGTCCCAGGGGGCTCTAGAAGGTACATGGTGACACTAGACGGGTCCTAGAAAGACCTAGAATGGTCCCAGAGGGCTCTAGAGGGTTCCCTTGGGTCCTAGAAGCGTCCTAGAAGGCCCTAAAGGGGTCCCAGGGGTCTCTAGATGGTTCCTCGTGGTCTTAAAAGGGTCTTAGAAGGCCCTAAATGGGTCCCAGGGGGCTCTAGAGGGTTCCTCGTGTTTCTAAAAGGGTCCTATAAGGCCCTAAGGGGGTCCCAGGGGTCTCTAGAGGGTTTCTCGTGCTCCTAGAATGGTCCTAGAAGACACTAAGGGGGTCCCAGGGGGTTCTACATGGTTTCTCGTGGTCCTAGAAGGCACCTAGAAGGGTCTAAGTGGGTCCCAGGGGGCTCTAGAGGGTTTCTCGTGGTCCTTGAAGGGTCCTAGACGGTCCTAAAGTGGTCCGAGGGAGTTCTAGAGGGTTCCTGGTTACTCTAGAAGTGTCCTAGAAAGCCCTAGAAGGGTCCAATGGGGCTCTAGAGGGTTCCCTGTGGTCCTTGAAGGGTCCTAGAAGGCCCTAAAATGGTCCCAGGGGGTTCTAGAGGGTTCCTGGTACTCCTAGAAGAGTCCTATAAGGATCCATGCGGTCCCAGGGGGCTCTAGAGGGTCCCTGGGGGCCCTAGAAGGGTCCTAGAAGGCCTTAAAGGGGACCCAGGGGGCTCTAGAGTGTTTCCCGGTGACTTACAATGGTCCTAGAAGGCCCTAAGTGGGTACTAGGGGGCTCTAGGTTGTTTCTCATGGTCCTAGAAGGGCCCTAGAAGGCCCTAAAGTGGTTCCAGGGGGCTTTAGAGTGTTCCCTGGGGTCTTACCGTGGTCCTAGAAGGCCCTAAGTGGGTCCCAGGGGGCTCTAGAGGGTTTCTCGTGGTCCTAGAAGGGTCCTAGAAGGCCCTAAACTGGTCCCAGGGGGCTGTAGATTGTTTCTCATGGTCCTAGAAGGGTCCTAGAAGTCCCTAAAGGGGTCCCAGGGGGCTCTAGAGGGTTCCTTGTGGCCCTAGAAGGGTCTTAGAAGGCCCTAAGTGTGCCCAGAGGACACCAGAGGATTCTTCGTGGTCCTAGAAGAGCTCTAGAAGGCACTAAATGGGTCCAAGGTTGCTCTACAGGGTTCCTCGTGGTCTTAGAAGGGTCCTAGAAGGCTCTAAGGGGTCCCAGTGGGCTCTAGAGGGTCCCTGGGGGTCCTAGAAGGGTCCTAGAAGGCCCTAAGGAGGTCCCAGGGGTCTCTAGAGGGTTTCCCAGGGACTTACAATGATCCTAGAAGGCCCTACGGGGGTCCCAGGTGTCTCTAGAGGGTTTCTCGTGGTCCTAGAAGGGTCCTAGAAGGCCCTAAGGGGGTCCCAGGGGACTCTAGAGGGTTCCTGGTGCCTCTACAAGAGTCTTAGAAAATCCTAGAAATTTCCCAGGGGGTTCTAGATGGTTCCTTGTAGTTCTAGAAGTGTTCTAGAAGGCCTTTAATGGGTCCCGTGGGGCTCTAGAGGGTTCCTCGTGGTCCTAGAATGGTCCTAGAATGCCCCAAGGGGTTCCCAGGGGGCTCTAGAGGGTTCCTGGGGCTCCTAGAAGGGTCCTAGAAGGCTCTAAGGGGGTCCCAGTGTGCTCTAGAAGGTCCCTGGGGGCACTAGAAGGGTCCTAGAAGGCACTAAATCGGTCCCAAGGGGCTCTAGAGGGTTCCCCGGCATCTTACAATGGTCCTACATGGCCCTAAGTTGTCCCAGGAGGCTCTAGAGGGTTCCATGTGTTCCTAGAATAACCCAGAAGGCCCTAAGGAGGTCCCAGGTGGCTCTAGATGGTTTCTCGTTGTCCTAGAAGGGTCATAGAAGGCTCTAAGGGGGTCCTAGGGAGCTCTAGAGGGTTCCTCATGGTGCTAGAATGTACCTAGAAGGCTCTAAGGGGGTCCCAGGTGGCTCTAGAGGGTTCTTTGTGGTCTTAGAAGCGTCCGAGAAGGCCCTAAGTGGGTCCCAGAGGGCTCTAGAAGGTCCCTGGGGGCCCTAGAAATGTCCTAGAAGGCCCTAAGGAGGTCCCAGGTGCCTCTAGAGAGTTTCTCGTGGTCTTAGAAGGGTTCTAGAAGGCCCTATGGGGTCCCAGGGGGCTCTAGAGGGTCCCTGGGGCACTAGAAGTGTCCTAGAAGGCCCTAAGTTGGTTTCAGGGTGCTCTAGGGGGTTCCTCATGTCCTAGAATTGTCCTAGGAGGCCCTAAGTGGGTCCCAGGGGGCTCTAGAGGGCTCCTGGTGACTCTAGAAGTCTCCTATAAAGCTCTAGAAGGGTCCCAGAAGGCTCTAGAGGGTTCCTGGTGACACTAGAAGGGACCTAGAAAGACCTAGAATGGTCCCAGAGGGCTCTAGAGGGTTCCCGTGGGTCCTAGAAGGGTCCTAGAAGGCCCTAAAGGGGTCCCAAGGGGGTCTAGATGGTTCCTCGTGGTCCTAAAAGGGTCTTAGAAGGCCCTAAATGGGTCCCAGGGGGCTCTAGAGGGTTCCTCGTGGTTCTAAAAGGGTCCTAGAAGGCCCTAAAGGGGACCCAGGGGGCTCTAGAGGGTCCTTCGTGGTCTTAGAAGCGTCCGAGAAGGCCCTAAGGGTGTCCCAGGGGGCTCTAGAAGGTCCCTGGGGGCCCTAGAATGGTCCTAGAAGGCCCTAAGGAGGTCCCAGGGGGCTCTAGAGGGTTCCTGGTGGTCCTAGAAGGATTCTAGAAGGCCCTAAGTGGTTCCCAGAGGGCTCTAGAGGGTTTCTCGTTGTCCTAGAAGGGTCCTAGGAGGCCCTAAATGGGGCCCAGGGAGCTCTAGACGGTTCCTCGTGGTCCTAGGAGGATCCTAGAAGGACCTAAGTGGTTCCCAGAGGGCTCTGGATGGTTTCTTGTGGTCTTAGAATGGACCTAGAAGGCCCTAAAGTGGTCCCAGTGAACTCTAGAGGGTTCCTGGGGTTCCTAGAAGGGCCCTAGAAAGGTCTAAGAGGTTCCAGGGGGCTCTAGAGGGTCTCCGGGCGCCCTAGAATAGTCCTAGAAGGCCCTAAAGGGGTCCCAGGGGGCTCTAGAGCGTTCCCCGGGGTCTTACCATGGTCCTAGAAGGCCCTAAGTGGGTCCCAGGGGGCTCTAGAAGGTTTCTCGTGGTCCTAGAAGGGTCCTAGAAAGTCCTAAAGGGGTCCAAGGGAGCTTTAGAGGGTTCCTGGTGAATCTAGAAGTGTCCTAGAAAGCCCTAGAAGGGTCCCAGGGGGCTCTAGAGGTTTCCCTGTGGTCCTAGAAGGGTCCTAGAAGACCCTAAAGTGGTCCCAGGGGGCTCTAGATGGCTCCTGGTGCTCCTAGAAGGGTCCTAGAAGGCTCTAAGCTGTCCCAGGGGACTCTAGAGGGTACCTAGAGGGCCTAGAAGTGACCTAGAAGGCCCTAAAGGGGTCCCAGGGGGCTCTAGATGGTGCCTGTGGGTCCTAGAAGGGTCTTAGAAGGCCCTAAGGTGGTCCCAGGGGGCTCTAGAGGGTTCCTCGTGGTCCTAGAAGGGTTCTACAAAGCCCTAAGGGGTCCCAGTGGGCTCTAGAGGGTTCCTGGTGGTTTTAGAAGGCTCCCAGGGGTCTTTAGAGGGTCCCTGGAGGCCCTAGAAGTATCCTAGAAGGCACTAAAGGGGACCCAGGGGGCTCTAGAGTGTTCCCCGTGGTCTTACAATCGTCCTAGAAGGCCCTAAGGGGGTACCAGGGGTCTCTAGGTTGTTTCTCGTGGTCCTAAAAGGGTCCTAGAAGGCCCTAAAGTGGTCCCAGGGGGCTCTAGAGGGTTCCTGGTGGTCCTAGAAGGGTCCTAGAAGGCACTAAAGGGGTCCCAGGGGTCTCTAGAAGGTTCCCAGGGGTCTTACAATGATCCTAGAAGGCTCTAAGTGGGTCCCATGGGGCTCTAGATGGTTTCTCGTGGTCCTAGAAGGGTCCTAGAAGGCCCTAAAGGGGTCCCAGGGGGCTCTAGATTGTTTCTCGAGGTCCTAGAAGCGTCCTAGAAGGCCGTAAGTGCGTCCCAGGGGGCTCTAGAGGGTTCCTGGTGGTCCTAGAAGGATTCTAGAAGGCCCTAAGTGGTTCTCAGAGGGCTCTAGAGGGTTCCTCGTGGTCCTAGAAGGGTCTTAGAAGGCCATAAAGGGGTCCCAGGGTGCTCTAGAGGTCTTTAGTATGGATCTGGGGGGCTCTAGAAGGGTCTGGGCGCTTTTAGAATGGATGTGAGAAGCTCTAGAAGGGTTCAGGGTCTTTTTGAATCTCCCTGGGGGGCTCTAGAAAGGTCTGGGGGCTTTTAGAATTGTCCAGATGGGCTCTAGAAGGGTCTAGGGTCCTTTAGAATGGGTCTGGGGTGCTCTAGAAGGGTCTGGGGTCTTTTAAAATGGACGTGAGAAGATCTAGATGGGTCCAGGCGCCTTTAGAATGTCGCTGAGGGCCTCTAGAAGGGTCTGGGGTCCTCTAGAAGGGACGTGAGATGCTCTAGAAGGGTCCAGGGTCCTTTAGAAGGTCTCTGGCGTCTCTAGAAGGGTCTGGAGGCTTCTAGAAGGGATGTGAGAAGCTCTAGAAGGGTCCAGGGGCCTTTAGAACGTCTCTGGGGGGCTCTAGAAGGGTCTGGGGGCCTTTAGAAAGGACGTGAGAATCTCTAGAAGGGTCCAGGGGCCTTTAGAACGTCTCTGGGGGGCTCTAGCGGGATCTGGGGTCTTTTAGAAGGACTCTGGGGCCCTCTAGAAGGGTCTAGGGTCCATTAGAATGGGTCTGGGAGGATTTAGAAGGGTCTAGATGCCTTTAGAACGTCTCTGGGGGGTCTAGAAGGGTCTGGGGTCTTTTAGAAGCGACGTGAGAAGCTCTAGAAGGGTCCAGGGTCCTTTAGAAGGTCTCTGGGTGGCTCTAGAAGGGTCTGTGGGCATTTAGAAGGGATGTGAGTGGCTGTAGAAGGGTCTGGGCGCCTTTAGAAGGTCTCTGGGGGGCTCTAGAAAGGTCTGGGTTCTTTTAGAAGGGACGTGAGAAGCTCTAGAAGGGTCCAAGGACCTTTAAAATAGTTCTGGGGGCTCTAGAGGAGTCTGGAGGCTGTTAGAATGGTCCAGATGGGCTCTAGAATGGCCTGGTCGCTTTTAGAAGGTCTCTGGGGGGCTCTCGAAGGGTCTGGGGTCTTTTAGAAGGGACGTGAGAAGCTCTAGAAGGGTCCAGGGGCCTTTAGAAGGTCTCTGGGGGGCACTCAAAGGGTCTGGGGGCTTTTAGAAGGGACGTGAGAAGCTCTGGAAGGGTCCAGGGGCCTTTAGAAGGGCTCTGGGGAGTCTAGAATGGTCTGGGGGCCTCTAGAATGGTCCAGAAGGGCTCTAGAATGGTCTTGGCACTTTTAGAAGGGCCCCGGTGGGTGCTAGAATGGTCTGGGGTCTTTTAGAATGGACGTCAGGTGCTCTAGAAGGGTCTGGGGGCTTTTAGAAGGGTCCAGTGGAGCTCTAGGAGGGTCTGGGGGCCTTTAGAAGGGCTCTGGCGGTCTTTAGAGACATCTGGGGGCCTTTAGAAGGACTCTGGGGGCCTCTAGAAGGGTCTAGAGGCCTTTAGATTTGTCTAGAGGGGCTCTAGAAGGACTAATCCCCTAACCCTAACACTTAACCCTAACCCCCTATCCCCAACCCTGACCCTAACCGGATAACCATAACCCTAATCCCTATCCCCCTAACCCTAATCCCTAACACCCTAACCCTAACCCTAATCCCTTACACCCTAACCCTAACCCCGTAACCCTAAGCACATAACACTAAACCCTAACCCTAACCCTAACCTTAACCCCTAACCCTAACCCTCACCCTAAACCCTAACCATAACCCTAACCCTAACCCAACCCTGACCCTAACCCTAACCACAAACCCTAACCCCTAACCCTAACTCTAACCCTAACCCTAACCCTAATGACCCTAAACTCTAACCCTCACCCTAACCCCTAACCATAACCATAACCCTAACCATAACCCTAACCCTTATGACCCTAACCCTAACCTTAACCCTAATCTAACCCTAACCTAACCCTAACCCTAACCACTAAGCCTAACCCTAACCCCTAACCCTAAGCCTAAACCCTAACCCTAAACCCTAACCCTAACCCTAAACCTAACCCTAAACCTAACCCTAACCCTAACCCTAATGACCCTAACCCTAACCCTAACCCTAATGACCCTAACCCTAACCCTAAACCTAACCCCTAACCCTAACCCTAAACCTAACCCCTAACCCCTAACCCTAATGACCCTAACCCTAACCCTAACCCTAACCCTAACCCTAACCCTAAACTCTAACCCTAAACCCTAACCCTAACCCCTAACCCCTAACCCCTAACCCTAACCCTAATAACCCTAACCCTAACCCTAACCATAAACCCTAACCCTAACCCTAACACTAACCCTAACCCCAACCCATAACCCTAACCCTAAACCCTAACCCTAACCCCTAACCCCTAACCCTAACCCCTAACTCTAACCCCTAACCCCTAACCCTAACCCTAACCCCTAACCCTAACCCCTAAACCCTAACTCTAACCATAACCCCTAACCCCTTACCGTAACCCTAATGACCCTAACCCTAACACTAACCCCTAACTTCTAGAGCTTCTCACGTCCCTTCTAAAAGCCCCTGGACCCTTCTAGAGCCCCCTGGGTCCCTTCTAAAAGTGCCAAGACCCTTCTAGAGCCCATCTGGACAATTCTAAAGGCCCCCAGATCCCTCTGGACCCCCCAGAGACCTTCTAAAGGCCCCTGGACCCTTCTAGAGCTTCTCACGTCCCTTCTAAAAGCCCCCAGACCCTTCAAGAGCCCCCCAGAGACATTATAAAGGCCCCTGGACCCTTCTAGAGCTTCTCATGACCCTTTTAAAAGCCCCCAGACCCATCTAGAGCCCCCCAGAGACATTCTAAAGGCACCTGGACCCTTCAAGAGCTTCTCACGCCCATTCTAAAAGAACCCAGACCCTTCTAGAGCCCCCCAGAGAGCTTCAAAAAGACCCTGAACCCTTCTAGAGCTTCTTACATCCCTTCTAAAAGCCCCCAGACCCTTCTAGAGCCCCCCCGATCCAATCTAAAGATATCTAGAGCCCCCTGGGACCCCTTTACGGCCTTCTAAGACCCTTCTAGGACCACGAGGAGCCATCTAGAGCCCCCTGGGACCCCTTAAGGCCTTCTAGGACCCATCTAGGACCACGAGAATCCCTCTAGAGCCCCCTGGGACCTCTTTAGGGCCTTCTTGGACCCTTCTAGGGCCCCCCAGGGACCCTCTAGAACCCACTGGGACCCATTTAGGGCCTTCTAGGACCCTTCTAGGACCACGAGAAACCCTCTAGAGCCACCTGGGACTCCCGTAGGGCCTTCTAGGATCATTGTAAGCCCCCAGGGAACCCTCTAGAGCCCTCTGGGACCCTTCTAGGGCTTTCTAGGACCCTTTTAGAATCACCAGGAACCCTCTAGAGCACCCTGGGACCCTTCTAGGGCTTTCTTGGACACTTTTAGAGTCACCAGGAACCCTCTAGAGCCCCCTGGGACCCCTCTAGGACCACGAGAAACCCTCTAGAGCTCCCTGGGACCCACTTAGTGCCTTCTAGGACGCTTCTAGGGACACCAGAGACCCTCTAGAGCCCCCTGAGACACACTTAGGGCCTTCTAGGAACCTTCTAGGACCACGAGGAACCCTCTAGAGCCCCCTGAGACCCGCTTAGGACCTTCTAGGACCCTTCTATGACCACGAGGAACCCTCTAGAGCCACCTAGGACCCCCTTAGGGCCTTCTAGAACCCTTCTTGGACCCCCAGGGACCCTCTAGAGCCCACTGGACCCCCTTAGGGCCTTCTAGGACCCTTCTAGGACCACGAGAAACAATCTAGAGCCCCCTGGGACCCCCTTAGGGCCAACTAGGACCAGTGTAAGACCCTGGGGAACCCTCTAGAGCCCCCTGGGTCCCCTTTAGGGCCTTCTAGGACCCTTCTAGGGTCCCCAGGGACCCTCTAGAGCCCACTGGGACTGCCTTAGGGCCTACTAGGACCCTTCTAGGACTATGAGGAACCCTCTAGAGCCCCCTGGGACACACTTAGGGCCATCTAGGACCCTTCTAGGACCCACGGGAACCATCTAGAGCCCCGTGGGACCCCCTTCGGGCCTTCTAGGACACTTCTAGGTCCTCTAGGGACCCTCTAGAGCACCCTGGGACCGCTTAGAGCCTTCTAGGACCCTTCTAGGACCTGTGGGTACCCTCTAGAGACCCCTGGGACCCTTCTAGGGCTTTCTAGGACACGTCTAGAGTCACCAGAAACCCTCTAGAGATCCCTTGGACCCCTTAAGGGCCTTCTAGGACCCTTCTAGGACCACGAGAAAACTTCCAGAGCCCCCTGGGACCCACTTAGGGCCTTCTAGGACCATTTTAAGACCACGGGGAACCCTGTAGAGCCCCCTGGGACCCCTTTAGGGCCTTCTAAGACCATTTTAAGATATCGGGTAACCCTCTAGAGCCCCCTGGGACCCCCTTAGGGCCTTCTAGGACCATGGTAAGACCCCGGGGAACCCTCCAGAGCACCCTGGGTCCTCTTTAGTGCCTTCTAGGACCATGGTAAGACCCCGGGGAACCCTCCAGAGCACCCTGGGTCCTCTTTAGTGCCTTCTAGTACCCTTCTAGGGCCCCCAGAGACCTTCTAGAGCCCCCTGGTTACACTTTGAGCCTTCTAGAACCCTTCTAGGAGCCCCAGGAACCCTCTAGAGCTTCCTGAGACCCCCTTAGGGCCTTCTAGGACCTTTCTAGGACGGCGAGGAACACTCTAGAGCCCTCTGGGACCCCCTTAGGGCCTTCTAGGGCCCTTCTAGTGCAGGCAGGGACCCTCTAGAGCCCCCTGGGACCCACTCAGGGCCTTCTAGGACCATTTTAAGACTCTCTGGAACCATCTAGAGCCCCCTGGGAAAACTTAGAGCATTCTAGGACCCTTCTAGGACCCCAGGAATATTCTAGAACCCCCTGGGACCACCTTAGGGCCTTCTAGTACCGTTCTAGGACCACCAGGAACCCTCTAGAGCCCCCTGTGACCCCCTTAGGGCCTTCTAGGACCCTTCTCGGACCACCAGGAACCCTCTAGAGCCCCCTGTGACACTCTTAGGGCCTTCTAGGACTCTTCTAGGACCACGAGGAAACCATCTAGAGCCCCCTGGGTCCCGCTTAGAGCCTTCTAGGACCATGGTAAGACCCCGGGGAACCCTCTAGAGCACCCTGGGTCCTCTATACAGCCTTCTAGGACCCTTCTAGGACCACCAGGATCCCTCTAGAGCCCCCGGGGACCCACTTAGGGCCATCTAGGGGTCTTCTAGGACCATGAGTAACCATCTAGAGACCCGTGGGATGACTTAAGGGCCTTCTAGGGGTCTTCTAGGGCCACGAGTAACCATCTAGAGACATGTGGGACCACTTAAGGGCCTTCTTGGACACTTCTTGGTCCACAAGAGACCCTCTAGAGCCCCCTGGGACCGCTTAGAGTCTTCTAGGTCCATTCTATGAGCCCCAGGAAACACATAGAGCCCCCTGGGACCCCTTTAGGGCCTTCTAGGACCCTTCTAGGACCACCAGGAGCCCTCTAGAGCCCCGTAGGACCCACTTAGGGCCTTCTAGGACTCTTCTAGTACCCCCAGGGACCCTCTAGAGCCACCTGGGACCCTTTTAGGGCCTTCTAGGACCCTCCTAGGACCCACGGGTACCCTCTAGAGCCCTCTGGGACCCTTCTAGGCCTCTCTTGGACCCTTTTAGAATCACCAGGAACCCTCCAGAGTCCCCTGGGACCCTTCTAGGGCTTTCTAGGACCCTTCTAGGACCACGAGGAACCCTCTAGAGCCCCCGGGACCATTTTAGGGCATTCTAGGACCCTTCTAGGGCCCCCAGGGACCCTCTAGAGCCCCCTGGGACCCAATTAGGGCCTTCTAAGACCCTTCTAGGACCACCAGGAGCCCTCTATAGCCCTCTGGGACCCTCTTTGCGCCTTCTAGGACCCTTCTAGTGCCCCCAGGGACACTCTAGAGCCCCCTGGGACTTCTTAGAGCCTACTAGGACCCTTCTAGGACCACGAGAAACCCTCTAGAGCCCCCTGGGACCTCCTTAGGTCCTTCGAGGACCGTTCTAGGGTCACCAGGAACCCTCTAGAGCCCTCTGGTACCCACTTAGGGCCTTCTAGGACCCTTCTAGGACCACGAGGAACTCTCTAGAGCCCCCTGAGACTTGCTTAAGGCCTTCTAGGACTCTTCTAGGACCACGAGAAACCATCTAGAGCCCCCTGGGACCCACTTAGGGCATTCTAGGTTCATTTTAAGACCCTGGGGAACCCTCTAGAGCCTCGTGGTACCACTTAGAGCCTTGTAGGACCCTTCTAGGACCAGAAGGAACCCTCTAGAGCCCTCTGGGACCCCCTTAGGGCCTTCTAGGACAATTCTAGCGCCCCCAGGGACCCTCTAGAGCCCCCTGGGACACACGTAGGGCCTTCTAGGACCCTTCTAGGACACAGGGAACCCTCAAGAGCCCCCTGGGACCCCCTTAGGGCTTTCTAGGGCCATGGTAAGACCCTGGGGAACCCTCCAGAGCACCCTGGGTCCTCTTTAGTGCCTTCTAGTACCCTTCTAGGGCCCCCAGGGACCTTCTAGAGCCCACTGGTTACCGTTTGAGCCTTCTAGAACCCTTCTAGGAGCCCCAGGGACCCTCTAGAGCCCGCTGGGACCACCTTAGGGCCTTCTAGGACCCTTCTAGGACCACAAGGAACCCTCTAGAGCCCCCTGGGACCTCCTTAGGTCCTTCGAGGACCGTTCTAGGGTCACCAGGAACCCTCCAGAGTCCCCTGGCACCCTTCTAGGGCTTTCTAGGACCCTTCTAGGACCAGGAGGAAGCCTCTAGAGACCCCGGGACCATTTTAGGCCCTTCTAGGACCCTTCTAGGACCACGAGAAACCATCTATAGCTCTCTGGGAGCCCTTTAGGACGTTCTAGGACTCTTCTAGGGTCCCCAGAGACCGTCTAGAGCCCCCTGGGATGCCTTAGAGCCTTCGAGGACCCTTCTAGGACCATGAGGAACCCTCTAGAGCCCCCTGGGACCCACTTAGGGCATTCTAGGACCCTTCTAGGGCCCCCAGGGACCCTCTAGAGCCCCCTGGGACCCACTTAGGGCCTTCTAAGACCCTTCTAGGACCACCAGGAGCCCTCTAGAGCCCTCTGGGACACCTTTTTGCACATTCTAGGACACTTCTAGTGCCCCCAGAGACCCTCTAGAGCTCCCTGGGAGTCTTTAGGGCCTACTAGGACCCTTCTAGGATCACCAGGAACCCTCTAGAGCCCTCTGGGACCCACTTAGGGCCTTCTAGGACCCTTCTAGGACCACGAGGAACCCTCTAGAGCCCCCTGGGACCCCCTTAGGGCATTCTAGGACCCTTCTAGGGCCCCCAGGGACCCTCTAGAGCCCCCTGGGACCCAATTAGGGCTTTCTAAGACCCATCTAGGACCACCAGGAGCCCTCTATAGCCCTCTGGGACCCTCTTTGCGCCTTCTAGGACCCTTCTAGTGCCCCCAGGGACGCTCTAGAGCCCCCTGGGACCCACTTAGGGCCTTCTAGGACCCTTCTAGGACCACGAGGAACTCTCTAGAGTCCCCTGAGACTTGCTTAAGGCCTTCTAGGACTCTTCTAGGACCACGAGAAACCATCTAGAGCCCCCTGGGACCCACTTAGGGCATTCTAGGTTCATTTTAAGACCCTGGGGAACTCTCTAGAGTCCCCTGAGACTTGCTTAAGGCCTTCTAGGACTCTTCTAGGACCACGAGAAACCATCTAGAGCCCCCTGGGACCCACTTAGGGCATTCTAGGTTCATTTTAAGACCCTGGGGAACCCTCTAGAGCCTCGTGGTACCACTTAGAGCCTTGTAGGACCCTTCTAGGACCAGAAGGAACCCTCTAGAGCCCCCTGGGACCCCCTTAGGGCCTTCTAGGACAATTCTAGCGCCCCCAGGGACCCTCTAGAGCCCCCTGGGACACACTTAGGGCCTTCTAGGACCCTTCTAGGACACAGGGAACCCTCAAGAGCCCCCTGGGACCCCCTTGTGCTTTCTAGGGCCATGGTAAGACCCTGGGGAACCCTCCAGAGCACCCTGGGTCCTCTTTAGTGCCTTCTAGTACCCTTCTAGGGCCCCCAGGGACCTTCTACAGCCCCCTGGTTACCCTTTGAGCCTTCTAGAACCCTTCTAGGAGCCCCAGGAACCCTCTAGAGCCCCCTAGGACCCACTTAGGGCCTTCTAGGACTCTTCTAGTACCCCCAGGTACCCTCTAGAGCCCGCTGGGACCCCCTTAGGGCCTTCTAGGACAATTCTAGGGCCGCCAGGGTCCGTCTAGAGCCCCCTGGGACCCCTTTAGGGCCTTCTAGGACCCTTCTAGGACCACCAGGAGCCCTCTAGAGCCCCCTAGGACTCACTTAGGGCCTTCTAGGACTCTTCTAGTACCCCCAGGGACCCTCTAGAGCCCCCTGGGACCCTTTTAGGGCCTTCTAGGACCCTCCTAGGACCCACGGGTACCCTCTAGAGCCCTCTGGGACCCTTCTAGGCCTTTCTTGGACCCTTTTAGAATCACCAGGAACCCTCCAGAGTCCCCTGGGACCCTTCTAGGGCTTTCTAGGACCCTTCTAGGACCACGAGAAACCATCTATAGCTCTCTGGGACCCCTTTAGGGCGTTCTAGGACTCTTCTAGGGTCCCCAGAGACCGTCTAGAGCCCCCTGGGATGCCTTAGAGCCTTCGAGGACCCTTCTAGGACCACGAGGAACCCTCTAGAGCCCCCTGGGACCCCCTTAGGGCATTCTAGGACCCTTCTAGGGCCCCCAGGGACCCTCTAGAGCCCCTGGGACCCACTTAGGGCCTTCTAAGACCCTTCTAGGACCACCAGGAGCCCTCTATAGCCCTCTGGGACACCTTTTTGCACATTCTAGGACACTTCTAGTGCCCCCAGAGACCCTCTAGAGCTCCCTGGGAGTCTTTAGGGCCTACTAGGACCCTTCTAGGATCACCAGGAACCCTCTAGAGCCATCTGGGACCCTCTTTGCGCCTTCTAGGACCCTTCTAGTGCCCCCAGGGACGCTCTAGAGCCCCCGGGACTCCTTAGAGCCTACTAGGACCCTTCTAGGACCACGAGAAACCCTCTAGAGCCCCCTGGGACCTCCTTAGGTCCTTCGAGGACCGTTCTAGGGTCACCAGGAACCCTCTAGAGCCCTCTGGGACCCACTTAGGGCCTTCTAGGACCCTTCTAGGACCACGAGGAACTCTCTAGAGCCCCCTGGGACTTGCTTAAGGCCTTCTAAGACTCTTCTAGGACCACGAGAAACCATCTAGAGCCCCCTGGGACCCACTTAGGGCATTCTAGGTTCATTTTAAGACCCTGGGGAACCCTCTAGAGCCTCGTGGTACCACTTAGAGCCTTGTAGGACCCTTCTAGGACCAGAAGGAACCCTCTAGAGCCCCCTGGGACCCCCTTAGGGCCTTCTAGGTCAATTCTAGCGCCCCCAGGGACCCTCTAGAGCCCCCTGGGACACACTTAGGGCCTTCTAGGACCCTTCTAGGACACAGGGAACCCTCAAGAGCCCCCTGGGACCCCCTTAGGGCTTTCTAGGGCCATGGTAAGACCCTGGGGAACCCTCCAGAGCACCCTGGGCCCTCTTTAGTGCCTTCTAGTACACTTCTAGGGCCCCCAGGGACCTTCTAGAGCACCCTGGTTACCCTTTGAGCCTTCTAGAACCCTTCTAGGAGCCCCAGGAACCCTCTAGAGCCCGCTGGGACCCACTTAGGGCCTTCTAGGACCCTTCTAGGACCACAAGGAACCCTCTAGAGCCCCCTGGGACCCCTTTAGGGCCTTCTAGGACAATTCTAGGGCCGCCAGGGTCCGTCTAGAGCCCCCTGGGACCCCTTTAGGGCCTTCTAGGACCACCAGGAGCCCTCTAGAGCCCCCTAGGACCCACTTAGGGCCTTCTAGGACCCTTCTAGGACCACGAGGAACCCTCTAGAGCCCGCTGGGACCCTTTTAGGGCCTTCTAGGACCCTCCTAGGACCCACGGGTCCCCTCTAGAGCCCTCTGGGACCCTTCTAGGGCTTTCTTGGACCCTTTTAGAATCACCAGGAACCCTCCAGAGTCCCCTGGGACCCTTCTAGGGCTTTCTAGGACCCTTCTAGGACCACGAGGAACCCTCTGGATCTCCCTGGGGTCCCCTTAGGGCCTTCTAGGACCCTTCTAGGACCACAAGGAACCCTCTAGAGCCCTCTGTGACACATTTTGTGCCTTCTAGGAGAATTTAGTGCCCCCAGGGACCCTCTAGGCCCCCCTGTGACCCATTTAGGGCCTTCTAGGACAATTCTAGGGCCCCCAGGGACACTCTAGAGCCCCGTGGGACCCCTTAGAGCATTCTAGGACACTTCTAGGAGCCCCAGGAACCTTCTAGAACCCTCTGGGACCCACTTAGGCCCTTCTAGGACCCTTCTAGGACCACCAGGAACCTTCTAAAGCCCTCTGGGACCCCCTTAAAGCCTTCTAGGACCCTTCTAGTGCTCCCAGGAACCCTCTAGAGCCCCCTGGGACCCCTTTAGGGCCTTCTAAGACCCTTCTAGGACCACAAGAAACGCTCTAGAGCCCCCAGGGACTCCCTTAGGGCCTTCTAGGACCCTTCTAGGATCACCAGGATCCCTTTAGAGCCTTCTGGGACCCACTTAGGTCCTTCTAGTACCGTTCTAGGACCACGAGAAACTCTCTACAGCCCCCTGGGACGCCCTTAGGGCCTTCTAGGACCCTTCTAGGACCATGAGAAACCCTCTAGAGCCCCCTGGGAACCCCTTAGGGCATTCTAGGACCCTTCTAGGGCCCCCAGGGACCCTCTAGAGCCCCCTGGGACCCAATTAGGGCCTTCTAAGACCCTTCTAGGACCACCAGGAGCCCTCTATAGCCCTCTGGGACACCTTTTTGCACATTCTAGGACACTTCTAGTGCCCCCAGAGACCCTCTAGAGCTCCCTGGGAGTCTTTAGGGCCTACTAGGACCCTTCTAGGATCACCAGGAACCCTCTAGAGCCCTCTGGGACCCACTTAGGGCCTTCTAGGACCCTTCTAGGACCACGAGGAACCCTCTAGAGCCCCCTGGGACCCCCTTAGGGCATTCTAGGACCCTTCTAGGGCCCCCACAGACCCTCTAGAGCCCCCTGGGACCCCCTTATGGCTTTCTAAGACCCTTCTAGGACCACCAGGAGCCCTCTAGAGCCCTCTGGGACCCTCTTTGCGCCTTCTAGGACCCTTCTAGTGCCCCCAGGGACACTCTAGAGCCCCCGGGACTCCTTAGAGCCTACTAGGACCCTTCTAGGACCACGAGAAACCCTCTAGAGCCCCCTGGGACCTCCTTAGGTCCTTCGAGGACCGTTCTAGGGTCACCAGGAACCCTCTAGAGCCCTCTGGGACCCACTTAGGGCCTTCTAGGACCCTTCTAGGACCACGAGGAACTCTCTAGAGCCCCCTGGGACTTGCTTAAGGCCTTCTAGGACTCTTCTAGGACCACGAGAAACCATCTAGAGCCCCCTGGGACCCACTTAGGGCATTCTAGGTTCATTTTAAGACCCTGGGGAACCCTCTAGAGCCTCGTGGTACCACTTAGAGCCTTGTAGGACCCTTCTAGGACCAGAAGGAACCCTCTAGAGCCCCCTGGGACCCCCTTAGGGCCTTCTAGGACAATTCTAGCGCCCCCAGGGACCCTCTAGAGCCCCCTGGGACACACTTAGGGCCTTCTAGGACCCTTCTAGGACACAGGGAACCCTCAAGAGCCCCCTGGGACCCCCTTAGGGCTTTCTAGGGCCATGGTAAGACCCTGGGGAACCCTCCAGAGCACCCTGGGTCCTCTTTAGTGCCTTCTAGTACCCTTCTAGGGCCCCCAGGGACCTTCTAGAGCACCCTGGTTACACTTTGAGCCTTCTAGAACCCTTCTAGGAGCCCCAGGAACCCTCTAGAGCCCGCTGGGACCCACTTAGGGCCTTCTAGGACCCTTCTAGGACCACAAGGAACCCTCTAAAGCCCCCTGGGACCCCTTTAGGGCCTTCTAGGACCACCAGGAGCCCTCTAGAGCCCCCTAGGACCCACTTAGGGCCTTCTAGGACCCTTCTAGGACCACGAGGAACCCTCTAGAGCCCCCTGGGACCCTTTTAGGGCCTTCTAGGACCCTCCTAGGACCCACGGGTACCCTCTAGAGCCCTCTGGGACCCTTCTAGGGCTTTCTTGGACCCTTTTAGAATCACCAGGAACCCTCCAGAGTCCCCTGGGACCCTTCTAGGGCTTTCTAGGACCCTTCTAGGACCACGAGGAACCCTCTGGATCTCCCTGGGGTCCCCTTAGGGCCTTCTAGGACCCTTCTAGGACCACAAGGAACCCTCTAGAGCCCTCTGTGACACATTTTGTGCCTTCTAGGAGAATTTAGTGCCCCCAGGGACCCTCTAGGCCCCCCTGTGACCCATTTAGGGCCTTCTAGGACAATTCTAGGGCCCCCAGGGACACTCTAGAGCCCCATGGGACCCCTTAGAGCATTCTAGGACACTTC
This sequence comes from Phaenicophaeus curvirostris, assembly GCF_032191515.1. NCBI lineage: Eukaryota > Metazoa > Chordata > Aves > Cuculiformes > Cuculidae > Phaenicophaeus > Phaenicophaeus curvirostris. The sequence goes on along the minus strand of NW_027206792.1, from coordinate 257,039 downwards.
TAGGAGCCCCAGGAACCTTCTAGAACCCTCTGGGACCCACTTAGGCCCTTCTAGGACCCTTCTAGGACCACCAGGAACCTTCTAAAGCCCTCTGGGACCCCCTTAAAGCCTTCTAGGACCCTTCTAGTGCTCCCAGGAACCCTCTAGAGCCCCCTGGGACCCCTTTAGGGCCTTCTAAGACCCTTCTAGGACCACAAGAAACGCTCTAGAGCCCCCAGGGACTCCCTTAGGGCCTTCTAGGACCCTTCTAGGATCACCAGGATCCCTTTAGAGCCTTCTGGGACCCACTTAGGTCCTTCTAGTACCGTTCTAGGACCACGAGAAACTCTCTACAGCCCCCTGGGACACACTTAGGGCCTTCTAGGACCCTTCTAGGACCACGAGAAACCATCTAGAGCTCCCTGGGAACCCCTTACGGCCTTCTAGGATCATTGTAAGACCCCGGGGAACCCTCTAGAGCTCCCTGGGACCTCTTTAGGCCCTTCTAGGGCCCTTCTAGGACCACCAGGGACACTCTAGAGCCCTCTGGGACCCCCTTAGGGCCTTCTAGGACCATTCTAGTGCCCCCAGGGACCCTCTAGAGCCCCCTGGGACCCCTTTAGGTCCTTCTAGGACCCTTCTAGGGCCACCAGGGACACTCTAAAGCCCCCTGGGACCCCCTTAGGGCCTGCGAGGTGTCTTCTACGACCACGAGGAACCATCTAGAACCCCCTGAGACCACTTAGGACCTTCTAGGACAATTGTATGACCCCAGGGAACCCCCTAGAGTCGTCTGGGACCCCCTTAGGGCCTACTAGGACCATTGTAAGACCCCAGGGAACACTCTAGAGTCCCCTAGGACTCCTTAAGGCCTTCTAGGACCCTTCTAGGACTACGAGAAACCCTCTAGAGCCCCCAGGGACTCCCTTAGGGCCTTCTAGGACCCTTCTAGGATCACCAGGAACCCTCTAGAGCCATCTGGGACCCACTTAGGACCTTCTAGGACCCTTCTAGGACCACAAGAAACTATCCAGAGCCCCCTGGGACTCCTTAGAGCCTTCTAGGACCCTTCTAGGAGTCCCTGAATCCCTCTAGAGCCCCATGGGACCCACTTAGGTCCTTCTAGGACACTTCAAACACCACCAGCATCCCTCTAGAGCCCCCTGGGAAGCATTTAGGGCCTTCTAAGACCCTTCTAGGACCACGAGGAACCCTCTAGAGCCCCCTGGGACCATTTTAGGGCCTTCTAGGTCCCTTCTAGGACCACTAGGAACCATGTAGACCCCCTGGGACAATTTAGGACCTTCTAGGACCATTGTAAGACCATGGGGATCCCTGTAGAGCCCTCTGGAACCCCCTTAGGACCTTCTAGGACCCTTCTAGGACCATGAGAAACCCTCTAGAGCCCCCTGGGAACCTCTTAGGGCATTCTAGGACCCTTCTAGGGCCCCCAGGGACCCTCTAGAGCCCCCTGGGACCCAATTGGGGCCTTCTAAGACCCTTCTAGGACCACCAGGAGCCCTCTATAGCCCTCTGGGACACCTTTTTGCACATTCTAGGACACTTCTAGTGCCCCCAGAGACCCTCTAGAGCTCCCTGGGAGTCTTTAGGGCCTACTAGGACCCTTCTAGGATCACCAGGAACCCTCTAGAGCCCTCTGGGACCCACTTAGGGCCTTCTAGGACCCTTCTAGGACCACGAGGAACCCTCTAGAGCCCCCTGGGACCCCCTTAGGGCATTCTAGGACCCTTCTAGGGCCCCCACAGACCCTCTAGAGCCCGCTGGGACCCCCTTATGGCTTTCTAAGACCCTTCTAGGACCACCAGGAGCCCTCTAGAGCCCTCTGGGACCCTCTTTGCGCCTTCTAGGACCCTTCTAGTGCCCCCAGGGACACTCTAGAGCCCCCGGGACTCCTTAGAGCCTACTAGGACCCTTCTAGGACCACGAGAAACCCTCTAGAGCCCCCTGGGACCTCCTTAGGTCCTTCGAGGACCGTTCTAGGGTCACCAGGAACCCTCTAGAGCCCTCTGGGACCCACTTAGGGCCTTCTAGGACCCTTCTAGGACCACGAGGAACTCTCTAGAGCCCCCTGGGACTTGCTTAAGGCCTTCTAGGACTCTTCTAGGACCACGAGAAACCATCTAGAGCCCCCTGGGACCCACTTAGGGCATTCTAGGTTCATTTTAAGACCCTGGGGAACCCTCTAGAGCCTCCTGGTACCACTTAGAGCCTTGTAGGACCCTTCTAGGACCAGAAGGAACCCTCTAGAGCCCCCTGGGACCCCTTTAGGGCCTTCTAAGACCCTTCTAGGACCACAAGAAACGCTCTAGAGCCCCCAGGGACTCCCTTAGGGCCTTCTAGGACCCTTCTAGGATCACCAGGATCCCTTTAGAGCCTTCTGGGACCCACTTAGGTCCTTCTAGTACCGTTCTAGGACCACGAGAAACTCTCTACAGCCCCCTGGGACACACTTAGGGCCTTCTAGGACCCTTCTAGGACCACGAGAAACCATCTAGAGCTCCCTGGGAACCCCTTACGGCCTTCTAGGATCATTGTAAGACCCCGGGGAACCCTCTAGAGCTCCCTGGGACCTCTTTAGGCCCTTCTAGGGCCCTTCTAGGACCACCAGGGACACTCTAGAGCCCTCTGGGACCCCCTTAGGGCCTTCTAGGACCATTCTAGTGCCCCCAGGGACCCTCTAGAGCCCCCTGGGACCCCTTTAGGTCCTTCTAGGACCCTTCTAGGGCCACCAGGGACACTCTAAAGCCCCCTGGGACCCCCTTAGGGCCTGCGAGGTGTCTTCTACGACCACGAGGAACCATCTAGAACCCCCTGAGACCACTTAGGACCTTCTAGGACAATTGTATGACCCCAGGGAACCCCCTAGAGTCGTCTGGGACCCCCTTAGGGCCTACTAGGACCATTGTAAGACCCCAGGGAACACTCTAGAGTCCCCTAGGACTCCTTAAGGCCTTCTAGGACCCTTCTAGGACTACGAGAAACCCTCTAGAGCCCCCAGGGACTCCCTTAGGGCCTTCTAGGACCCTTCTAGGATCACCAGGAACCCTCTAGAGCCATCTGGGACCCACTTAGGACCTTCTAGGACCCTTCTAGGACCACAAGAAACTATCCAGAGCCCCCTGGGACTCCTTAGAGCCTTCTAGGACCCTTCTAGGAGTCCCTGAATCCCTCTAGAGCCCCATGGGACCCACTTAGGTCCTTCTAGGACACTTCAAACACCACCAGCATCCCTCTAGAGCCCCCTGGGAAGCATTTAGGGCCTTCTAAGACCCTTCTAGGACCACGAGGAACCCTCTAGAGCCCCCTGGGACCATTTTAGGGCCTTCTAGGTCCCTTCTAGGACCACTAGGAACCATGTAGACCCCCTGGGACAATTTAGGACCTTCTAGGACCATTGTAAGACCATGGGGATCCCTGTAGAGCCCTCTGGAACCCCCTTAGGACCTTCTAGGACCCTTCTAGGACCATGAGAAACCCTCTAGAGCCCCCTGGGAACCTCTTAGGGCATTCTAGGACCCTTCTAGGGCCCCCAGGGACCCTCTAGAGCCCCCTGGGACCCAATTGGGGCCTTCTAAGACCCTTCTAGGACCACCAGGAGCCCTCTATAGCCCTCTGGGACACCTTTTTGCACATTCTAGGACACTTCTAGTGCCCCCAGAGACCCTCTAGAGCTCCCTGGGAGTCTTTAGGGCCTACTAGGACCCTTCTAGGATCACCAGGAACCCTCTAGAGCCCTCTGGGACCCACTTAGGGCCTTCTAGGACCCTTCTAGGACCACGAGGAACCCTCTAGAGCCCCCTGGGACCCCCTTAGGGCATTCTAGGACCCTTCTAGGGCCCCCACAGACCCTCTAGAGCCCGCTGGGACCCCCTTATGGCTTTCTAAGACCCTTCTAGGACCACCAGGAGCCCTCTAGAGCCCTCTGGGACCCTCTTTGCGCCTTCTAGGACCCTTCTAGTGCCCCCAGGGACACTCTAGAGCCCCCGGGACTCCTTAGAGCCTACTAGGACCCTTCTAGGACCACGAGAAACCCTCTAGAGCCCCCTGGGACCTCCTTAGGTCCTTCGAGGACCGTTCTAGGGTCACCAGGAACCCTCTAGAGCCCTCTGGGACCCACTTAGGGCCTTCTAGGACCCTTCTAGGACCACGAGGAACTCTCTAGAGCCCCCTGGGACTTGCTTAAGGCCTTCTAGGACTCTTCTAGGACCACGAGAAACCATCTAGAGCCCCCTGGGACCCACTTAGGGCATTCTAGGTTCATTTTAAGACCCTGGGGAACCCTCTAGAGCCTCGTGGTACCACTTAGAGCCTTGTAGGACCCTTCTAGGACCAGAAGGAACCCTCTAGAGCCCCCTGGGACCCCTTTAGGGCCTTCTAAGACCCTTCTAGGACCACAAGAAACGCTCTAGAGCCCCCAGGGACTCCCTTAGGGCCTTCTAGGACCCTTCTAGGATCACCAGGATCCCTTTAGAGCCTTCTGGGACCCACTTAGGTCCTTCTAGTACCGTTCTAGGACCACGAGAAACTCTCTACAGCCCCCTGGGACACACTTAGGGCCTTCTAGGACCCTTCTAGGACCACGAGAAACCATCTAGAGCTCCCTGGGAACCCCTTACGGCCTTCTAGGATCATTGTAAGACCCCGGGGAACCCTCTAGAGCTCCCTGGGACCTCTTTAGGCCCTTCTAGGGCCCTTCTAGGACCACCAGGGACACTCTAGAGCCCTCTGGGACCCCCTTAGGGCCTTCTAGGACCATTCTAGTGCCCCCAGGGACCCTCTAGAGCCCCCTGGGACCCCTTTAGGTCCTTCTAGGACCCTTCTAGGGCCACCAGGGACACTCTAAAGCCCCCTGGGACCCCCTTAGGGCCTGCGAGGTGTCTTCTACGACCACGAGGAACCATCTAGAACCCCCTGAGACCACTTAGGACCTTCTAGGACAATTGTATGACCCCAGGGAACCCCCTAGAGTCGTCTGGGACCCCCTTAGGGCCTACTAGGACCATTGTAAGACCCCAGGGAACACTCTAGAGTCCCCTAGGACTCCTTAAGGCCTTCTAGGACCCTTCTAGGACTACGAGAAACCCTCTAGAGCCCCCAGGGACTCCCTTAGGGCCTTCTAGGACCCTTCTAGGATCACCAGGAACCCTCTAGAGCCATCTGGGACCCACTTAGGACCTTCTAGGACCCTTCTAGGACCACAAGAAACTATCCAGAGCCCCCTGGGACTCCTTAGAGCCTTCTAGGACCCTTCTAGGAGTCCCTGAATCCCTCTAGAGCCCCATGGGACCCACTTAGGTCCTTCTAGGACACTTCAAACACCACCAGCATCCCTCTAGAGCCCCCTGGGAAGCATTTAGGGCCTTCTAAGACCCTTCTAGGACCACGAGGAACCCTCTAGAGCCCCCTGGGACCATTTTAGGGCCTTCTAGGTCCCTTCTAGGACCACTAGGAACCATGTAGACCCCCTGGGACAATTTAGGACCTTCTAGGACCATTGTAAGACCATGGGGATCCCTGTAGAGCCCTCTGGAACCCCCTTAGGACCTTCTAGGACCCTTCTAGGACCATGAGAAACCCTCTAGAGCCCCCTGGGAACCTCTTAGGGCATTCTAGGACCCTTCTAGGGCCCCCAGGGACCCTCTAGAGCCCCCTGGGACCCAATTGGGGCCTTCTAAGACCCTTCTAGGACCACCAGGAGCCCTCTATAGCCCTCTGGGACACCTTTTTGCACATTCTAGGACACTTCTAGTGCCCCCAGAGACCCTCTAGAGCTCCCTGGGAGTCTTTAGGGCCTACTAGGACCCTTCTAGGATCACCAGGAACCCTCTAGAGCCCTCTGGGACCCACTTAGGGCCTTCTAGGACCCTTCTAGGACCACGAGGAACCCTCTAGAGCCCCCTGGGACCCCCTTAGGGCATTCTAGGACCCTTCTAGGGCCCCCACAGACCCTCTAGAGCCCGCTGGGACCCCCTTATGGCTTTCTAAGACCCTTCTAGGACCACCAGGAGCCCTCTAGAGCCCTCTGGGACCCTCTTTGCGCCTTCTAGGACCCTTCTAGTGCCCCCAGGGACACTCTAGAGCCCCCGGGACTCCTTAGAGCCTACTAGGACCCTTCTAGGACCACGAGAAACCCTCTAGAGCCCCCTGGGACCTCCTTAGGTCCTTCGAGGACCGTTCTAGGGTCACCAGGAACCCTCTAGAGCCCTCTGGGACCCACTTAGGGCCTTCTAGGACCCTTCTAGGACCACGAGGAACTCTCTAGAGCCCCCTGGGACTTGCTTAAGGCCTTCTAGGACTCTTCTAGGACCACGAGAAACCATCTAGAGCCCCCTGGGACCCACTTAGGGCATTCTAGGTTCATTTTAAGACCCTGGGGAACCCTCTAGAGCCTCGTGGTACCACTTAGAGCCTTGTAGGACCCTTCTAGGACCAGAAGGAACCCTCTAGAGCCCCCTGGGACCCCCTTAGGGCCTTCTAGGACAATTCTAGCGCCCCCAGGGACCCTCTAGAGCCCCCTGGGACACACTTAGGGCCTTCTAGGACCCTTCTAGGACACAGGGAACCCTCAAGAGCCCCCTGGGACCCCCTTAGGGCTTTCTAGGGCCATGGTAAGACCCTGGGGAACCCTCCAGAGCACCCTGGGTCCTCTTTAGTGCCTTCTAGTACCCTTCTAGGGCCCCCAGGGACCTTCTAGAGCACCCTGGTTACCCTTTGAGCCTTCTAGAACCCTTCTAGGAGCCCCAGGAACCCTCTAGAGCCCGCTGGGACCCACTTAGGGCCTTCTAGGACCCTTCTAGGACCACAAGGAACCCTCTAAAGCCCCCTGGGACCCCTTTAGGGCCTTCTAGGACAATTCTAGGGCCGCCAGGGTCCCTCTAGAGCCCCCTGGGACCCCTTTAGGGCCTTCTAGGACCACCAGGAGCCCTCTAGAGCCCCCTAGGACCCACTTAGGGCCTTCTAGGACCCTTCTAGGACCACGAGGAACCCTCTAGAGCCCCCTGGGACCCTTTTAGGGCCTTCTAGGACCCTCCTAGGACCCACGGGTACCCTCTAGAGCCCTCTGGGACCCTTCTAGGCCTTTCTTGGACCCTTTTAGAATCACCAGGAACCCTCCAGAGTCCCCTGGGACCCTTCTAGGGCTTTCTAGGACCCTTCTAGGACCACGAGGAACCCTCTGGATCTCCCTGGGGTCCCCTTAGGGCCTTCTAGGACCCTTCTAGGACCACAAGGAACCCTCTAGAGCCCTCTGTGACACATTTTGTGCCTTCTAGGAGAATTTAGTGCCCCCAGGGACCCTCTAGGCCCCCCTGTGACCCATTTAGGGCCTTCTAGGACAATTCTAGGGCCCCCAGGGACACTCTAGAGCCCCATGGGACCCCTTAGAGCATTCTAGGACACTTCTAGGAGCCCCAGGAACCTTCTAGAACCCTCTGGGACCCACTTAGGCCCTTCTAGGACCCTTCTAGGACCACCAGGAACCTTCTAAAGCCCTCTGGGACCCCCTTAAAGCCTTCTAGGACCCTTCTAGTGCTCCCAGGAACCCTCTAGAGCCCCCTGGGACCCCTTTAGGGCCTTCTAAGACCCTTCTAGGACCACAAGAAACGCTCTAGAGCCCCCAGGGACTCCCTTAGGGCCTTCTAGGACCCTTCTAGGATCACCAGGATCCCTTTAGAGCCTTCTGGGACCCACTTAGGTCCTTCTAGTACCGTTCTAGGACCACGAGAAACTCTCTACAGCCCCCTGGGACACACTTAGGGCCTTCTAGGACCCTTCTAGGACCACGAGAAACCATCTAGAGCTCCCTGGGAACCCCTTACGGCCTTCTAGGATCATTGTAAGACCCCGGGGAACCCTCTAGAGCTCCCTGGGACCTCTTTAGGCCCTTCTAGGGCCCTTCTAGGACCACCAGGGACACTCTAGAGCCCTCTGGGACCCCCTTAGGGCCTTCTAGGACCATTCTAGTGCCCCCAGGGACCCTCTAGAGCCCCCTGGGACCCCTTTAGGTCCTTCTAGGACCCTTCTAGGGCCACCAGGGACACTCTAAAGCCCCCTGGGACCCCCTTAGGGCCTGCGAGGTGTCTTCTACGACCACGAGGAACCATCTAGAACCCCCTGAGACCACTTAGGACCTTCTAGGACAATTGTGTGACCCCAGGGAACCCCCTAGAGTCGTCTGGGACCCCCTTAGGGCCTACTAGGACCATTGTAAGACCCCAGGGAACACTCTAGAGTCCCCTAGGACTCCTTAAGGCCTTCTAGGACCCTTCTAGGACTACGAGAAACCCTCTAGAGCCCCCAGGGACTCCCTTAGGGCCTTCTAGGACCCTTCTAGGATCACCAGGAACCCTCTAGAGCCATCTGGGACCCACTTAGGACCTTCTAGGACCCTTCTAGGACCACAAGAAACTATCCAGAGCCCCCTGGGACTCCTTAGAGCCTTCTAGGACCCTTCTAGGAGTCCCTGAATCCCTCTAGAGCCCCATGGGACCCACTTAGGTCCTTCTAGGACACTTCAAACACCACCAGCATCCCTCTAGAGCCCCCTGGGAAGCATTTAGGGCCTTCTAAGACCCTTCTAGGACCACTAGGAACCCTCTAGAGCCCCCTGGGACCATTTTAGGGCCTTCTAGGTCCCTTCTAGGACCACTAGGAACCATGTAGACCCCCTGGGACAATTTAGGACCTTCTAGGACCATTGTAAGACCATGGGGATCCCTGTAGAGCCCTCTGGAACCCCCTTAGGACCTTCTAGGACCCTTCTAGGACCACCAGGATCCCTCTAGAGCCCCCTGGAACCACCTTAGGGCCTTCTAAAACCCTTCTAGGACCTTGAGGAACCCTCTAGAGCTCTTTGGGACCCCTATAGAAGGGTCTGGAGGCCTTCAGAAGGGTCTGGATGGGCTCTAGAAAGGTCTGGGGGCCTTCAGAATGGCCCTGGGGGGATCTAGAAGGGTCTGGAGGCCTTCAGAAGGGTCCTGAGTGGCTCTAGAAGGGTCTGGGGGCCTTCAGAAGGGCCCTGGGGGGATCTAGAAGGGTCTGGAGGCCTTCAGAAGGGTCCTGAGCGGCTCTAGAATGGTCTGGGGGCATTCATAAGGGTCTGGATGGGCTCTAGAAGGGTCTGGGGTCCTTCAGAATGGCCCTGGGGGGATCTAGAATGGTCTGGAAGCCATCAGAAGGGCCCTGAGTGGCTCTAGAACCGTCTGGGGGCCTTCAGAATGGCCCAGGGGAACTAGAAGGGTCTGGAGACCTTCAGAAGGGTCCTGAGCGGCTCTAGAAGGGTCTGGGGGCCGTCAGAAGGGCCGTGGGTGGGCTCTAGAAGGGTCTGGGGGCCTTCAGAAGGGCCCCGGGTGGGCTCTAGAAGGGTCTGGAGGCCTTCAGAAGGGTCCTGAGGGGCTCTAGAAGGGTCCAACTTGGATCTCAAACGGTCTAGGGCCTTCCGATTGGTCCTGGGGGGCTCTAGAAGGGTCTTGGAACCTTCATAAAGGTCCTGACTGGCTCTAGAAGGGTTCTGATGGGCTCTAGAAGGGTCTGGGGGCATTCAGAAGGGTCCTGAGGGGCTCTAGAAGGGTCTGGGAGCCTTTCGAAGGGTCCTCGGGGGCGCTAGAAAGTCATAGAAGGGTCTTAGAAGGCCCTAACAGCGTCCCAGGGTGCTCCAGAGGGTTTCCAGAAGTCTTAGAAGAGTCCTACAAGGACCTAAGGAGGTCCCAGGGGGCTCCAGAGGCTTCCTGGTGACTCTAGAAGGGTCCTAGAAGGCCTTAAAGGGGACCCAGGGGGCTCTAGAGTGTTTCCCGGTGACATACAATGGTCCTAGAAGGCCCTAAGGGGGTACTAGGGGGCTCTAGGTTGTTTCTCATGGTCCTAGAAGGGCCCTAGAAGGCCCTAAAGTGGTTCCAGGGGGCTTTAGAGTGTTCCCTGGGGTCTTACCGTGGTCCTAGAAGGCCCTAAGTGGGTCCCAGGGGGCTCTAGAGGGTTTCTCATAGTCCTAGAAGGGTCCTAGAAGGCCCTAAACTGGTCCCAGGGGGCTGTAGATTGTTTCTCATGGTCCTAGAAGGGTCCTAGAAGTCCCTAAAGGGGTCCCAGGGGGCTCTAGAGGGTTCCTTGTGGCCCTAGAAGGGTCTTAGAAGGCCCTAAGTGTGCCCAGAGGACACCAGAGGATTCTTCGTGGTCCTAGAAGAGCTCTAGAAGGCACTAAATGGGTCCAAGGTTGCTCTACAGGGTTCCTCGTGGTCTTAGAAGGGTCCTAGAAGGCTCTAAGGGGTCCCAGTGGGCTCTAGAGGGTCCCTGGGGGTCCTAGAAGGGTCCTAGAAGGCCCTAAGGAGGTCCCAGGGGTCTCTAGAGGGTTTCCCAGGGACTTACAATGATCCTAGAAGGCCCTACGGGGGTCCCAGGTGTCTCTAGAGGGTTTCTCGTGGTCCTAGAAGGGTCCTAGAAGGCCCTAAGGGGGTCCCAGGGGACTCTAGAGGGTTCCTGGTGCCTCTACAAGGGTCTTAGAAAATCCTAGAAATTTCCCAGGGGGTTCTAGATGGTTCCTTGTAGTTCTAGAAGTGTTCTAGAAGGCCTTTAATGGGTCCCGTGGGGCTCTAGAGGGTTCCTCGTGGTCCTAGAATGGTCCTAGAATGCCCCAAGGGGTTCCCAGGGGGCTCTAGAGGGTTCCTGGGGCTCCTAGAAGGGTCCTAGAAGGCTCTAAGGGGGTCCCAGTGTGCTCTAGAAGGTCCCTGGGGGCACTAGAAGGGTCCTAGAAGGCACTAAATCGGTCCCAAGGGGCTCTAGAGGGTTCCCCGGCATCTTACAATGGTCCTACATGGCCCTAAGTTGTCCCAGGAGGCTCTAGAGGGTTCCATGTGTTCCTAGAATAACCCAGAAGGCCCTAAGGAGGTCCCAGGTGGCTCTAGATGGTTTCTCGTTGTCCTAGAAGGGTCATAGAAGGCTCTAAGGGGGTCCTAGGGAGCTCTAGAGGGTTCCTCATGGTGCTAGAATGTACCTAGAAGGCTCTAAGGGGGTCCCAGGTGGCTCTAGAGGGTTCTTTGTGGTCTTAGAAGCGTCCGAGAAGGCCCTAAGTGGGTCCCAGAGGGCTCTAGAAGGTCCCTGGGGGCCCTAGAAATGTCCTAGAAGGCCCTAAGGAGGTCCCAGGTGCCTCTAGAGAGTTTCTCGTGGTCTTAGAAGGGTTCTAGAAGGCCCTATGGGGTCCCAGGGGGCTCTAGAGGGTCCCTGGGACACTAGAAGTGTCCTAGAAGGCCCTAAGTTGGTTTCAGGGTGCTCTAGGGGGTTCCTCATGTCCTAGAATTGTCCTAGGAGGCCCTAAGTGGGTCCCAGGGGGCTCTAGAGGGCTCCTGGTGACACTAGAAGGGACCTAGAAAGACCTAGAATGGTCCCAGAGGGCTCTAGAGGGTTCCCGTGGGTCCTAGAAGGGTCCTAGAAGGCCCTAAAGGGGTCCCAAGGGGGTCTAGATGGTTCCTCGTGGTCCTAAAAGGGTCTTAGAAGGCCCTAAATGGGTCCCAGGGGGCTCTAGAGGGTTCCTCGTGGTTCTAAAAGGGTCCTAGAAGGCCCTAAAGGGGACCCAGGGGGCTCTAGAGGGTCCTTCGTGGTCTTAGAAGCGTCCGAGAAGGCCCTAAGGGTGTCCCAGGGGGCTCTAGAAGGTCCCTGGGGGCCCTAGAATGGTCCTAGAAGGCCCTAAGGAGGTCCCAGGGGGCTCTAGAGGGTTCCTGGTGGTCCTAGAAGGATTCTAGAAGGCCCTAAGTGGTTCCCAGAGGGCTCTAGAGGGTTTCTCGTTGTCCTAGAAGGGTCCTAGGAGGCCCTAAATGGGGCCCAGGGAGCTCTAGACGGTTCCTCGTGGTCCTAGGAGGATCCTAGAAGGACCTAAGTGGTTCCCAGAGGGCTCTGGATGGTTTCTTGTGGTCTTAGAATGGACCTAGAAGGCCCTAAAGTGGTCCCAGTGAACTCTAGAGGGTTCCTGGGGTTCCTAGAAGGGCCCTAGAAAGGTCTAAGAGGTTCCAGGGGGCTCTAGAGGGTCTCCGGGCGCCCTAGAATAGTCCTAGAAGGCCCTAAAGGGGTCCCAGGGGGCTCTAGAGCGTTCCCCGGGGTCTTACCATGGTCCTAGAAGGCCCTAAGTGGGTCCCAGGGGGCTCTAGAAGGTTTCTCGTGGTCCTAGAAGGGTCCTAGAAAGTCCTAAAGGGGTCCAAGGGAGCTTTAGAGGGTTCCTGGTGAATCTAGAAGTGTCCTAGAAAGCCCTAGAAGGGTCCCAGGGGGCTCTAGAGGTTTCCCTGTGGTCCTAGAAGGGTCCTAGAAGACCCTAAAGTGGTCCCAGGGGGCTCTAGATGGCTCCTGGTGCTCCTAGAAGGGTCCTAGAAGGCTCTAAGCTGTCCCAGGGGACTCTAGAGGGTACCTAGAGGGCCTAGAAGTGACCTAGAAGGCCCTAAAGGGGTCCCAGGGGGCTCTAGATGGTGCCTGTGGGTCCTAGAAGGGTCTTAGAAGGCCCTAAGGTGGTCCCAGGGGGCTCTAGAGGGTTCCTCGTGGTCCTAGAAGGGTTCTACAAAGCCCTAAGGGGTCCCAGTGGGCTCTAGAGGATTCCTGGTGGTTTTAGAAGGCTCCCAGGGGTCTTTAGAGGGTCCCTGGAGGCCCTAGAAGTATCCTAGAAGGCACTAAAGGGGACCCAGGGGGCTCTAGAGTGTTCCCCGTGGTCTTACAATCGTCCTAGAAGGCCCTAAGGGGGTACCAGGGGTCTCTAGGTTGTTTCTCGTGGTCCTAAAAGGGTCCTAGAAGGCCCTAAAGTGGTCCCAGGGGGCTCTAGAGGGTTCCTGGTGGTCCTAGAAGGGTCCTAGAAGGCACTAAAGGGGTCCCAGGGGTCTCTAGAAGGTTCCCAGGGGTCTTACAATGATCCTAGAAGGCTCTAAGTGGGTCCCATGGGGCTCTAGATGGTTTCTCGTGGTCCTAGAAGGGTCCTAGAAGGCCCTAAAGGGGTCCCAGGGGGCTCTAGATTGTTTCTCGAGGTCCTAGAAGCGTCCTAGAAGGCCGTAAGTGCGTCCCAGGGGGCTCTAGAGGGTTCCTGGTGGTCCTAGAAGGATTCTAGAAGGCCCTAAGTGGTTCTCAGAGGGCTCTAGAGGGTTCCTGGTGGTCCTAGAAGGGTCTTAGAAGGCCATAAAGGGGTCCCAGGGTGCTCTAGAGGTCTTTAGTATGGATCTGGGGGGCTCTAGAAGGGTCTGGGCGCTTTTAGAATGGATGTGAGAAGCTCTAGAAGGGTTCAGGGTCTTTTTGAATCTCCCTGGGGGGCTCTAGAAAGGTCTGGGGGCTTTTAGAATTGTCCAGATGGGCTCTAGAAGGGTCTAGGGTCCTTTAGAATGGGTCTGGGGTGCTCTAGAAGGGTCTGGGGTCTTTTAAAATGGACGTGAGAAGATCTAGATGGGTCCAGGGGCCTTTAGAATGTCGCTGAGGGCCTCTAGAAGGGTCTGGGGTCCTCTAGAAGGGACGTGAGATGCTCTAGAAGGGTCCAGGGTCCTTTAGAAGGTCTCTGGCGTCTCTAGAAGGGTCTGGAGGCTTCTAGAAGGGATGTGAGAGGCTCTAGAAGGGTCCAGGGGCCTTTAGAACGTCTCTGGGGGGCTCTAGAAGGGTCTGGGGGCCTTTAGAAAGGACGTGAGAATCTCTAGAAGGGTCCAGGGGCCTTTAGAACGTCTCTGGGGGGCTCTAGCGGGATCTGGGGTCTTTTAGAAGGACTCTGGGGCCCTCTAGAAGGGTCTAGGGTCCATTAGAATGGGTCTGGGAGGATTTAGAAGGGTCTAGATGCCTTTAGAACGTCTCTGGGGGGTCTAGAAGGGTCTGGGGTCTTTTAGAAGCGACGTGAGAAGCTCTAGAAGGGTCCAGGGTCCTTTAGAAGGTCTCTGGGGGGCTCTAGAAGGGTCTGTGGGCATTTAGAAGGGATGTGAGTGGCTGTAGAAGGGTCTGGGCGCCTTTAGAAGGTCTCTGGGGGGCTCTAGAAAGGTCTGGGTTCTTTTAGAAGGGACGTGAGAAGCTCTAGAAGGGTCCAAGGACCTTTAAAATAGTTCTGGGGGCTCTAGAGGAGTCTGGAGGCTGTTAGAATGGTCCAGATGGGCTCTAGAATGGCCTGGTCGCTTTTAGAAGGTCTCTGGGGGGCTCTCGAAGGGTCTGGGGTCTTTTAGAAGGGACGTGAGAAGCTCTAGAAGGGTCCAGGGGCCTTTAGAAGGTCTCTGGGGGGCACTCAAAGGGTCTGGGGGCTTTTAGAAGGGACGTGAGAAGCTCTGGAAGGGTCCAGGGGCCTTTAGAAGGGCTCTGGGGAGTCTAGAATGGTCTGGGGGCCTCTAGAATGGTCCAGAAGGGCTCTAGAATGGTCTTGGCACTTTTAGAAGGGCCCCGGTGGGTGCTAGAATGGTCTGGGGTCTTTTAGAATGGACGTCAGGTGCTCTAGAAGGGTCTGGGGGCTTTTAGAAGGGTCCAGTGGAGCTCTAGGAGGGTCTGGGGGCCTTTAGAAGGGCTCTGGCGGTCTTTAGAGACATCTGGGGGCCTTTAGAAGGACTCTGGGGGCCTCTAGAAGGGTCTAGAGGCCTTTAGATTTGTCTAGAGGGGCTCTAGAAGGACTAATCCCCTAACCCTAACACTTAACCCTAACCCCCTATCCCCAACCCTGACCCTAACCGGATAACCATAACCCTAATCCCTATCCCCCTAACCCTAATCCCTAACACCCTAACCCTAACCCTAATCCCTTACACCCTAACCCTAACCCCGTAACCCTAAGCACATAACACTAAACCCTAACCCTAACCCTAACCCTAACCTTAACCCCTAACCCTAACCCTCACCCTAAACCCTAACCATAACCCTAACCCTAACCCAACCCTGACCCTAACCCTAACCACAAACCCTAACCCCTAACCCTAACTCTAACCCTAACCCTAATGACCCTAAACTCTGACCCTCACCCTAACCCCTAACCATAACCATAACCCTAACCATAACCCTAACCCTTATGACCCTAACCCTAACCTTAACCCTAATCTAACCCTAACCTAACCCTAACCCTAACCACTAAGCCTAACCCTAACCCCTAACCCTAAGCCTAAACCCTAACCCTAAACCCTAACCCTAACCCTAAACCTAACCCTAAACCTAACCCTAACCCTAACCCTAATGACCCTAACCCTAACCCTAACCCTAATGACCCTAACCCTAACCCTAAACCTAACCCCTAACCCTAACCCTAACCAAAAACCTAACCCCTAACCCTAATGACCCTAACACTAACCCTAACCCAACCCTAACCCTAACCCTAACCCTAAACCCTAACCCTAAACCTTAACCCTAACCCCTAACCCCTAACCCTAACCCCTAACTCTAACCCCTAACCCCTAACCCTAACCCTAATGACCCTAAACCTAACCCTAACCATAAACCCTAACCCTAACACTAACCCTAACCCCAACCCCTAACCCTAAGCCTAAACCCTAACCCTAACCCCTAACCCTAACCCCTAACTCTAACCCCTAACCCCTAACCCTAACCCTAACCCCTAACCCTTACCCCTAACCCTAAACCCTAACTCTAACCATAACCCCTAACCCCTTACCCTAACCCTAATGACCCTAACCCTAACACTAACCCCTAACTTCTAGAGCTTCTCACGTCCCTTCTAAAAGCCCCTGGACCCTTCTAGAGCCCCCTGGGTCCCTTCTAAAAGTGCCAAGACCCTTCTAGAGCCCATCTGGACAATTCTAAAGGCCCCCAGATCCCTCTGGACCCCCCAGAGACCTTCTAAAGGCCCCTGGACCATTCTAGAGCTTCTCACGTCCCTTCTAAAAGCCCCCAGACCCTTCGAGAGCCCCCCCAAGACATTATAAAGGCCCCTGGACCCTTCTAGAGCTTCTCATGACCCTTTTAAAAGCCCCCAGACCCATCTAGAGCCCCCCAGAGACATTCTAAAGGCACCTGGACCCTTCAAGAGCTTCTCACGCCCATTCTAAAAGAACCCAGACCCTTCTAGAGCCCCCCAGAGAGCTTCAAAAAGACCCTGAACCCTTCTAGAGCTTCTTACATCCCTTCTAAAAGCCCCCAGACCCTTCTAGAGCCCCCCAGATCCAATCTAAAGATATCTAGAGCCCCCTGGGACCCCTTTACGGCCTTCTAACACCCTTCTAGGACCACGAGGAGCGATCTAGAGCCCCCTGGGACCCCTTAAGGCCTTCTAGGACCCATCTAGGACCACGAGAATCCCTCTAGAGCCCCCTGGGACCTCTTTAGGGCCTTCTTGGACCCTTCTAGGGCCCCCCAGGGACCCTCTAGAACCAACTGGGACCCACTTAGGGCCTTCTAGGACCACGAGAAACCCTCTAGAGCCACCTGGGACTCCCGTAGGGCCTTCTAGGATCACTGTAAGCCCCCAGGGACCCTCTAGAGCACACTGGGACCACTTAGAGACTTCTAGGACCCTTCTAGGACCACGAGGAACTCTCTAGAGCCCACTGGGACGCCTTAGGGCCTTCTAAGACCCTTCTAGGACCACGAGGAACCCTCTAGAGCCCTCTGGGACCCTTCTAGGGCTTTCTAGGACCCTTTTAGAATCACCAGGAATCCTCTAGAGCCCCCTGGGAACCCTCTAGGACCACGAGAAACCATCTATATCTCCCTGGGACCCACTTAGTGCCTTCTACAGGCCTTCTACAGGCCTTCTACAGGCCTTCTACAGGCCTTATGAGGAGCGGCTGAGAGAGCTGGGGTTGTTTAGCCTGGAGAAGAGGAGGCTGAGGGGTAACCTCATTGCTCTCTACAACTACCTGAAAGGACGTTGTAGAGAGGAGGGTGCTGGCCTCTTCTCCCAAGTGACAGGGGACAGGACAAGAGGGAATGGCCTCAAGCTCCGACAGGGGAGGTTTAGGCTAGACGTTAGGAAAAAATTCTTTACAGAAAGGGTCATTGGGCACTGGAACAGGCTGCCCAGGGAGGTGGTTGAGTCACCTTCCCTGGAGGTGTTTAAGGCACGGGTGGACAAGGTGCTGAGGGATATGGTTTAGTGTTTGGTAGGAACGGTTGAACTCGGTGATCCGGTGGGTCTCTTCCAACCTGGTTATTCTGTGATTCTGTGATTCTAGGACGCTTCTAGGGACACCAGAGACCCTCTAGAGCCCCCTGGGATGTCTTAGAGCCTCCTAGGACACTTCTAGGACAACGAGGAACCCTATAGAGACATCTGGGAAACACTTAGGGCCTTCTAGGACCCTTCTAGGACCACGAGGAACCCTCTAGAGCCCCCTGAGTCCCGCTTAGGACCTTCTAGGATCCTTCTATGACCACGAGGAACCCTCTAGAGCCACCTAGAACCACCTTAGGGCCTTCTAGAACCCTTCTTGGACCCCCAAGGACCCTCTAGAGCCCACTGGCCCCACTTAGGGCCTTCTAGGACCCTTCTAGGACCACGAGAAACAATCTAGAGCCCCCTGGGACCCCCTTAGGGCCAACTAGGACCAGTGTAAGACCCTGGGGAACCCTCTAGAGCCCCCTGGGTCCCCTTTAGGGCCTTCTAGGACCCTTCTAGGAACCCCAGGGACCCTCTAGAGCCCACTGGGACTGCCTTAGGGCCTACTAGGACCCTTCTAGGACCCACGGGAACCATCTAGAGCCCCGTGGGACCCCCTTCGGGCCTTCTAGGACACTTCTAGGTCCTCCAGGGACCCTCTAGAGCCCCCTGGGACCGCTTAGAGCCTTCTAGGACCCTTCTAGGACCTGTGGGTACCCTCTAGAGCCCCCTGGGACCCTTCTAGGGCTTTCTAGGACACGTCTAGAGTCACCAGGAACACTCTAGAGATCCCTTGGACCCCTTAAGGACCTTCTAGGACCCTTCTAGGACCACGAGAAAACTTCCAGAGCCCCCTGGGACCCACTTAGGGCCTTCTAGGACCATTTTAAGATATCGGGTAACCCTCTAGAGCCCCCTGGGACCCCCTTAGGGCCTTCTAGGACCATGGTAAGACCCTGGGGAACCCTCCAGAGCACCCTGGGTCCTCTTTAGTGCCTTCTAGTACCCTTCTAGGGCCCCCAGGGACCTTCTAGAGCCCCCTGGTTCCCCTTAGAGCCTTCTAGAACCCTTCTAGGAGCCCCAGGAACCCTCTAGAGCCCGCTGGGACCCCCTTAGGGCCTTCTAGGACCACAAGGAACCCTCTAGAGCCCTCTGGGACCCCCTTAGGGCCTTCTAGGACCATTTTAAGACTCTCTGGAACCATCTAGAGCCCCCTGGGAAAACTTAGAGCATTCTAGGACCCTTCTAGGACCCCAGGAACATTCTAGAACCCACTGGGACCACCTTAGGGCCTTCTAGTATCATTCTAGGACCACCAGGAACCCTCTAGAGCCCCCTGTTACCCCCTTAGAGCCTTCTAGGACCCTTCTCGGACCACCAGGAACCTTCTAGAGCCCCCTGTGACACTCTTAGTGCGTTCTAGGTCTCTTCTAGGACCACGAGGAAACCATCTAGAGCCCCCTGGGACCCGCTTAGGGCCATCTAGGGGTCTTCTAGGACCACGAGTAACCATCTAGAGACCCGTGGGATGACTTAAGGGCCTTCTAAGGGTCTTCTAGGACCACGAGTAACCATCTAGAGACCTGTGGGACCACTTACGGGCCTTCTTGGACCTTTCTTGGTCCACCAGAGACCCTCTAGAGGCCCCTGGGACCCCTTAGAGCCTTCTAGGTCCATTCTATGAGCCCCAGGAACCCCATAGAGCCCCCTGGGACCCCTTTAGGGCCTTCTAGGACCCTTCTAGGACCATGACGAACCCTCTAGAGCAGCCTGAGACCCCCTTAGGACCTTCTAGGACCCTTCTAGGAGCCCCAGGAACCCTCAAGAGCCCCCTAGGCCCCCCTTAGGCCCTTCTACGACCCTTCTAGGACCCACGGGTACGCTCTAGAGCCCCCTGGGACCCCTTTAGTGCCTTCTAGAACCATTCTAGGGCCCCCAAGGACCCTCTAGAGACCCCTGGGACCACTTTAGCTCTTTCTAGGACCATTTTAAGACTCCAGAGATCAATATAGAGCTCCCTGGGAAAACTTGGAGCATTCTAGGACCCTTCCAGGACCCCAGGAACCTTCCAGAACCCCCTGGGACCCCCTTAAGGCCTTCTAAGGCCCTTCTAGGTCCACCAGGAACCCTCTAGAGCCCTCTGGGACCCACTTAGTGCCTTCTAGAACCCTTCTAGAGCCCCCAGGGACCCTCTAGAGCCCCCTGGGACCCACTTAGGGCCTTCTAAGACCCTTCTAGGACCACCAGGAGCCCTCTGTAGCCCTCTGGGACACCTTTTTGCGCATTCTAGGACACTTCTAGTGCGCCCAGAGACCCTCTAGAGCTCCCTGGGACTCTTTAGGGCCTACTAGGACCCTTCTTGGATCACCAGGAACCCTCTAGAGCCCTCTGGGACCCACTTAGGGCCTTCTAGGACCCTTCTAGGACCACGAGGAACCCTCTAGATCCCCCTGGGACCCCCTTAGGGCATTCTAGGACCCTTCTAGGGCCCCCAGGGACCCTCTAGAGCCCCCTGGGACCCCCTTAGGGCTTTCTAAGACCCTTCTAGGACCACGAGGAACCATCTAGAGCCCTCTGGGACCCACTTAGGGCCTTCTAGGACCCTTCTAGGACCACGAGGAACCCTCTAGAGCCCCCTGGGACTTGCTTAAGGCCTTCTAGAACCCTTCTAGGACCAGGAGAAACACTCTAGAGCCCCCTGGGACTCCCTTAGAGCCTTCTAGGATCATTGTAAGACCCTGGGGAACCCTCAAGAGCCTCGTGGGACCCCTTAGGGCCTTCTATCACCCTTCTAGGACCACGAGGATCCCTCTAGAGCCCCCTGGGACCCACTTAGGGCCTTCTAGGACCATTCTAGGACCACAAGGAACCCTCTAGAGCCCCCTGGGACACCTTAGGGCCTTCTAGGGCTCTTCTAGTGCCCCCAGTGACCCTCTAGACCCCCCTGGAACTTGCTTAAGTCCTTCTAGAACCCTTCTACGGCCACGAGGAACCCTCTAGAGCCCCCTGGGACCCGCTTAGGACCTTCTAGGTCCATGGTAAAACCCCGGGGAACCCTCTAAAGCACCCTGGGTCCTATTTAAGGCCTTCTAGTACAATTCTAGGGCCCCCAGGGACCTTCTAGAGCCCCCTGGGTCCCCTTAGGGCCTTTTAGGACCCTTCTAGGACCACGAGGAACCATCTAGAGCCCTCTAGGAACCCCTTAGGGCCTTCTAGGACCCTTCTAGGGCACCCAGGGACCCTCTAGAGCCCCCTGAGACCCCTTAGAACATTCTAGGAGCCTTCTATGACCACGAGGAACCTTCTAGAACCCCCTGGGACCCCCTTAGGGCCGTATAGGACCCTTCTCGGGCCACCAGGAACCCTCTAGAGCCCCCTGGGACTTGCTTAAGGCATTCTAGGACTCTTCTAGGACCACGAGGAAACCAGATAGTGCCCCCTGGGACCCACTTAGGGCCTTCTAGGACCATGGTAAGACCCCGGGGAACCCTCTAGAGCACCCTGCGTCCTCTTTAGGGCCTTCTAGTACACTTCCAGGGACCCAGGGACTTTCTAGAGCCCCCTGGTTCCCCTTAGAGCCTTCTAGAACCCTTCTAGGTGCCCCAGGAACGCTCTAGAGCCCGCTGGGACCCCTTTAGGGCCTTCTAGGACAATTCTAGTGCCGCCAGGGTCCCTCTAGGAACCCCTGGGACCCCTTTAGGGCTTTCTAGGACCATTTTAAGACTCTGGAAATCAATATAGAGCGCCCTGGGACACCTTACAGCATTCTAGGTCCCTTCTAGGACCCCAGGAATCTTCTAGAACCCCCTGGGACCCACTTAGGGCCTTCTAGGACCCATTTAGGACCACCAGGAACCCTCTAGAGCCCTCTGGGACCCCCTTAGGTCCTTCTAGGACCCTTCTAGACCCCCCAGGAACCCTCTAGATCCCTCTGGGACCACCTTAGGGCCTTCTAGCACCCTTCTAGGACCATGAGGAACTCTCTAGAACCCACTGGGACCCCCTTAAGAACTTCAAGGACCCTTCTAGGACCACAAGAAACCATCTATAACCCCTTGGGACTCACATAGGGCCTTCTAGGATCATTGTAACACCCTGGGGAACCATCTAGAGCGTCGTGGGACCACTTAGAGCCTTCTAGGATGATTCTAGTACCACGAGGAACCCTCTAGAGCCCCCTGGGACCCATTTAGGGCCTTTTAGGACCCTTCTAGGACCACGAGGAACCCTCTAGAGCCCCCTGGGACCCCCTTAGGGCCTTCTAGGACAATTATAGCGCCCCCAGGGACCCTCTAGAGCCCCCTTGGACACATTTAGGGCCTTCTAGGACCCTTCTATTACACAGGGAACCCTCAAGAGCCCCCTGGGACCCCCTTAGGGCTTTCTAGGGCCATGGTAAGACCCTGGGGAACCCTCCAGAGCACCCTGGGTCCTCTTTAGTGCCTTCTAGTACCCTTCTAGGGCCCCCAGGGACCTTCTAGAGCCCCCTGGTTACCCTTTGAGCCTTCTAGAACCCTTCTAGGAGCCCCAGGAACCCTCTAGAGCCCGCTGGGACCCCCTTAGGGCCTTCTAGGACCCTTCTAGGACCACAAGGAACCCTCTAGAGCCCATTGGGACACCTTTAGGGCCTTCTAGGACAATTCTAGGGCCGCCAGGGTCCGTCTAGAGCCCCCTGGGACCCCTTTAGGGCCTTCTAGGACCCTTCTAGGACCAGGAGAAACACTCTAGAGCCCCCTGGGACTCCCTTAGGGCCTTCTAGGATCATTGTAAGACCCTGGGGAACCCTCAAGAGCCTCGTGGGACCCCTTAGAGCCTTCTAGGACCCTTCTAGGACCACGAGGATCCCTCTAGAACCCCCTGGGACCCACTTAGGGCCTTCTAGGACCATTCTAGGACCACAAGGAACAGTCTAGAGCCCCCTGGGACACCTTAGGGCCTTCTAGGGCTCTTCTAGCTCCCCCAGTGACCCTCTAGACCCCCCTGGAACTTGCTTAAGTCCTTCTAGAACCCTTCTAGGGCCACGAGGAACCCTCTAGAGCCCCCTGGGACCCCCTTAGGCCCTTCTAGGACCATTTTAAGTCTCCGGGGAACCATCTAGAGCCCCCTGAGACCCCTTAGAACATTCTAGGACCGTTCTAGGGTCACCAGGAACCCTCTAGAGCCCTCTGGGACCCACTTAGGGCCTTCTAGGACCCTTCTCGGACCACCAGGAACCCTCTAGAGCCCCCTGGGACTTGCTTAAGGCCTTCTAGGACTCTTCTAGGACCACGAAGAAACCAGATAGAGCCCCCTGGGACCCACTTAGGGCTTTCTAGGACCATGGTAAGACCCCGGGGAACCCTCTAGAGCACCCTGCGTCCTCTTAAGGGCCTTCTAGTACACTTCTAGGGACCCAGGGACTTTCTAGAGCCCCCTGGTTCCCTTTAGAGCCTTCTTGAACCCTTCTAAGAGCCCCAGGAACCCTCTAGAGCCCGCTGGGACCCCCTTAGGGCCTTCTAGGACCCTTCTAGGACCACAAGGAACCTTCTAGAGCCCCCTGGGTCCCCTTTAGGGCCTTCTAGGACCATTTTAATCTCCGGGGAACCATCTAGAGCCCCCTGAGACCTCTTAGAACATTCTAGGACCCTTCTATGACCACGAGGAACCTTCTAGAACCCCCTGGGACCCCCTTAGGGCCTTTTAGGACCCTTCTAGGCTCACCAGGAACCGTCCAGAGCCATCTGGGACCCACTTAGGACCTTCTAGGACACTTCTAGGAGAATGAGAAACCATCCAGAGCCCCCTGGGACTCCTTAGAGCCTTCTAGGACCCTTCTAGGAGTCCCTGAATCCCTCTAGAGCATCATGGGACCCACTTAGGTCCTTCTAGGACACTTCAAACACCACCAGCATCCCTCTAGAGCCCCTGGGAAGCATTTAGGGCCTTCTAAGACCCTTCTAGGACCACGAGGAACCCTCTAGAGCCCCCTGGGTCCATTTTAGGGCCTTCTAAGTCACTTCTAGGACCACTAGGAACCATGTAGACCCCCTGGGACCCTTTAGGACCTTCTAGAACCATTGTAAGACCATGGGGAACCCTGTAGAGCCCTCTGGGACCCCCTTAGGACCTTCTAGGACCCTTCTAGGACCACCAGGATTCCTCTAGAGCCCCCTGGAACTACCTTAGGGCCTTCTAAAACCCTTCTAGGACCTTGAGGAACCCTCTAGAGCTCTTTGGGACCCCTATAGAAGGGTCTGGAGGCCTTCAGAAGGGTCTGGATGGGCTCTAGAAAGGTCTGGGGGCCTTCAGAACGGCCCTGGGGGGATCTAGAAGGGTCTGGAGGCCTTCAGAAGTGTCCTGAGTGGCTCTAAAACGGTCTGGGGGCCTTCAGAAGGGTCTGGATGGGCTCTAGAAGGGTCTGGGGTCCTTCAGAATGGCCCTGGGGGGATCTAGAATGGTCTGGAAGCCATCAGAAGGGCCCTGAGTGGCTCTAGAAGGGTCTGGGGGCCTTCAGAAGGGCCCTGGGGGGATCTAGAAGGGTCTGGAGGCCTTCAGAAGGGTCCTGAGTGGCTCTAGAAGGGTCTGGGGGCTTTCAGAAGACCCTGGGTGGGCACTAGAAGAGTCTGGGTGCCTTCAGAAGGGCCCCGGGTGGGCTCTAGAAGGGTCTGGAGGCCTTCAGAAGGGTCCTGAGGGGCTCTAGAAGGGTCCAACTTGGCTCTCAAACGGTCTAGGGCCTTCCGATTGGTTCTGGGGGGCTCTAGAAGGGTCTTGGAACCTTCATAAAGGTCCTGACTGGCTCTAGAAGGGTTCTGAGGGGCTCTAGAAGGGACTGGGGGCATTCAGAAGGGTCCTGAGGGGCTCTAGAAGGGTCTGAGAGCCTTTAGAAGGGTCCTTGGGGGCTCTAGAAAGTCATAGAAGGGTCTTAGAAGGCCCTAACAGCGTCCCAGGGTGCTCCTGAGGGTTTGCAGAAGTCTTAGAAGAGTCCTACGAGGACCTAAGGAGGTCCCAGGGGGCTCCAGAGGCTTCCTGGTGACTCTAGAAGGGTCTTTGAAAGCCCTAAGTGGGTCCCAGGTGGATCTAGCGGGTACCTGTGGGTTCTAGAAGGTTCCTAGAAGGTCGTAAGGGGGTCCCAGGGGGCTCTAGAGGGTTCCTGGTGGTCCTAGAAGGTTCCTAGAAGGTCCTAAGGGGGTCCCAGAGCGCTCTAGAGGTATCCTCGTGGTCGTAGAAGGTTCCTATAAGGTTCTAAGGGGGTCTCAGGGGACTCTAGGGTGTTCCTCGTAGCCCTAGAAGGGTCTTACAAGGCCCTAAGGGTGCCCAGAGGACTCCAGAGGATTCTTCGTGGCCCTAGAAGAGCTCTAGAAGGCACTAAATGGGTCCAAGGTTGATCTAGAGGGTTCCTCGTGGTCCTAGAAGCGTCCGAGAAGGCCCTAAGGGGGTCCCAGGGGGCTCTAGAGCATCCCTGGGGGTCGTAGAAGGGTCCTAGAAGGCCCTAAGGAGGTCCCAGGGGGCTCTAGAGAGTTCCTCGTGGTCTTAGAAGGGTTCTAGAAGGCCCTAAGTGGTCCCGGGGGGCTATAGAGGGTCCTTGGGGCACTAGAAGTTTCATAGAAGACATTAAGTGTGTCTCAGGTGGCTCTAGGGGGTTCCTCGTTGTCCTAGAAGGGTCCTAGGAGGCCCTAAGTGGGTCCCAGGGGGCTCTAGAGGGCTCCTGGTGACTCTAGAAGTCTTCTATAAAGCCCTAGAATGGTCCCAGAGGGCTCTAGAGGGTACATGGTGACACTAGAAGGGTCCTAGAAAGACCTAGAATGGTCCCAGAGGGCTCTAGAGGGTTCCCTAGGGTCCTAGAAGGGTCCTAGAATGCACTAAGGGGGTCCCAGGGGGCTCTAGAGGGATTCTCATGGTCCTAGATAGGTCCTTGAAGGCTCTAAGGGGGGCCCGGTTGGCTGTAGAGGGTCCCTGGGGGTCTAAGAAGGAACTAGAAGGCACTAAGGGGGCCCTAGGGGGCTCTAGAGGGTTCCTCGTGGTCCTAGAAGGGTCCTCGAAGGCCCTAAAGTGGTCCCAGGGGGCTCTAGAGCGTTCCCCGGGGTCTTAAAATGGTCCTAGAATGCACTACATTGGTCCCAGGGGGCTCTAGATGATATCTCATGGTCCTAGAAGGATACTAGAAAACCCAAAAGGGTCGCAGGGGGCTCTAGATGGTATCTCATGGTCCTAGAAGGGTCCTAGAAGGCCCTAAGTCGGTCCCAGAGGGCTCTAGAAGGTCCTTTGTGGTCCTAGAATGGTCCTAGAAGGCCCTAAGGGGGTCCCAGGGGGATCTAGAGGGTTCCAGGTGCCTCTACAAGGGTCTTAGAAAATCCTAGAAGTTTCTCAGGGGGTTCTAGATTGTTCCTTGTAGTTCTAGAAGCGTTCTAGAAGGCCGTTAAGGGGTCCCATGGGGCTCTAGAGGGTTCCTCGTGGTACTAGAAGGGTCCTAGAAGGCCCTAAGGAGTCCCAGGGGTCTCTAGAGGGTCCCTGGGGGCACTAGAAGGGTCCTAGAAGGTGCAAAGGGGGTCCCAGAGGGCTCTAGAGGGTCCCTGGTGGTCCTAGAAGGGTCCTAGAAGGGCCTAAGGGGGTCGCAGAGAGTTCTAGAAGGTTCCTGTGCCTCCTAGAAGGGTCCTAGAAGGACTTAAGGGGGTCCCACAGGACTCTAGAAGGTTCCTCAGGGTCTTACAATTGTCCTAGCAGGTCCTATGGGGTCCCAGGGGGCTCTAGATGGTTCCTGGTGCTCCTAGAACGGTCCTAGAAGGACTTAAGGGGTTCCCAGGGGGCTCGAGAGGGTTCCTCATGGTCTTAGAATTTTTTTGGAAGGCCGAAATGGGGTCCCAGGGGGCTGTAGAAGGTTCCTGGGGCTCCTAGAAGGGTCCTAGAAGGCTCTAAGGGGGTCCCAGGGGACTCTAGAGGGTCCCTGGGGCCCTTAGAATGGTCTTTGATGGCCCTAAAGGGTTCCCAGGGGACTCTAGAGGGTTCCCTGGGGTCTTACAATGGTCCTAGTATGACCTAAGGGGGTCCCAGGGGGCTCTAGATGGTTTCTGGTGTCTTAAAATTGTCCTAGAAAGGCCTAAGTGATTCCCAGAAGGATCTAGAAGGTTTCTTGTGGTCCTAGAAGGTTCCTAGAAGGCCCTAAAGGGGTCCCAGGGGGCTCAAGAGGGTTACTGGGTCTCCTAGAAGGGCTCAAGAAAGCCCTAAGGTGGTCCCAGGGCGTCGAGAGGGTTCCTCGTGGTTCTAGAACGGTCCCAGAAGGTTCTAAGGTGGTCCCAGGGGGCTCTAGAGGTATTCTCGTGGTCCTAGAAGGGTCCTAGAAGGCCCTAAGTGGGTCCCCGGGGGCTCTAGAAAGTTCTTCATGGTCCTAGAAAGGCCCTAGAAGGTCCTAAGAGGGTCCCAGAGGGCTCTAGATGGTTCCTGGTGGTCCTAGAAGTGTCCTAGAAGGCCCTAAATCGGTCCCAGGGGGATCTAGAGGGTTCCTCGAGGTCCTAGAAGGGCCCTAGAAGGCCCTAAGGGGGTCCCAGGGGGCTCTAGAGGGTTCCTGGTGGTCCGAGAAGGGTCCTAGAAGGAGCAAAGGGGGTCCCAGGGAGCTCTAGAGAGTTCCTCGTGGTCCTAGAAGGGTCCTAGAAGGCCCTATGTGGTTCCAGGGGGCTCTAGAGTTTCCCTGGGGGTGCTAGAAGAGTCCTAGAAGGCCCTATGGGGGTCCTAGGGGGCTCTAGAGTGTTCCTCATGGTCCTAGAAGGGTCCTAGAAGGCCCTAAAGGGGTTCCAGGGGGCTCTAGAGGGTTCCTCGTGGTCCTAGAAGAGACCTACAAGGCTCTAAGGGGTCCCACGAGGCTCTAGAGGGTTCCCCAGTGTCTTACAATGATCCTAGAAGGCCCTAAGTGGGTCCCAGAGAGCTCTAGATGGTTTCTTGTGGTCCTAGAAGGGTCCTTGAAGGTCTTCATGGGGTCCCAGTGGGCTCTAGAGAGTTCCTCGTGGTCCTAGAAGGGTGCTAGAAGGCCCTAAGGGGGTCCCAGGTTTCTCTAGAGGGTTCCAGGGGTCACTAGAAGGGTCCTAGAAGGCCCTAAGGGGGTCCCAGGTGGTTCTAGAATGTTTCTGGGGTCCTAGAAGGGTCCTAGAATGCTCTAAGGTGTCCCAGGGTGCTCTATATTGATCTCTGGAGTCTTAAAATGGTCCTAGAAAGCCCTAAAGTGGTCCCAGGGGGCTCTAAAGGGTCCCTGGGGGCCCTAGAATGGTCCTAGAAGGCCCTAAAGGAGTCCCAGGGGGCTCTAGAGGGTCCCTGGGGGCACTAGAAGGGTCCTAGAAGGCCCTCAGGGGGTCCCAGAGGGCTCTAGAGGGTTCCCTGTGATCCTAGAAGGGTCCTAGAAGGCCCTAAGGAGTCCCAGGGGTCTCTAGAGGGTCCCTGGAGGCACTAGAAGGGTCCTAGAAAGTGCAAAGTGGGTCCCAGAGGGCTCTAGAGGGTCCCTGGTGGTCCTAGAAGGGTCCTAGAAGGGCCTAAGGGGGTCGCAGAGAGTTCTAGAAGGTTCCTGGGACTCCTAGAAGGGTCCTAGAAGGACTTAAGGGGGTCCCACAGGACTCTAGAGGGTTGCCCGGGGTCTTACTATTGTCCTAGAAGGTCCTATGGGGTTCTAGGGGGCTCTAGATGGTTCCTGGTGCTCCTAGAAGGCTCCTAGAAGGCCTTAAGGGGGTCCCAGGGGGCTCGAGAGGGTTCCTCGTGGTCCTAGAAGGGTCTTGGAAGGCCGTAAAGGGGTCCCAGGGGGCTGTAGAAGGTTCCTGGGGCTCCTAGAAGGGTCTTAGAAGGCTCTAAGGGGGTCCCAGAGGGCTCTAGAGGGTTCCCTGTGGTCCTAGAAGGGTCCTAGAAGGCCCTAAGGAGTCCCAGGGGTCTCTAGAGGGTCCCTGGGGGCACTAGAAGGGTCCCCCAGAGGGCTCTAGAGGGTCCCTGGTGGTCCTAGAAGGGTCCTAGAAGGGCCTATGTATTTCCAGGGGGCTCTAGAGTGTCCCTGGGGGTGCTAGAAAAGTCCTAGAAGGCCCTATGGGGGTCCTAGGGGGCTCTAGAGTGTTCCTCATGGTCCTAGAAGGGTCCTAGAAGGCCCTAAAGGGGTTCCAGGGGGCTCTAGAGGGTTCCTCGTGGTCCTAGAAGAGACCTACAAGGCTCTAAGTGGTCCCACGAGCCTCTAGAGGGTTCCCCAGTGTATTACAATAATCCTAGAAGGCCCTAAGTGGGTCCCAGAGAGCTCTAGATGGTTTCTTGTGGTCCTAGAAGGGTCCTTGAAGGTCTTCATGGGGTCCCAGTGGGCTCTAGAGAGTTCCTCGTGGTCCTAGAAGGGTGCTAGAAGGCCCTAAGTGGGTCCCAGGTGTCTCTAGAGGGTTCCAGGGGGCACTAGAAGGGTCCTAGAAGGCCCTAAGGGGGTCCCAGGGGCTTCTAGAAGGTTCCTGGGGTCCTAGAAGGGTCCTAGAATGCTCTAAGGTGTCCCAGGGTGCTCTATATTGATCTCTGGAGTCTTAAAATGGTCCTAGAAAGCCCTAAAGTGGTCCCAGGGGGCTCTAAAGGGTTCCTGGGGGCTCTAGAGGGTCCCTGGTGGTCCTAGAAGGGTCCTAGAAGGGCCTAAGTGGGTCGCAGAGAGTTCTAGAAGGTTCCTGGGACTCCTAGATGGGTCTTAGAAGGACTTAAGGGGGTCCCACAGGACTCTAGAGGGTTGCCCGGGGTCTTACTATTGTCCTAGAAGGTCCTATGGGGTTCTAGGGGGCTCTAGATGGTTCCTGGTGCTCCTAGAAGGCTCCTAGAAGGCCTTAAGTGGGTCCCAGGGGGCTCGAGAGGGTTCCTCGTGGTCCTAGAAGGGTCTTGGAAGGCCGTAAAGGGGTCCCAGGGGGCTGTAGAAGGTTCCTGGGGCTCCTAGAAGGGTCCTAGAAGGCTCTAAGGGGGTCCCAGAGGGGTCTAGAGGGTTCCCTGTGGTCCTAGAAGGGTCCTAGAAGGCCCTAAGGAGTCCCAGGGGTCTCTAGAGGGTCCCTGGGGGCACTAGAAGGGTCCTAGAAGGTGCAAAAAGGGTCCCAGAGGGCTCTAGAGGGTCCCTGGTGGTCCTAGAAGGGTCCTAGAAGAGCCTAAGTGGGTCGCAGAGAGTTCTAGAAGGTTCCTGGGGCTCCTAGAAGGGTCCTAGAAGGACTTAAGGGGGTCCCAGAAGACTCTAGAGGGTTCCCCGGGGTCTTACAATTGTCCTAGCAGGTCCTATGTGGTCCCAGGGGGCTCTAGATGGTTCCTGGTGCTCCTAGAACGGTCTTAGAAGGACTTAAGGGGTTCCCAGGGGACTTGAGAGGGTTCCTCATGGTCCTAGAAGGGGCTTGGAAGGCCGTAAAGGGGTCCCAGGGGGCTGTAGAAGGTTCCTGGGGCTCCTAGAAGGGTCCTAGAAGGCTCTAAGGGGGTCCCAGGGGACTCCAGAGGGTCCCTGGGGGCCTTAGAATGGTCCTTGATGGCCCTAAAGGGTTCCCAGGGGACTCTAGAGGGTTCCCTGGGGTCTTACAATGGTCCTAGTACAACCTAAGGGGGTCCCAGGGGGCTCTAGATGGTTCCTGGGGTCTTAAAATTGTCCTAGAAAGGCCTAAGTGATTCCCAGGGGGCTCTAGAAGGTTTCTTGTGGTCCTTGAAGGTTCCTAGAAGGCCCTAAAGGGGTCCCAGGGGGCTCGAGAGGGTTACTGGGTCTCCTAGAAGGGCTCAAGAAAGACCTAAGGTGGTCCCAGGGGGACGAGAGGGTTCCTCGCGGTTCTAGAAGGTTCCCAGAAGGTTCTAAGGGGGTCCCAGGGGGCTCTAGAGGTTTTCTCGTGGTCCTAGAAGGGTCCTAGAAGGCCCTAAGTTGGTCCCAGGGGGCTCTAGAAAGTACTTCGTGGTCCTAGAAAGGCCCTAGAAGGTCCTAAGAGGGTCCCAGAGGGCTCTAGATGGTTCCTGGTGGTCCTAGAAGTGTCCTAGAAGGCCCTAAATGGGTCCCAGGGGGATCTAGAGGGTTCCTCGAGGTCCTAGAAGGGCCCTAGAAGGCCCTAAGGGGGTCCCAGGGGGCTCTAGAGGGTTCCTGGTTGTCCGAGAAGGGTCCTAGAAGGAGCAAAGGGGGTCCCAGGGAGCTCTGGAGAGTTCCTCGTGGTCCTAGAAGGGACCTATATGGTTCCAGGGGGCTCTAGAGTGTCCCTGGGGGCGCTAGAAGAGTCCTAGAAGGCCCTATGGGGGTCCTAGGGGGCTCTAGAGTGTTCCTCATGGTCCTAGAAGGGTCCTAGAAGGCCCTAAAGGGGTCCCAGAGGGCTCTAGAGGGTTCCCTGTGGTCCTAGAAGGGTCCTAGAAGGCCCTAAGGAGTCCCAGGGTTCTCTAGAGGATCCCTTGGGGCACTTGAAGGGTCCCAGGAGGTGCAAAGTGGGTCCCAGAGGGCTCTAGAGGGCCCCTGGTGGTCCGAGAAGGGTCCTAGAAGGGCCTAAGGGGGTCGCAGAGAGTTCTAGAAGGTTCCTGGGGCTCCTAGAAGGGTCCTTGAAGGACTTAAGGGGGTCCCAGAGGACTCTAGAGGGTTACCCGGGGTCTTACTATTGTTCTAGATGGTCCTATGGGGTCCCAGGGGGCTCTAGATGGTTCCTGGTGCTCCTAGAAGGCTCCTAGAAGGCCTTAAGTGGTTCCCAGGGGGCTCGAGAGGGTTCCTCGTGGTCCTAGAAGGGTCTTGGAAGGCCCTAAAGGGGTCCCAGGGGGCTCGAGAGGGTTAGTGGGTCACCTAGAACGGCTCAAGAAAGCCCTAAGGTGGTCCCAGGGCGTCGAGAGGGTTCCTCGTGGTTGTAGAAGGTTCCCAGAAGGTTCTAAAGGGGTCACAGAGGGCTCTAGAGGTTTTCTCGTGGTCCTAGAAGGGTCCTAGAAGGCCCTAAGTTGGTCCCAGGGGGCTCTAGAAAGTTCTTCGTGGTCCTAGATAGGCCCTAGATGGTCCTAAGGGGGTCCCAGAGGGCTCTAGATGGTTCCTGGTGGTCCTAGAAGTGTCCTAGAAGGCCCTAAATCGGTCCCAGGGGGATCTAGAGGGTTCCTCGAGGTCCTAGAAGGGCCCTAGAAGGCCCTAAGGGGGTCCCAGGAGGCTCTAGGGGGTTCCTGGTGGTCCAAGAAGGGTCCTAGAAGGAGCAAAGGGGGTCCCAGGGAGCTCTAGAGAGTTCCTCGTGGCCCTAGAAGGGTTCTAGAAGGACTTAAGCAAGTTCCAGGGGGGTCTAGAGTTTCCCTGGGGGTGCTAGAAGAGTCCTAGAAGGCCCTATGGGGGTCCTAGGGGGCTCTAGAGTGTTCCTCATGGTCCTAGAAGGGTCCTAGAAGGCCCTAAAGGGGTTCCAGGGGGCTCTAGAGGGTTCCTCGTGGTCCTAGAAGAGACCTACAAGGCTCTAAGGGGTCCTACGAGGCTCTAGAGGGTTCCCCAGTGTCTTACAATGATCCTAGAAGGCCCTAAGTGGGTCCCAGAGAGCTCTAGATGGTTTCTTGTGGTCCTAGAAGGGTCCTTGAAGGTCTTCATGGGGTCCCAGTGGGCTCTAGAGAGTTCCTCGTGGTCCTAGAAGGGTGCTAGAAGGCCCTAAGTGGGTCCCAGGTGTCTCTAGAGGGTTCCAGGGGTCACTAGATGGGTCCTAGAAGGCCCTAAGGGGGTCCCAGGTGGTTCTAGAAGGTTCCTGGGGTCCTAGAAGGGTCCTGGAATGCTCTAAGGTGTCCCAGGGTGCTCTATATTGATCTCTGGAGTCTTAAAATGGTCCTAGAAAGCCCTAAAGTGGTCCCAGGGGGCTCTAAAGGGTCCCTAGGGGCCCTAGAATGGTCCTAGAAGGCCCTAAAGGAGTCCCAGGGGGCTCTAGAAGGTCCCTGGGGGCACTAGAAGGGTCCTAGAAGCCCCTAAGGGGGTCCCAGAGGGATCTAGAGGGTTCCCTGTGGTCCTAGAAGGGTCCTAGAACGCCCTAAGGAGTCCCAGGGGTCTCTAGAGGGTCCCTGGGGGCACTAGAAGGGTCCTAGAAGGTGCAAAGTGGGTCCCAGAGGGCTCTAGAGGGTCCCTGGTGGTCCTAGAAGGGTCCTAGAAGGCCCTATGTGGTTCCAGGGGGCTCTAGAGTGTCCCTGGGGGTGCTAGAAGAGTCCTAGAAGGCCCTATGGGGGTCATAGGGGGCTCTAGAGTGTTCCTCATGGTCCTAGAAGGGTCCTAGAAGGCCCTAAGGGGGTTCCAGGGGGCTCTAGAGGGTTCCTCATGGTCCTAGAAGAGACCTACAAGGCTCTAAGTGGTCCCACGAGGCTCTAGAGGGTTCCCCAGTGTCTTACAATGATCCTAGAAGGCCCTAAGTGGGTCCCAGAGAGATCTAGTTGGTTTCTTGTGGTCCTAGAAGGGTCCTTGAAGGTCTTCATGGGGTCCCAGTGGGCTCTAGAGAGTTCCTCGTGGTCCTAGAAGGGCGCTAGAAGGCCCTAAGGAGGTCCCAGGTGTCTCTAGAGGGTTCCAGGGGGCACTAGAAGGGTCCTAGGAGGCCCTAAGGGGGTCCCAGGGGGTTCTAGAAGGTTCCTGGGGTCCTAGAAGGACTTAAGGGGGTCCCAGGTTGCTCTATATTGATCTCTGGATTCTTAAAATGGTCCTAGAAAGCCCTAAAGTGGTCCCAGGGGGCTCTAAAGGGTCCCTGGGGGCCCTAGAATGGTCCTAGAAGGCCCTAAACGAGTCCCAGGGGGCTCTAGAGGGTCCCTGGGGGCACTAGAAGAGTCCTAGAAGGCCCTCAGGGGGTCCCAGAGGGATCTAGAGGGTTCTCTGTGGTCCTAGAAGGGTCCTAGAAGGCCCTAAGGAGTCCCAGGGGTCTCTAGAGGGTCCCTGGGGGCACTAGAAGGGTCCTAGAAGGTGCAAAGTGGGTCCCAGAGGGCTCTAGAGGGTCCCTGGTGGTCCTAGAAGGGTCCTAGAAGAGCCTAAGTGGGTCGCAGAGAGTTCTAGAAGGTTCCTGGGGCTCCTAGAAGGGTCCTAGAAGGACTTAAGGGGGTCCCAGAAGACTCTATAGGGTTCCCCGGGGTCTTACAATTGTCCTAGCAGGTCCTATGGGGTCCCAGGGGGCTCTAGATGGTTCCTGGTGCTCCTAGAACGGTCTTAGAAGGACTTAAGGTGTTCCCAGGGGACTTGAGAGGGTTCCTCATGGTCCTAGAAGGGTCTTGGAAGGCCCTAAAGGGGTCCCAGGGGGCTGTAGAAGGTTCCTGGGGCTCCTAGAAGGGTCCTAGAAGGCTCTAAGGGGGTCCCAGGGGACTCTAGAGGGTCCCTGGGGGCCTTAGAATGATCCTTGATGGCCCTAAAAGGTTCCCAGGGGACTCTAGAGGGTTCCCTGGGGTCTTACAATGGTCCTAGTACGACCTAAGGGGGTCCCAGGGGGCTCTAGATGGTTCCTGGGGTCTTAAAATGGTCCTAGAAAGGCCTAATTGATTCCCAGGGGGCTCTAGAAGGTTTCTTGTGGTCCTTGAAGGTTCCTAGAAGGCCCTAAAGGGGTCCCAGGGGGCTCAAGAGGGTTACTGGGCCTCCTAGAAGGGCTCAAGAAAGCCCTAAGGTGGTCCCAGGGGGTCGAGAGGGTTCCTCGTGGTTCTAGAAGGTTCCCAGAAGGTTCTAAGGAGGTCCCAGGGGGCTCTAGAAAGTTCGTCGTGGTCCTAGAAAGGCCCTAGAAGGTCCTAAGAGGGTCCCAGAGGGCTCTAGATGGTTCCTGGTGGTCCTAGAAGGGTCCTAGAAGGCCCTAAATTGGTCCCAGGGGGATCTAGAGGGTTCCTCGAGGTCCTAGAAGGGCCCTAAAAGGCCCTAAGGGGGTCCCAGGGGGCTCTAGAGGGTTCCTGGTGGTCCGAGAAGGGTCCTTGAAGGAGCAAAGGGGGTCCCAGGGAGCTCTAGAGAGTTCCTCGTGGTCCTAGAAGGGTCCTAGAAGGCCCTATGTGGTTCCAGGGGGCTCTAGAGTGTCCCTGGGGGTGCTAGAAGAGTCCTAGAAGGCCCTAAGGGGGTCCTAGGGGGCTCTAGAGTGTTCCTCATGGTCCTAGAAGGGTCCTAGAAGGTCTTAAAGGGGTCCCAGGGGGCTCTAGAGGGTTCCTCGTGGTCCTAGAAGAGCCCTACAAGGCTCTAAGGGGTCCCACGAGGCTCTAGAGGGTTCCCCAGGGTCTTACAATGATCCTAGAAGGCCCTACGTGGCTCCCAGGGAGCTCTAGATGGTTTCTTGTGGTCCTAGAAGGGTCCTTGAAGTTCTTAAGGGGGTCCCAGTGGGCTCTAGAGAGTTCCTTGTGGTCCTAGAAGGGTGCTATAGAAGGCCCTAAGGGGGTCCCAGGTGTCTCTAGAGGGTTCCAGGGGGCACTAGGAGGGTCCTAGAAGGCCCTAAGGGGGTCCTAGGGGGTTCTAGAAGGTTCCTGGGGTCCTAGAAGGGTCCTAGAATGCTCTAAGGGGTCCAAGGGTGCTCTATATTGATCTCCGGAGTCTTAAAATGGTCCTAGAAAGCCCTAAAGTGGTCCCAGGGGGCTCTAAAGGGTCCCTGGGGGCCCTAGAATGGTCCTAGAAGGCCCTAAACGAGTCCCAGGGGGCTCTAGAGGGTCCCTGGGGGCTCCTAGAAGAGTCCTAGAAGGCCCTAAGGGGGTCCCAGAGGGCTCTAGAGGGTTCTCTGTGGTCCTAGAAGGGTCCTAGAAGGCCCTAAGGAGTCCCAGGGGTCTCTAGAGGGTCCCTGGGGGCACTAGAAGGGTCCTAGAAGGTGCAAAGGGGGTCCCAGAGGGCTCTAGAGGGTCCCTGGTGGTCCTAGAAGGGTCCTAGAAGGCCCTAAGGGGGTCGCAGAGAGTTCTAGAAGGTTCCTGGGACTCCTAGATGGGTCCTAGAAGGACTTAAGGGGGTCCCACAGGACTCTAGAGGGTTGCCCGGGGTCTTACTATTGTCCTAGAAGGTCCTATGGGGTTCTAGGGGGCTCTAGATGGTTCCTGGTGCTCCTAGAAGGCTCCTAGAAGGCCTTAAGGGGGTCCCAGGGGGCTCGAGAGGGTTCCTCGTGGTCCTAGAAGGGTCTTGGAAGGCCGTAAAGGGGTCCCAGGGGGCTGTAGAAGGTTCCTGGGGCTCCTAGAAGGGTCCTAGAAGGCTCTAAGGGGGTCCCAGAGGGGTCTAGAGGGTTCCCTGTGGTCCTAGAAGGGTCCTAGAAGGCCCTAAGGAGTCCCAGGGGTCTCTAGAGGGTCCCTGGGGGCACTAGAAGTGTCCTAGAAGGTGCAAAGGGGGTCCCAGAGGGCTCTAGAGGGTCCCTGGTGGTCCTAGAAGGGTCCTAGAAGGACTTAAGGAGGTCCCAGAGGACTCTAGAGGGTTCCCCGGGGTCTTACAATTGTCCTAGCAGGTCCTATGGTGTCCCAGGGGGCTCTAGATGGTTCCTGGTGCTCCTTGAAGGGTCCTAGAAGGCCTTAAGGTTTTCCCAGGGGGCTCGAGGGGGTTTCTCATGGTCCTAGAAGGGTCTTGGAAGGCCCTAAAGGGGTCCCAGGGGGCTGTAGATGGTTCCTGGGGCTCCTAGAAGGGTCCTAGAAGGCTCTAAGGGGGTCCCAGGGGACTCTAGAGGGTCCCTGGGGGCCTTAGAATGATCCTTGATGGCCCTAAAAGGTTCCCAGGGGACTCTAGAGGGTTCCCTGGGGTCTTACAATGGTCCTAGTACGACCTAAGGGGGTCCCAGGGGGCTCTAGATGGTTCCTGGGGTCTTAAAATGGTCCTAGAAAGGCCTAATTGATTCCCAGGGGGCTCTAGAAGGTTTCTTGTGGTCCTTGAAGGTTCCTAGAAGGCCCTAAAGGGGTCCCAGGGGGCTCAAGAGGGTTACTGGGCCTCCTAGAAGGGCTCAAGAAAGCCCTAAGGTGGTCCCAGGGGGTCGAGAGGGTTCCTCGTGGTTCTAGAAGGTTCCCAGAAGGTTCTAAGGAGGTCCCAGGGGGCTCTAGAAAGTTCTTCATGGTCCTAGAAAGGCCCTAGAAGGTCCTAAGAGGGTCCCAGAGGGCTCTAGATGGTTCCTGGTGGTCCTAGAAGGGTCCTAGAAGGCCCTAAATTGGTCCCAGGGGGATCTAGAGGGTTCCTCGAGGTCCTAGAAGGGCCCTAAAAGGCCCTAAGGGGGTCCCAGGGGGCTCTAGAGGGTTCCTGGTGGTCCGAGAAGGGTCCTTGAAGGAGCAAAGGGGGTCCCAGGGAGCTCTAGAGAGTTCCTCGTGGTCCTAGAAGGGTCCTAGAAGGCCCTATGTGGTTCCAGGGGGCTCTAGAGTGTCCCTGGGGGCGCTAGAAGAGTCCTAGAAGGCCCTAAGGGGGTCCTAGGGGGCTCTAGAGTGTTCCTCATGGTCCTAGAAGGGTCCTAGAAGGTCTTAAAGGGGTCCCAGGGGGCTCTAGAGGGTTCCTCGTGGTCCTAGAAGAGCCCTACAAGGCTCTAAGGGGTCCCACGAGGCTCTAGAGGGTTCCCCAGGGTCTTACAATGATCCTAGAAGGCCCTACGTGGCTCCCAGGGAGCTCTAGATGGTTTCTTGTGGTCCTAGAAGGGTCCTTGAAGTTCTTAAGGGGGTCCCAGTGGGCTCTAGAGAGTTCCTTGTGGTCCTAGAAGGGTGCTATAGAAGGCCCTAAGGGGGTCCCAGGTGTCTCTAGAGGGTTCCAGGGGGCACTAGGAGGGTCCTAGAAGGCCCTAAGGGGGTCCCAGGGGGTTCTAGAAGGTTCCTGGGGTCCTAGAAGGGTCCTAGAATGCTCTAAGGGGTCCAAGGGTGCTCTATATTGATCTCCGGAGTCTTAAAATGGTCCTAGAAAGCCCTAAAGTGGTCCCAGGGGGCTCTAAAGGGTCCCTGGGGGCCCTAGAATGGTCCTAGAAGGCCCTAAACGAGTCCCAGGGGGCTCTAGAGGGTCCCTGGGGGCTCCTAGAAGAGTCCTAGAAGGCCCTAAGGGGGTCCCAGAGGGCTCTAGAGGGTTCTCTGTGGTCCTAGAAGGGTCCTAGAAGGCCCTAAGGAGTCCCAGGGGTCTCTAGAGGGTCCCTGGGGGCACTAGAAGGGTCCTAGAAGGTGCAAAGGGGGTCCCAGAGGGCTCTAGAGGGTCCCTGGTGGTCCTAGAAGGGTCCTAGAAGGCCCTAAGGGGGTCGCAGAGAGTTCTAGAAGGTTCCTGGGACTCCTAGATGGGTCCTAGAAGGACTTAAGGGGGTCCCACAGGACTCTAGAGGGTTGCCCGGGGTCTTACTATTGTCCTAGAAGGTCCTATGGGGTTCTAGGGGGCTCTAGATGGTTCCTGGTGCTCCTAGAAGGCTCCTAGAAGGCCTTAAGGGGGTCCCAGGGGGCTCGAGAGGGTTCCTCGTGGTCCTAGAAGGGTCTTGGAAGGCCGTAAAGGGGTCCCAGGGGGCTGTAGAAGGTTCCTGGGGCTCCTAGAAGGGTCCTAGAAGGCTCTAAGGGGGTCCCAGAGGGGTCTAGAGGGTTCCCTGTGGTCCTAGAAGGGTCCTAGAAGGCCCTAAGGAGTCCCAGGGGTCTCTAGAGGGTCCCTGGGGGCACTAGAAGTGTCCTAGAAGGTGCAAAGGGGGTCCCAGAGGGCTCTAGAGGGTCCCTGGTGGTCCTAGAAGGGTCCTAGAAGGACTTAAGGAGGTCCCAGAGGACTCTAGAGGGTTCCCCGGGGTCTTACAATTGTCCTAGCAGGTCCTATGGTGTCCCAGGGGGCTCTAGATGGTTCCTGGTGCTCCTTGAAGGGTCCTAGAAGGCCTTAAGGTTTTCCCAGGGGGCTCGAGGGGGTTTCTCATGGTCCTAGAAGGGTCTTGGAAGGCCCTAAAGGGGTCCCAGGGGGCTGTAGATGGTTCCTGGGGCTCCTAGAAGGGTCCTAGAAGGCTCTAAGGGGGTCCCAGGGGACTCTAGAGGGTCCCTGGGGGCCTTAGAATGGTCCTTGATGGCCCTAAAGAGTTCCCAGGGGACTCTAGAGGGTTCCCTGGGGTCTTACAATGGTCCTAGTATGCCCTAAGGGGGTCCCAGGGGACTCTAGAGGGTCCCTGGGGGCCTTAGAATGGTCCTTGATGGCCCTAAAGGGTTCCCAGGGGACTCTAGAGGGTTCCCTGGGGTCTTACAATGGTCCTAGTATGCCCTAAGGGGGTCCCAGGGGGCTCTAGATGGTTCCTGGGGTCTTAAAATGGTCCTAGAAAGGCCTAAGTGATTCCCAGGGGGATCTAGAAGGTTTCTTGTGGTCCTTGAAGGTTCCTAGAAGGCCCTAAAGGGGTCCCAGGGGGCTCGAGAGGGTTACTGGGGCTCCTAGAAGGGTTCTAGAATGCTCTAAGGGGAACCAGGGGTCTCTAGAAGGTACCTGGGTCCCTAGAACTATACTAGAAGGCCCTAAAGAGGACCCAGGGTGCTCTAGAGGGTTCCCCGGAGTCTTACCATGGTCCTAGAAGGCCCTAAGTGGGTCCCGGGGGCTCTAGCTGGTTTTCTCGTGGTCCTAGAAGAGTCCTAGAAGGCCCTAAGAGGGTCACAGGGGGCTCTAGAGGGTTCCTGGTTGGTTTAGAACTGTCCCAGTTGTCTCTAGAGGGTCCCTGGGGTCCCTAGAAGGGTCCTAGAAGGCACTAAAGGCGACCCAGGGGGCTCTAGAGGGTTCCCCGGGGTCTTACAATCGTCCTAGAAGGCCCTAAGGGGGTACCAGGGGGCTCTAGGTTGTTTCTCGTGGTCCTAGAAGGGTCCTAGATGGCCCTAAAGTGGTCCCAGGGGGCTCTAGAGGGTTCCTGGTGGTCCTAGAAGGCACTAAAGGGGTCCCAGGGGTCTCTAGAAGGTTCCCAGGGGTCTTACAATGATCCTAGAGGGCCCTAAGGGGGTCCCAGGTGGCTCTAGATGGTTTCTTGTGATCCTAGAAGGGTCCTAGAAGACACTAAGGGGGTCCCAGGGTGGTCTAGAGGGTTCCTCGTTGTCCTTGAAGGGTCCTAGAAGGCCGTAAGTGCGTCCCAGGGGGCTCTAGAGGGTTCCTGGTGGTCCTAGAAGGATTCTAGAAGGCCCTAAGTGGTTCTCAGAGGGCTCTAGAGGGTTCCTCGTGGTCCTAGAAGGGTCTTAGAAGGCCATAAATGGGTCCCAGGGTGCTCTAGAGGTCTTTATTATGGATCTGGGGGGTTCTAGATGGGTCTGGGAGTTTTTAGAATGGATGTGAGAAGCTCTAGAAGGGTTCAGGGTCTTTTTGAATCTCTCTGGGGGGCTCTAGAAGGGTCTGGGGGCTTTTAGAATTGTCCAGATGGGCTCTAGAAGGGTCTTGGCGCTTTTAGAAAGTTTCTGGGGGCTCTAGAAGGGTCTGGAGGCTTCTAGAACGGATGTGAGATGCTCTAGAATGGTCCAGGGGCCTTTAGATGTCTCTAGGGGGCTCTAGAATGGTCTGGGGTTCTTTAGAAAGGACGTGAGAAGCTCTAGAAGGGTCCATGTGCCTTTAGAAGGGCTCTGGGGGGTCTAGAATGGTCTGGGGGCCTTTAGAATGGTCCAGAAGGGCTCTAGAAAGGTCTTGGCACTTTTAGAAGGGCCCCGGTGGGTGCTAGAATGGTCTGGGGTCTTTTAGAGTGGATGTCAGGTGCTCTAGAAGTGTCTGGGGGCTTTTAGAAGGGTCCAGTGGAGCTCTAGGAGGGTCTGGGGGCCTTTAGAAGGGCCCTGGCAGTCTTTAGAGAGGTCTGGGGGCCTTTAGAAGGACTCTGGGGGCCTCTAGAAGGGTCTAGAGGCCTTTAGATTTGTCTAGATGGGCTCTAGAAGGACTAATCCCCTAATCCCCTATCCCTACCCCTGACCCTAACCCATAACCCTAACCCGATAACCATAACCCAAATCCCTAACCCTAACCATAACCCTAACCCCATAACACTAACCCCATAACCCTAACCCTCTAACCCTTACCCTAACTCTAACCCTAACCCAAACCATTCTACAGCCCCTCAAGTTCTCTCTAAAAGCCCCCAGTCCCTTCTAGAGCCCCCCCAGGGCCTTTTTAAAGGACTCCAGACCCTTCTCATGCCCCCTGAGCCCTTCTAAGGGCTGCCAGACCCTTCTAGAGCCTTCAAGGCCCCTTCTAAAGGCTTTCAGATCCTTCTAGAACCCTTCATGTTTCTTCTAAAGGCCCTCAGACCGTTCTAGCGCCCCTCCTTTCGCTTCTAAAAGCCCCCAGACCCTTCTAGAGCCCCGCAGAGACCTTCTGAAAGGGCCAACACCCTTCTAGAGCCCATCTGGGTGATTCTAAAGGTCCCCAGACCCTTCTAGAGACACCCAGGGCTCTTCAAAAAGTCCCCAAACCATTCTAGAGCCTTCAAGGTCCCTTCTAAATGCCCTCAGACCCTTTTAGAGCTCCTCTGGACCCTTTTTAAAATCCCCAGACCCTTCTAGAGCCCCTCATGTTTCTTCTAAGGGCCCTCAGACGGTTCTAGATCCCCTCATGTCCTTTCTAAAAGACCCCAGACCCTTCTAGAGCCCCCCGGGGCCATTCTAAATTCCCCCAGACCCTCCTAGAGACCCCAGGGTCTTTTTACAGGACTCCAGGCCCTTCTAGAGCCTCCCAGGGCCCTTCTAGAGGCCCCCAGACACTTCTAGAGCCCCCACGCACCCTTCTAAAGGCCCCCAGACCCCTCTAGAGACCTTTAGAGCCCTTCTAAAGGCCCTCAGGCCCTTCTAGTGGCCCTCTGGACCCCTTTTAATGCCCCCACACCGTTTTAGAGCCCCCCCGAGCCACTCAAAAGGCCCCCAGACCCCTCTAGAGACCCCCAGGGCCCTTCTAAAGGCCCCCAGACCCTTCGAGAGAACCCCAGGATCGTTCTAAAGGCCTCCAGACCCTTCTACGTCCTCCCTGAGCCCTTCTAAAGGCCCCCAGACCATTCTAGAGCCCCCAAAGCCCCTTCTTTAGGCACCCAGGCCCTTCTTGAGCCCCCCAGAGACCTTCTAAATGCATCTAGACCATCCTAGAGCCCCTCATGTCCCTTCTGAAAGGTCTCTGGGGGGCTCTAGAATGGTCTGGGGGCGATTAGAAAGGACATGAGGGGCTCTAGAACAGTCTGAGGGCCCTTAGAAGAAACATGAGGGGCTCTAGAAGGGTCTGGGGGTTTTAAAAAGGGTCCAGAGGAGCTCTAAAAGGATCTGAGGGCATTTAGAAGGGACCTTGAAGGCTCTAGAATGGTTTGGGGACTTTTTGAAGAGCTCTGGGTGTCTCTAGAAGGGTCTGGGGGCCTTTAGAAGGTCTCTGGGTGTCTCTAGAAGGGTCTGGGGGCCTTTAGAATCGCCCAAATTGGATCTAGAAGGGTCTTGGTGCTTTTAGAAGGTCTCTGGTGGGCTCTAGAAGGGTCTGGGGGCTTTTAGAAGGGATGTGAGAAGCTCTAGAAGGGTTCAGGGGCCTTTAGAAGGTCTCTGGGGGGCTCTAGAAGGGTCCAGGGGCTTTTAGAAGGGCTCTGGGGGGCTCTAGAGGGGTCTGGAGGTCTTTAGAATGGTCCAGATGGCCTCCAGAATGGTGTTGGCGCTTTTAGAATGGCCCTGGGGGGCTCTAAAATGGTCTGGGAGCTTTTAGAAGGGACGTGAGAAGCTCTAGAAGGGTCTGGGTGCCTTTAGAAGGTCTCTGGGGTGCTCTAGAGGGATCTGGGAGCCTTTAGAATAGCCCTAGGGGTCTCTAGAATGGTCTGGGTGCCTTTAGAAGGGCCCTGGGAGGCTCTAGAAGGGTCTGGAGTCCTTTAAAAAGACCCTGGGGGCTCTAGGAGGGTCTGGGGGAATTTAGAATGGCCCCGGGGTGGCTCTAGGAGGGTCTGGGGTCTTTTAGAAAGGACATGAGGGGCTGTAGAACAGTCTGAGGGCCCTTAGAAGAAACATGAGGGGCTCTAGAAGGGTCTGGGGGTTTTAAAAAGGGTCCAGAGGAGCTCTAAAAGGGTCTGAGAGCATTTAGAAGGGACCTTGAAGGCTCTAGAACGGTTTGTGGACTTTTTGAAGAGCCCTGGATGTCTCTAGAAGGGTCTGGGGGCCTTTAGAATCGCCCAGATGGGCTCTAGAAGGGTCTTGGCGCTTTTAGAAGGCCTCTGCGGGGCTCTAGACAGATCTGGGATCCTTTAGAATGGCTCTAGGGGGCTCTAGTAGGGTCTGGTGGCATTAAGAAGTGTTCACAGGCACCCTGGAATTATCTGGGGGACTTTAGAAGGGTCTTGAGGGCTTCTAGAATGGTGCGTGGGCCTTTAGAAGGGCCCTGGGAGGCTCTAGAAGGGTCTGGGTGCCTTTAGAAGGGCTCTGGGGTCCTTCAGAACTGTCCAGAGGGTCTCTAGAAGGGTCTGGGAGCTTTTAGAAGGGTTCAGGAGGGATCTAGAAGGGTCTGGAGGCGTTTAGAATGAACCTTGGGCTCTCCAGAAGGGTCTGGGGGCCTTTAGATGGGTCTAGAGGAGCACTAGAAGGGCCTAAGGGCCTTTAGAAGGGTTCTAAAGGGCTCTAGAGGGGTCTGGGGGCTTTTAGAAGGGCTGGTGGGGCCTCTAGAAGGGTCTGGGGGCCTTTAGAAGGGGCCTTGAGGGCTCTAGAAGGGTCTGGCGGCCCTTAGAAGGGCTCAGGGGGCACGAGAAGGGTCTGGAGTCCTTTAAAAAGGCTCTGAAGGGCTCTAGAAGGGTCTGGGGGCTTTTAGAAAGAACTTGAGGGGCTCTAGAATGGTTTGGGTTAGGGTTAGAGTTAGCGTTAGGGTTAGGTATAGGGGTTAAGGTTAGGGGGTTAGGGTTATGGGGTTAGGGTAAGGGTTAGGGGTTTAGGGGGTAAGGGTTATGGTTAGGGTATTTGTGTTAGGGTTAATGTTATGGGCTTAGGGTTAGGGTTATGGGTTAGGGTTATGGGGTTAGGGTTACGGTTAGGGGGTTTGGGTTATGGGTTTAGTGTTACATTTAGGGTTTGGGTTAGGGTAAGGGTTAGGGGTTAGGGCTAGGGGGTTAGTGTTAGGGTTAGCGATTAGGGTTAGGGTTACAGGATTAGGGTGAGGGTTACAGGATTAGGGTGAGGGTTATGGGGTTAGGGTGAGGGTTATGGGGTTAGGGTGAGGGTTATGGGGTTAGGATGAGGGTTATGGGGTTAGGGTATTAGTTTTAGGGTTAGTGGTTAGGGTTATGGGGTTAGGGTTACTATTAGGGTTAGGGGATTAGGGTTATGGTTATCGGATTGGGGTTAGGGTTAGGGGGTTAGGGTTACGGTTAGGGTTAGGTGTTAGGGTTGGGGCTTAGGGTTTGTCTTAGGGTTTGGTTTAGGGGTTAGGGTTAGGCTTAGGGGTTAGGGTAAGGATTATGGTTACGGGTTAGGGTAAGGGTTAGTGTTAGGGTTTGGGTTCGGATCTATAAGGCTCTGGGGTCCTTTAGTATTGTCCAGAGGACCTATAGAAAGGTCTGGGGACCTTAAAAATGACTCTGGGGCCTCTCAGACCCATCTAGAGCCCCTCTGGACCATTTTAAAGGCCCCCAGATCCTTCTAGAGCGCCCCCCCCGAACCCTTCTAAAGGCGCCCAGACCGTTCTTGAGCCCCTCATGTCCCTTCTTAAAGCCCCCAGACCCTTCTAGATCCACACAGGGCCCTTCTAAAGCCTCCCAGATCCTTCTAGAGCTCCTCAATGCCTTTCTAAAGGCCCCCAAACCATCCTAGAGGCCACGAAGGCACATCTGAAGGCCCCCAGACCCTTCTAGATCACCTCTTCACCCTTATTAATGCCCCCAGACCCTTCTAGAGCACCCCAGGCTCATTCTAAAGACCCCCAGACCATTCTACAGACCCTCAGAGTCCCTCTAAAGGCCCCCAGACCTTTCTAGTGCCCTCCAGAGCCCTTCTAAAGGCCCCCAGACACTTCACGAGCACCCCGGAGCACATCTAAAGGCCTCCAGATCCTTCTAGAGCTCCTCTGGACAATTTTAAAGGCTCCTAGACCCTTCTAGAGTCCCCCAGGCCCATTCTAGAGGGCTCCAGAGTCCTTCTAGAGGGCCCCAGACCTCTCTGGTGGTCTCTCTCATGGGGAAAAAAGGAATGCAAATTAGCACAAAAATGGAATAGGAAAAAAAAAGAACTATGGACACAGGACAGATGCTGAAGACTGAAAAGCAAAGGATGAGAAAACAGAACAGAAAAATAAAAGAGAATGGGTACAGGGATGCCAAAGAACAAACATTGTACAGCAGCATAGTCAATGAAAAGAACCAAAAAGTCCAGCTCTAAAATGTTTGCTTCCTAGTCCCATCCCTGGCACAAAAGCTACGTCGCAGTGAAAACACTTACATTTCATATAAGGATCCTCCCAGGCATTCAGTGGTGTGGCTCCCCCTAAGAATATGAGTCAGGATTAATAAAACACAGCTGCTCCCCAGGCCCTATTTATAACTTGGAGGGGCTCGCCCCGCCTTGTTCCCAGGTGATGGGTATGAAGGCCCTGAGGGTAT
The DNA here is from genome assembly GCF_032191515.1 of Phaenicophaeus curvirostris. Lineage (NCBI taxonomy): Eukaryota > Metazoa > Chordata > Aves > Cuculiformes > Cuculidae > Phaenicophaeus > Phaenicophaeus curvirostris. The sequence goes on along the minus strand of NW_027206792.1, from coordinate 212,699 downwards.
ATAAGCCACAGGTGTTTCCTCAGCCCCTTCTTCAGCTTCTGGTTTCCCTTGAGGTCAGAGCTTTGCTGCTGATTCAACTTGCTGTAGGTTTTGCTGAGGCTGTGCTGGAATGGTAAGCTTTTTTTTTTACAGCATATGCAGCTGTATCTCCATTTATTTATTTATGTTTGTGTACAGGTGTATGTTTGGTTTTAGGTCAGTAATTTTGATTGAGTGTTGGAGTGGGTAAGATGTTTTAATACTTTCTTTTCTTTTTGTTTTTCTTTCTTCCTGGATGGTTGGTCTTTGCTGAGTATTTCTGCTTATGGGATGATTTGTTGCTGTTCCTCGTTCTGTGTGGGATGGGTCCTAGAGTCTCTGCAGTTTGCAGCAGGAGCCTCATGGGTGAGAATAACCTGAAATTCAGTTTGTCAGCTTAGGGTGGGAAGGTGACTCTGTGGGCTGGTAGAAGATAGAAGGGGCCAGGGCAACCCTAGGAAGGGCTTAGAAAGACAAGCTCCTAAGCAACAGCAATAGAGAAGGGTTAGGGGGTTAAAATATAGGGTAGGTTCCGTTAGGAAGGAGCGGGGTTCTTTCTCTGATGCTGTAGGGGTGAAAAAGGGCTTTAGTGGTTTAGGACTGGGGGAAAAATGGAGATGGGTTCATCAGTCTTTCTTGGGGCGGTTTGGCAGTCGGGTGCAAGTGCCATTCAGGTTTCTGTTGTTCTCGTCTCTCTGTAGTTGGTGGGAGGTAACAATGAGGTTGAGACACTAAAAAAAGTAATCCCTAGGGCTCAGAGATATCTGCTCCGTTGTACCTTCTACTTATTGTGCTTCTTGATGAACTTCACATCCATCCTGTCTCCATCCCTCTGAATATCAGAGACCTCCCTAGTTAAAGGTGTGGACTCGCTGCCTGTCTGCAGAGGGATTCTGTTCCTCCTTTCCCTTGCATTTCTCAGGGAAGAGGCTGTATATTATTTTGGCTTGTAACAGTTTAGCAGCTGAGCAACTCTTCTTCATCTGGTCTGTGGGCACGCAAGCCTCCCTTATTAGTAGCGTTTTGGGTTTTTCCTGAATTTACCAGTGAGATTTGCTCTATTATTGGTCACAGCAGTTGTTACCTTGTCCCTGTTATCCGTTGTGGGTTTTTATGTTCATTGAGTTTCCAGTTTAGGTCCTTGAGGACTCAAATCCCGCTGTTGTGAGTTTTTCCTTGGCTGACCGTCTCTGCAATTCCAGTTGTTGTTGTTGTGATTCCTTTTCTTTCTTTTCAACTTTAACTTTAGCTTTCTGATTCAATTTTTTTGAAGCAGAGCAGCCCTAGAACCCGGGTTGGTCTCTGGAAGTAAAAAATTTAATTTAAAATTAAATTATAAAAATTAAAAAACAAAATTTACTCCCAGAGACCAAGCCAGGTTCTAGGGCTGCACCAGGCTATTCTCTCATTATTTTTCTTCTTTATAGATCCACTAGTATACAGGAAAATCACCCTACCCCACCTCTCCACCACCTACCCCTAATTCCACCCCCTCACCCTAACTAACTAATCAATTATCCAAATAATTACGCAAATTAGGTAAAAAATTTTTATCTGCACCACACACTAAACATCCTAACCCCCCACCCAGCATGATCCCACTCCTCATCACCACGCCCCCTCCTCTCCCCACCCCCTGATGTTGCCATGACCTCATGTTGTCCCACCCACTGACCTCCAAAGCCCCCCAGGGCCCATCTAAATCCTTCCAGATGATTCTAGGGACCCTCAAGCCCTTTCTAAAGGCCCCCAAACCAATCTAGAGCCCCTCATGACACTTCTAAAGGCCCCCAGACCCTTCTAGAGCCCCCCAGGGCCATTCTAAAGCCTCGCAGATCCTACTAGAGCCCCTCAAGGCCTGTTGAAAGGGCCCCAAACCACTCTAGTACCTACTAAGGCCCTTCTAAAGGCTCCCAGACCCTTCTAGAGTCCCTCATGATTCTTCTAATAGACCCCAAATCCTTCTAGAGCCCCCCAGAGGCCTTTCTAAAGCCCCCAGACCAATCTAGAGCCCCTCATGACTATTCCGAAGGCCCCTAGGCCCTTCTAGAATAACCCAGGGCCTCTCTGTAGGCACCCAGACCCTTCTAGACCACCTCATGATCATTCTAAAGCCTTCAATGCGTTTCTAAAGGTGCCCAAACCATTCTAGAGCCCACTAAAGCCCTTCTAAAGGCCCTGAGACCCATCTAGAGCCCCTCATGACTCTTGTAAAGACCCCCCAGACCCTTCAAGAGCACCCTCGGGCACTTCTAATCACTCCCAGATCCTTCTAGAGCCCCCAAGGCCCCTCCTAAGGGCCCCCAGACCCTTCTAGAATGCCTACCTAACCTTCTTTAGGCCCCCAGACCATTCTAGAGCACCTCATGTCCCTTCTGGAAGCCCCCAGACCATTCTAGAGAACCCTACTGCTCTTCAAAAGCCCCCCAACCATTCTAGAGCACCTCAGGACGCTTCTAAAGGTCCCCAGACACATTTAGAGACCACTAAACCCTTTTGAAGGACCCCAAATCCTTCTAGAGCCTCCCAGGGCCCATCTAGAGCATCCCAGGGCCCTTCTAAAAACCCACCGACCCTTCTAGAGCCCCCTAGAGACCTTCTAAAGGCCCCTGGACCCTTCTAGAGCTTCTCACGTCCCTTCTAAAAGACCCCAGACCCTTCGAGAGCCCCCCAGAGACCTTCCAAAAGTGACCAGGCCATTCTAGAGCCCATCTGGACCATTCTAACGGCCTCCAGACCCATCTAGAGCCCCCAGAACCCTTTTAAAGCCCCTTGGACCCTTCTAGAGCTTCTCACGTCCCTTCTAAAAGAACCCAGACCTTTCTAGAGCCCCCCAGAGACCTTCTAAAGGCGCCCAGACCCTTCTACAGCCACTCACATCCCTTCTAAAAGACCCCAGACCATTCTAGAGCCCCCCAGAGACATTTTAAAGGCCCCTGGACCCTTCTAGAGCTTCTCACGTCGCTTCTAAAAGACCCCAGACCCTTCTAGACCCCCCAGAGACGTTCTAAAGGCATCTAGACCCTTCTAAATCCTCCCAGACCCATTCTTATGGACCCTAGACCCTTCTAGAGGGCCCCAGAGTCCTTCTAAAAGACCCCAGATCCCACTAGAGCCCCCCAGAGACGTTCTAAAGGCCCCTGGACCCTTCTAGAGCTTCTCACGTCTCTGCTAAAGTCTCCCAGACCATTTTAGAGCCCTCCAGAGACCTTCTAAAAGAACCTGGACCCTTCTAGAACTACTCACATCCCTTCTACATGCCCCCTGACCCTTCTAGAGCCCCCGAGAGACTTTCTAAAAGCGCCAAGACCCTTCTAGAGCCCATCTGGACAATTCTAAAAGCCCCCAGACCCTTCTAGAGTCCCCAGAGAGATTCAAAAAGACCCTGAACCCTTCTAGATCGTCTCACATCCGTTCTAAAAGTCCCCAGACCCTTCTAGAGCCCACCAGGTCCAATCTAAAGACTTCTAGAGCATCCTGGGACCCCTTTATGGCCTTCTAAGACCCTTCTAGGACCACGAGGAACCCTCTAGAGCCCTCTGGGAACCCCTTAGGGCCTTCCAGGACCCTTCTAGGACCACAAGGAACCATCTAGAGCTCCCTGGGACCCCTTTACTGTCTCCTAGAACACTTCTAGGACCACGAGATACCCTCTAGAGCCCTCTGGGAACCACTTAGAGCCTTCTAGAATCCTTCTACAACCACCAGGAACCCTCTAGAGCCCCCTGGGACACATTTAGGGCCTTCTAGGACCACCAGGAACCCTCTAGAGACCCCTGGGACCACTTAGGACTTTGTAGAACCCTTCTAGGACCACGAGGAACCCTCTAGAGCCCCCTGGGACACCCTTAGGGCCTTCTAGGACCCTTCTAGGACCACGAGGAACCCTCTAGAGCCCCCTGGGACCCCTTTAGGGCCTTCTAGGACCCTTCTAGGTCCTCCAGGGACCCTCTAGAGCCCCCTGGGACTGCTTAGAGCCTTCTAGGACCCTTCTAGGAGCACCAGGAACCCTCTAGAGCCCCCTGGGACCACTTTAGGGCTTTCTAGGACAACAGGGAACCCTCTAGAGCCCCCTGGGACCCTTCTAGGGCTTTCTAGGATACTCCTAGAGCCACGAAGAACCCTCTAGAGCTTCCTTGGACCACTTTAGGACCTTCTAGGACCCTATTAGTACCCTGAGAAACCTTCTAGAGCCCCCTGGGACCCACTTAGGGCATTCTAGGACCATTTTAAGACCCCGGGGAACCCTCTAGAGCCCCCTGGGACCCCTTCAGGGCCTTCTAAGATATTTCTAGGGCCCCCAGGGACATTCTAGAGCCGCCTGGAACCACTTAGACCATTCTAGGACCCTTCTAGGAACCCCAGGAACCCTCTAGAGCCCCCAGGGACACACTTAGGGCCTTCTAGACCCCTTCTAGGACTACGAGAAACGATCTAGAGCCATCTGGGAACCCCTTAGGGCCTTCTAGGACCCTTCTAGGACCACGAGGAACACTCTAGAGCTCCCTGGGAACACCTCAGGGCACCTAGGACTATTCTAGGACCACGAGAAACCCTCTAGAGCCCTCTGGGAACCACTTAGGGCCTTCTAGAATCCTTCTAGGACCACCAGGAACCCTCTAGAGCCTCCTGGGACCACTTTAGGGCCTTCTAGGATCATTGTAATACCCCGGGGAACCTTCTAGAGCCCCCTGGGACCCCTTTAGAGCCTTCCAGGACCTGTCTAGGACCACCAGGAACCCTTTAGAGCCCCCTGGGACCACTTTAGGGCCTTCTAGGACCCTTCTCGGACCACGAGAAACACTCTAGAGCCCACTAAGACCCCCTTAGGGCCTTGTAGAACCATTGTAAGACCCCGAGGAACCCTCTAGATCTCCCTGAGAAACCTTTAGGGCCTTCTAGGACAATTCTAGGGCCCCCAGAGACCCTCTATAGCCCCCTGGGACCCTTTAGAGCCTTCTAGGACACTTCTGTGAGCCCCAGGAACCCTCCAGAGCCCCCTGAGACCCACTTAGGGCCTTCTAGGACACTTCTAGAGTCACCAGGCACAATCTAGAGCCCCCTGGGACCCTCTTAGAGACTTCTTGGACCCTTCTATGTCCCATGGGGACCCTCTAGAGCACCCTGGGACCCACTTAGGTCATTCTAAGACCCTTCTAGGACCACCAGGAACCCTCTAGACCCCCCTGGGTCCCGTAAGAGCCTTCTAGGACCCTTCTAGGAGCTTCAGGGACCCTCTAGAGCCCCCTGGTACCCCCTTAGGGCCTTCTAGAACCATTCTAGGACCACAAGAACCATCTAGAGCCCCCTGGGTCCCCTTTAGGGCCTTCTAGGACACTTCTAGGTCCTCCAGGGACCTTCTAGATCCCCATGGGACCCCCTTAAGGGCCTCCTAGGAACCTTCTGAGACCACGAGGGACCCTCTAGAGCCCCCTGGAACCCACTTAGAGCCTTCTAGGACCCTTATAGGACCACCAGGGACCCTCTAGAGCCTCCTGGGACCAATTTAGGGCCTTCCAGGACCCTTCTAGGTCAATGAGGAACACTCTACAGTCCCCTGGGACCCACTTAGGGCTTTCTAGGACCATTGTAAGACCCTGTGGAACCCTCTAGAGCCGTCTCGGACCCCTTTAGGGCCTTCTAGGACCCTTCTAGGGCCCCCAGTGACCCTCTAGATCCATCTGGGACCATTTAGAGCCTTCTAGGGGCATTCTAGGAGCCCCAGGAACCCTCTAGAGCCCCTTGGGACCCCTTTAGGGCCTTCTAGGACCCTTCTAGGACCTCGAGAAACCCTCTAGATCCCCCTGGGACCCATTTAGGGCCATCTAGAACCTTTCTAGGAGATCCAAAAACCCTCTAGAGGCCCCTGAGACCCCTTTAGGGCCTTCTAGAACCCTTCCAGGACCCACGGGAACCCTCTAGAGCCCCCTGGGACACCTTTAGGGCCTTCTAGGACCATTCTAGGGCACCCAGGGGCATTTCTAGGGCCCCCAGCGATCCTCTAGAGCCCCCTGGGTCCTCCTTAGGGTCTCCTAGGAACATACTAGGGGTCTGGAGTCTTTTAGAAGGACTCTGGTGCCGTCTAGAAGGGTCTAGGGTCCATTAGAATGGGTCTGGGAGGATTTAGAAGGGTCTAGATGTCTTTAGAATGTCTCTGGGGGTCTAGAAGGGTCTGGGGGCTTTTAGAAGGGATTTGAGAAGCTCTAGAAGGGTCCAGGGTCCTTTAGAAGGTCTCTGGGGGGCTCTAGAAGGGTCTGGGGGCCTTTAGAAGGGACGTGAGAAGCTCTAGAAGGGTCCAAGGGCCTTTAGAAGGTCTCTGGGAGGCTCTAGAAGGGCCTGGTCGCTTTTAGAAGGTCTCTGGGGGGCTCTAGAAGGGTCTGGGGGCTTTTAGAAGGTTCGTGAGAAGCTCTAGAAGGGTCCATGGGGCTTTAGAATGGCTCGGGGGGGTCTAGAATGGTCTGGGGGCCTTTAGAATGGTCCAGAAGGGCTCTAGAAAAGTCTTGGCAGTTTTAGAAGAGCCCCGGTGGGTGCTAGAATGGTCTGGGGTCTTTTAGAGTGGATGTTAGGTGCTCTAGAAGGGTCTGGGGGCTTTTAGAAGGGTCCAGTGGAGCTCTAGGAGGGTCTGGGGGCCTTTAGAAGGACTCTGGGGGCCTCTAGAAGGGTCTAGAGGCCTTTAGATTTGTCTAGAGGGGCTCTAGAAGGACTAATACCCTAACCCTAACACTTAACCCTAACCCCCTATCCCCAACCCTGACCCTAACCGGATAACCATAACCCTAATCCCTATCCCCCTAACCCTAATGACCCTAACCCTAATGACCCTAACCCTAATGACCCTAACCCTATACCCCTAACCCTATACCCCTAACCCTAAATCTAAACCTAAACCTAACCCCTAACCCTAACCGTAACTCTAACACTAACCCCTAAACCTAACCCTCACCCTAATCCATAACCCTAACCATAAACCCTAACCACTAACCCTAACCCCTAAACCTAACCCTAATGACCCTAACCCTATACCCCTATCCATAACCCCTAACCCTAACCCAAATCCTTAATCCTAACCCTAATGACCCTAACCCTATACCCCTATCCATATCCCCTAACCCTAACCCAAATCCTAACACTAACCCCTAACTTCTAGAGCTTCTGACGTCCCTTCTAAAAGCCCCTGGACCCTTCTAGAGCCCCCTGGGTCCCTTCTAAAAGTGCCAAGACCCTTCTAGAGCCCATCTGGACAATTCTAAAGGCCCCTGGACCCTTCTAGAGCTTCTCACGTCCCTTCTAAAAGCCCCCAGACCCTTCTAGAGCCCCCCAGAGACATTATAAAGGCCCTTGGACCCTTCTAGAGCTTCTCATGACCCTTTTAAAAGCCCCCAGACCCATCTAGAGCCCCCCAGAGACATTCTAAAGGCACCTGGACCCTTCAAGAGCTTCTCACGCCCATTCTAAAAGAACCCAGACCCTTCTAGAGCCCCCCAGAGAGCTTCAAAAAGACCCTGAACCCTTCTAGAGCTTCTTACATCCCTTCTAAAAGCCCCCAGACCCTTCTAGAGCCCCCCAGATCCAATCTAAAGATATCTAGAGCCCTCTGGGACCCCTTTACTGTCTTCTAAGACACTTCTAGGACCACGAGGAGCGATCTAGAGCCCCCTGGGACCCCTTAAGGCCTTCTAGGACCCATATAGGACCACGAGAATCCCTCTAGAGCCCCCTGGGACCTCTTTAGGGCCTTCTTGGACCCTTCTAGGGCCCCCCAGGGACCCTCTAGAACCCACTGGGACCCACTTAAGGCCTTCTAGGACCCTTCTAGGACCACGAGAAACCCTCTAGAGGCACCTGGGACTCCAGTAGGGCCTTCTAGGATCATTGTAAGCCCCCAGGGAACGCTCTAGAGCCCCCTGGGACCCACTTAGGGCCTTCTAGGACCCTTCTAGGGCCCCCAGGGTCCCTCTAGAGCACACTGGGACCACTTAGAGACTTCTAGGACCCTTCTAGGACCACGAGGAACTCTCTAGAGCCCACTGGGACGCCTTAGGGCCTTCTAAGACCCTTCTAGGACCACGAGGAACCCTCTAGAGCCCTCTGGGACCCTTCTAGGGCTTTCTAGGACCCTTTTAGAATCACCAGGAACCCTCCAGAGTCCCCTGGGACCCTTCTAGGGCTTTCTTGGACACTTTTAGAGTCACCAGGAACCCTCTAGAGCCCCCTGGGAACCCTCTAGGACCATGAGAAGCCATCTATAGCTCCCTTGGACCCACTTAGTGCCTTCTAGGACGCTTCTAGGGACACCAGAGACCCTCTAGAGCCCCCTGGGATGCCTTAGAGCCTACTAGGACACTTCTAGGACAACGAGGAACCCTATAGAGACATCTGGGACACACTTAGGGCCTTCCAGGACCCTTCTAGGACCACGAGGAACCCTCTAGAGCCCCCTGAGACCCGCTTAGGACCTTCTAGGACCCTTCTCTGACCACGAGGAACCCTCTAGAGCCCCCTGTGACACTCTTAGGGCCTTCTAGGACTCTTCTAGGACCACGAGGAAACCATCTAGAGCCCCCTGGGTCCCGCTTAGGGCCTTCTAGGACCATGGTAAGACCCCGGGGAACCCTCTAGAGCACCCTGGGTCCTCTATACAGCCTTCTAGGACCCTTCTAGGACCACCAGGAACCCTCTAGAGCCCCCTGGGACCCACTTAGGGCCATCTAGGGGTCTTCTAGGACCACGAGTAACCATCTAGAGACCCGTGTTATGACTTAAGGGCCTTCTAGGGGTCTTCTAGGGCCACGAGTAACCATCTAGAGACCTGTGGGACCACTTAAGGGCCTTCTTGGACCCTTCTTGGTCCACCAGAGGCCCCCTAGAGCCCCCTGGGACCCCTTAGAGCCTTCTAGGTCCATTCTATGAGCCCCAGGAAACACATAGAGCCCCCTGGGACCCCTTTAGGGCCCTCTAGGACCCTTCTAGGACCACCAGGAGCCCTCTAGAGCCCCCTGGGACCCATTTAGGGCATTCTAGGACCCTCCTAGGACCCACGGGTACCCTCTAGAGCCCTCTAGGACCCTTCAAGGGCTTTCTTGGACCCTTTTAGAATCACCAGGAACCCTCCAGAGTCCCCTGAGACCCTTCTAGGGCTTTCTAGGACCCTTCTAGGATCACGAGAAACCATCTAGAGCCCCCTGAGACCCACTTAGGGCATTCTAGGTTCATTTTAAGACCCTGGGGAACCCTCTAGAGCCTCGTGGTACCACTTAGAGCCTTGTAGGACCCTTCTAGGACCAGAAGGAACCCTCTAGAGCCCCCTGGGACCCGCTTAGGGCCTTCTAGGACAATTCTAGCGCCCCCAGGGACCCTCTAGAGCCCCCTGGGACCCCCTTAGGGCCTTCTAGGACCCTTCTAGGACACAGGGAACCCTCAAGAGCCCCCTGGGACCCCCTTAGGGCTTTCTGGGGCTATGGTAAGACCCTGGGGAACCCTCCAGAGCACCCTGGGTCCTCTTTAGTGCCTTCTAGTACCCTTCTAGGGCCCCCAGGGACCTTCTAGAGCCCCCTGGTTACTCTTTGAGCCTTCTAGAACCCTTCTAGGAGCCCCAGGAACCCTCTAGAGCCCGCTGGGACCCCCTTAGGGCCTTCTAGGTCCATGGTAAAACACCGGGGAACCCTCTAGAGCACCCTGGGTCCTATTTAAGGCCTTCTAGTACACTTCTAGGGCCCCCAGGGGCCTTCTAGACCCCCAGGGTCCCCTTAGGGCCTTTTAGGACCCTTCTAGGGCCACAAGGAACCGTCTAGAGCCCTCTGGGGAACCCTTAGGGCCTTCTAGGACCCTTCTAGGGCCCCCAGGGACCCTCTAGAGCCCCCTGGGACCACCTTAGGGCCTTCTAGGAGACTTCTAGGACCACGAGAAACCCTCTAGAGCCCCCTGGGACACCCTTAGGGCCTTCTAGGACCATTTTAAGTCTCCGGGGAACCATCTAGAGCCCCCTGAGACCCCTTAGAACATTCTAGGACCCTTCTATGACCACGAGGAAACCAGATAGAGCCCCCTGGGACCCACTTAGGGCCTTCTAGGACCATGGTAAGACCCCGGGGAACACTATAGAGCACCCTGCGTCCTCTTTAGGGCCTTCTAGTACACTTCTAGGGACCCAGGGTCTTTCTAGAGCCCCCTGCTTCCCTTTAGAGCCTTCTAGAACCCTTCTAGGAGCCCCAGGAACCCTCTAGAGCCCGCTGGGACCCACTTAGGGCCTTCTAGGACCCTTCTAGGACCACAAGGAACCCTCTAGAACCCCCTGGGACCCGTTTAGGGCCTTCTAGGACAATTCTAGGCCCGCCAGGTTCCCTCTAGAACCCCCTGGGACCACTTTAGGGCTTTCTAGGACCATTTTAAGACTCTGGAAATCAATATAGAGCGCCCTGGGACACCTTACAAGATTCTAGGTCCCTTCTAGGACCCCAGGAATCTTCTAGAACCCCCTGGGACCCCCTTAGGGCCTTCTAGGACCCTTTTAGGACCACCAGGAACCCTCTAGAGCCCTCTGGGACCCCCTTAGGTCCTTCTAGGACCCTTCTAGACCCCCCAGGAATCCTCTAAATCCCTCTGGGACCCCCTTAGGGCCTTCTAGGACCACGAGGAACTCTCTAGAGCCCACTGGGACACCCTTAAGAACTTCAAGGACCCTTCTAGGACCACAAGAAACCATCTAGAACCCCTTGGGACTCACATAGGGCCTTCTAGGATCATTGTAAGACCCTGGGGAACCATCTAGAGCATCGTGGGACCACTTAGAGCCTTCTAGGACGATTCTAGTACAACGAGGAACCCTCTAGAGCCCCCTGGGACCCATTTAGGGCCTTCTAGGACAATTCTAGCGCCCCCAGGGACCCTCTAGAGCCCCCTGGGACACACTTAGGGCCTTCTAGGACCCTTCTACGACACAGGGAACCCTCAAGAGCCCCCTGGGACCCCCTTAGGGCTTTCTAGGGCCATGGTAAGACCCTGGGGAACCCTCCAGAGCACCCTGGGTCCTCTTTAGTGCCTTCTAGTACCCTTCTAGGGCCCCCGGGGACCTTCTAGATCCCCCTGGTTACCCTTTGAGCCTTCTAGAACCCTTCTAGGAGCCCCAGGAACCCTCTAGAGCCCGCTGGGACCCCCCTTAGGGCCTTCTAGGACCCTTCTAGGACCACAAGGAACACTCTAGAGCCGCCTGGGACCCCTTTAGGGCCTTCAGGATAATTCTAGGGCTGCCAGGGACCCTCTAGAGCCCCCTGGGACCACTTTAGGGCTTTCTAGGACCATTTTAAGACTCTGGAAATCAATATAGAGCACCCTGGGACACCTTACAGCATTCTTTTTCCATTCTAGGACCCCAGGAATCTTCTAGAACCCCCTGGGACCCCATTAGGGCATTCTAGGACCCTTTTAGGACCACTAGGAACCCTCTAGAGCCCCCTGGTTACCCTTTGAGCCTTCTAGAACCCTTCTAGGAGCCCCAGGAACCCTCTAGAGCCCGCTGGGACCCCCTTAGGGCCTTCTAGGACCCTTCTAGGACCACAAGGAACCCTCTAGAGCCCCCTGGGACCCCTTTAGGGCCTTCTAGGACAATTCTAGGGCCGCCAGGGTCCCTCTAGAGCCCCCTGGGACCCCTTTAGGGCCTTCTAGGGCCCTTCTAGGACCACCAGGAGCCCTCTAGAGCCCCCTAGGACCCACTTAGGGCCTTCTAGGACTCTTCTAGTACCCCCAGGGACCCTCTAGAGCCCCCTGGGACCCTTTTAGGGCCTTCTAGGACCCTCCTAGGACCCACGGGTACCCTCTAGAGCCCTCTGGGACCCTTCTAGGCCTTTCTTGGACCCTTTTAGAATCACCAGGAACCCTCCAGAGTCCCCTGGGACCCTTCTAGGGCTTTCTAGGACCCTTCTAGGACCACGACAAACCATCTATAGATCTCTGGGACCCCTTTAGGGCATTCTAGGACTCTTCTAGGGTCCCCAGAGACCGTCTAGAGCCCCCTGGGATGCCTTAGAGCCTTCGAGGACCCTTCTAGGACCACTAGGAACCCCATAGAGCCCCCTGGGACCCACTTAGGGCCTTCTAAGACCCTTCTAGGACCACCAGGAGCCCTCTAGAGCCCTCTGGGACACCTTTTTGCACATTCTAGGACACTTCTAGTGCCCCCAGAGACCCTCTAGAGCTCCGTGAGAGTCTTTAGGGCCTACTAGGGCCCTTCTAGGATCACCAGGAACCCTCTAGAGCCCTCTGGGACCCACTTAGGGCCTTCTAGAACCCTTCTAGGACCACGAGGAACCCTCTAGAGCCCCCTGGGACCCCCTTAGGGCATTCTAGGACCCTTCTAGGGCCCCCAGGGACCCTCTAGAGCCCGCTGGGACCCCCTTAGGTCTTTCTAAGACCCTTCTAGGACCACCAGGAGCCCTCTATAGCCCTCTGGGACCCTCTTTGCGCCTTCTAGAACCCTTCTAGTGCCCCCAGGGACACTCTAGAGCCCCCTGGGACTCCTTAGGGCCTACTAGGACCCTTCTAGGACCACGAGAAACCCTCTAGAGCCCCCTGGGACCTCCTTAGGTCCTTCTTGGACCGTTCTAGGGTCACCAGGAACCTTCTAGAGCCTGCTGGGACCCACTTAGGGCCTTCTAGGACCCTTCTAGGACAACGAGGAACTCTCTAGAGCCCCCTGGGACTTGCTTAAGGCCTTCTAGGACTCTTCTAGGACCACGAGAAACCATCTAGAGCCCCCTGGGACTCACTTAGGGCATTCTAGGTTAATTTTAATACCCTGGGGAACCCTCTAGAGCCTCGTGGTACCACTTAGAGCCTTGTAGGACCCTTCTAGGACCAGAAGGAACCCTCTAGAGCCCCCTGGGACCCCCTTAGGGCATTCTAGGACCCTTCTAGGGCCCCCAGGGACCCTCTAGAGCCCCCAGGGACCCACTTAGGGCTTTCTAGGGCCATGGTAAGACCCTGGGGAACCCTCCAGAGTACCCTGGGTCCTCTTTAGTGCCTTCTAGTACCCTTCTAGGGCCCCCAGGGACCTTCTAGAGCCCCCTGGTTACCCTTTGAGCCTTCTAGAACCCTTCTAGGAGCCCCAGGAACCCTCTAGAGCCCGCTGGGACCCCCTTAGGGCCTTCTAGAACCCTTCTAGGACCACAAGGAACCCTCTAGAGCCCCCGGGACCTATTTAGGGCCTTCTAGGACAATTCTAGGGCCGCCAGGGTCCGTCTAGAGCCCCCTGGGACCCCTTTAGGGCCTTCTAGGACCCTTCTAGGACCACCAGGAGCCCTCTAGAGCCCCCTAGGACCCACTTAGGGCCTTCTAGGACTCTTCTAGTACCCCCAGGGACCCTCTAGAGCCCCCTGGGACCCTTTTAGGGCCTTCTAGGACCCTCCTAGGACCCACGGGTACCCTCTAGAGCCCTCTGGGACCCTTCTAGGGCTTTCTTGGACCCTTTTAGAATCACCAGGAACCCTCCAGAGTCCCCTGGGACCCTTCTAGGGCTGTCTAGGACCCTTCTAGGACCACGAGAAACCATCTATAGCTCTCTGGGACCCCTTTAGGGCGTTCTAGGACTCTTCTAGGGTCCCCAGAGACCGTCTAGAGCCCCCTGGGATGCCTTAGAGCCTTCGAGGACCCTTCTAGGACCACGAGGAACCCTCTAGAGCCCCCTGGGACCCCCTTAGGGCATTCTAGGACCCTTCTAGGGCCCCCAGGGACCCTCTAGAGCCCCTGGGGACCCACTTAGGGCCTTCTAAGACCCTTCTAGGACCACCAGGAGCCCTCTATAGCCCTCTGGGACACCTTTTAGCACATTCTAGGACACTTCTAGTGCATCCAGAGACCCTCTAGAGCTCCCTGGGAGTCTTTAGGGCCTACTAGGACCCTTCTAGGATCACCAGGAACCCTCTAGAGCCCTCTGGGACCCACTTAGGGCCTTCTAAGACCCTGCTAGGACCACGAGGAACCCTCTAGAGCCCCCTGGGAGTTGCCTAAGGCCTTCTAGAACCCTTCTAGGACCAGGAGAAACAATCTAGAGCCCCCTAGGACTCCCTTAGGGCCTTCTAGGATCATTGTTATACCCTGGGGAAACCTCAAGAGCCTCGTGGGACCCCTTAGAGCCTTCTAGGACCCTTCTAGGACCACGAGGATCCCTCTAGAGCCCCCTGGGACCCACTTAGGGCCTTCTAGGACGATTCTAGGACCACAAGGAACCGTCTAGAGCCCCCTGGGACAACTTAGGGCCTTCTAGGGCTCTTCTAGCACCCCCAGTGACCCTCTAGACCCCCCTGGAACTTGCTTAAGTTCTTCTAGAACCCTTCTAGGGCCACGAGGAACCCTCTAGAGCCCCCTGGGACCCCCTTAGGGCCTTCTAGGTCCAAGCTAAAACCCCGGGGAACCATCTAGAGCACCCTGGGTCCTATTTAACGCCTTCTAGTACACTTCTACGGCCCCCAGGGACCTTCTAGAGGCCCCTGGGTCCACTTAGGGCCTTTTAGGACCCTTCTAGGACCACGAGAAACCCTCTAGAGCCCCCTGGGGCCCCCTTAGGGCCTTCTAGGACCATTTTAAGTCTCTGGGTAACCATCTAGAGCCCCCTGAGACACCTTAGAACATTCTAGAACCGTTCTATGACCACGAGGAACCTTCTAGAACCCCCTGGGACCCCCTTAGGGCATTCTAGGACCCTTCTAGGGCCCCCAGGGACCCTCTAGAGCCCCCTGGGACCCACTTAGGGCCTTCTAAGACCTTTCTAGGACCACCATGAGCCCTCTATAGCCCTCTGGGACACCTCTTTGCGCCTTCTAGGACACTTCTAGTGCCCCCAGGGACACTCTAGAGCCCCCTGGGACTCCTCAGGGCCTACTAGGACCCTTCTAGGACCACAAGAAACCCTCTAGAGCCCCCTGGGACCTCCTTAGGTCCTTCTAGGACCGTTCTAGGGTCACCAGGAACCCTCTAGAGCCCTCTGGGACCCACTTAGGGCCTTCTAGGACCATGAGGAACTCTCTAGAGCCCCCTGGGACTTGCTTAAGGCCTTCTAGGACTCTTCTAGGACCACGAGAAACCATCTAGAGCCTTCTGGGACCGACTTAGGGCATTCTAGGTTCATTTTAAGACCCTGGGGAACCCTCTAGAGCCTCGTGGTACCACTTAGAGCCTTGTAGGACCCTTCTAGGACCAGAAGGAACCCTCTAGGGCCCCCTGGGACCCCCTTAGGGCCTACTAGGACAATTCTAGCGCCCCCAGGGACCCTCAAGAGCCCCCTGGGACCCCCTTAGGGCTTTCTAGGGCCATGGTAAGACCCTGGGGAACCCTCCAGAGCACCCTGGGTCCTCTTTAGTGCCTTCTAGTACCCTTCTAGGGCCCCCAGGGACCTTCTAGAGCCCCCTGGTTACCCTTTGAGCCTTCTAGAACCCTTCTAGGAGCACCAGGAACCCTCTAGAGCCCGCTGGGACCCCCTTAGGGCCTTCTAGGACCCTTCTAGGACCACAAGGAACCCTCTAGAGCCCCCTGGGACACCTTTAGGGCCTTCTAGGACAATTCTAGGGCCGCCAGGGTCCATCTAGAGCCCCCTGGGACCCCTTTAGGGCCTTCTAGGACCCTTCTAGGACCACCAGGAGCCCTCTAGAGCCCCCTAGGACCCACTTAGGGCCTTCTAGGACTCTTCTAGTACCCCCAGGGACCCTCTAGAGCCCGCTGGGATCCTTTTAGGGCCTTCTAGGACCCTCCTAGGACCCACGGGTACCCTCTAGAGCCCTCTGGGACCCTTCTAGGGCTTTCTTGGACCCTTTTAGAATCACCAGGAACCCTCCAGAGTCCCCTGGGACCCTTCTAGGGCTTTCTAGGACCCTTCTAGGACCACGAGGAACCATCTAGAGCCCCCTGGGACCATTTTAGGGCCTTCTAGGACCCTTCTAGGACCACGAGGAACCCTCTAGAGCCCCCTGGGACCATTTTAGGGCCTTCTAGGACCCTTCTAGGACCACGAGAAACCATCTATAGCTCTCTGGGACCCCTTTAGGGCGTTCTAGGACTCTTCTAGTGTCCCCAGATACCGTCTAGAGCCCCCTGGGATGCCTTAGAGCCTTCGAGGACCCTTCTAGGACCACGAGGAACCCTCTAGAGCCCCCTGGGACCCCCTTAGGGCATTCTAGGACCCTTCTAGGGCCTTCAGGGACCCTCTAGAGCCCCCTGGGACCCCCTTAGGGCCTTCTAAGACCCTTCTAGGACCACCAGGAGCCCTTTATAGCCCTCTGGGACACCTTTTTGCACATTCTAGGACACTTCTAGTGCCCCCAGAGACCCTCTAGAGCTCCCTGGGAGTCTTTAGGGCCTACTAGGACCCTTCTAGGATCACCAGGAACTCTCTAGAGCCCTCTGGGACCCACTTAGGGCCTTCTAGGACCCTTCTAGGACCACGAGGAACCCTCTAGAGCCCCCTGGGACTTGCTTAAGGCCTTCTAGAACCCTTCTAGGACCAGGAGAAACACTCTAGAGCCCCCTGGGACTCCCTTAGGGCCTTCTAGGATCATTGTAAGACCCTAGGGAACCCTCAAGAGCCTCTTGGGACCCGTTAGAGCCTTCTAGGACCCTTCTAGGACCACGAGGAACCCTCTAGAGCCCCCTGGGACCATTTTAGGGCCTTCTAGGACCCTTCTAGGACCACGAGAAACCATCTATAGCTCTCTGGGACCCCTTTAGGGCGTTCTAGGACTCTTCTAGGGTCCCCAGAGACCGTCTAGAGCCCCCTGGGATGCCTTAGAGCCTTCGAGGACCCTTCTAGGACCATGAGGAACCCTCTAGAGCCCCCTGGGACCCCCTTAGGGCATTCTAGGACCCTTCTAGGGCCCCCAGGGACCCTCTAGAGCCCCCTGGGACCCACTTAGGGCCTTCTAAGACCCTTCTAGGACCACCAGGAGCCCTCTATAGCCCTCTGGGACACCTTTTTGCACATTCTAGGACACTTCTAGTGCCCCCAGAGACCCTCTAGAGCTCCCTGGGAGTCTTTAGGGCCTACTAGGACCCTTCTAGGATCACCAGGAACCCTCTAGAGCCCTCTGGGACCCACTTAGGGCCTTCTAGGACCCTTCTAGGACCACGAGGAACCCTCTAGATCCCCCTGGGACCCCCTTAGGGCATTCTAGGACCCTTCTAAGGCCCCCAGGGACCCTCTAGAGCCCCCTGGGACCCCCTTAGGGCTTTCTAAGACCCTTCTAGGACCACCAGGAGCCCTCTATAGCCCTCTGGGACCCTCTTTGCGCCTTCTAGGACCCTTCTAGTGCCCCCAGGGACACTCTAGAGCCCCCTGGGACTCTTTAGGGCCTACTAGGACCCTTCTAGGACCACGAGAAACCCTCTAGAGCCCCCTGGGACCTCCTTAGGTCCTTCTAGGACCGTTCTAGGGTCACCAGGAACCCTCTAGAGCCCTCTGGGACCCACTTAGGGCCTTCTAGGACCCTTCTAGGACCACGAGGAACTCTCTAGAGCCCCCTGGGACTTGCTTAAGGCCTTCTAGGACTCTTCTAGGACCACGAGAAACCATCTAGAGCCCCCTGGGACCCACTTAGGGCATTCTAGGTTCATTTTAAGACCCTGGGGAACCCTCTAGAGCCTCGTGGTACCACTTAGAGCCTTGTAGGACCCTTCTAGGACCAGAAGGAACCCTCTAGAGCCCCCTGGGACCCCCTTAGGGCCTTCTAGGACAATTCTAGCGCCCCCAGGGACCCTCTAGAGCCCCCTGGGACACACTTAGGGCCTTCTAGGACCCTTCTAGGACACAGGGAACCCTCAAGAGCCCCCTGGGACCCCATTAGGGCTTTCTAGGGCCATGGTAAGACCCTGGGGAACCCTCCAGAGCACCCTGGGTCCTCTTTAGTGCCTTCTAGTACCCTTCTAGGGCCCCCGGGGACCTTCTAGATCCCCCTGGTTACCCTTTGAGCCTTCTAGAACCCTTCTAGGAGCCCCAGGAACCCTCTAGAGCCCGCTGGGACCCCCTTAGGGCCTTCTAGGACCCTTCTAGGACCACGAGAAACCCTCTAGAGCCCCCTGGGACCCCTTTAGGGCCTTCTAGGACAATTCTAGGGCCGCCAGGAACCCTCTAGAGCCCCCTGGGACCCCTTTAGGGCCTTCTAGGACCCTTCTAGGACCACCAGGAGCCCTCTAGAGCCCCCTAGGACCCACTTAGGGCCTTCTAGGACTCTTCTAGTACCCCCAGGGACCCTCTAGAGCCCCCTGGGACCCTTTTAGGGCCTTCTAGGACCCTCCTAGGACCCACGGGTACCCTCTAGAGCCCTCTGGGACCCTTCTAGGCCTTTCTTGGACCCTTTTAGAATCACCAGGAACCCTCCAGAGTCCCCTGGGACCCTTCTAGGGCTTTCTAGGACCCTTCTAGGACCACGAGGAACCCTCTAGAGCCCCCTGGGACCCCTTTACGGCCTTCTAGGACCCTTCTAGGGCCACCAGGGACACTCTAGATTCCCCTGGGACCCACTTAGGGCCTGCTAGGTGTCTTCTACGACCACGAGGAACCATCTAGAACCCCCTGGGACCACTTATTACCTTCTAGGACAATTGTATGACCCCGGGGAACCCCTTAGAGTCGTCTGGGACCCCCTTAGGGCCTACTAGAACCATTGTAAGACCCCAGGGAACACTCTAGAGTCCCCTAGGACTCCTTAAGGCCTTCTAGGACCCTTCTAGGATCACCAGGAACCCTCTAGAGCCCCCTGGGACACACTTAGGGCCTTCTAGGTCCCTTCTAGGACCACTAGGAACCATGTAGACCCCCTGGGACAATTTAGGACCTTCTAGGACCATTGTAAGACCATGGGGAACCCTGTAGAGCCCTCTGGGACCCCCTTAGGACCTTCTAGGACCCTTCTAGGACCACCAGGATCCCTCTAGAGCCCCCTGGAACCACCTTAGGGCCTTCTAAAACCCTTCTAGGACCTTGAGGAACCCTCTAGAGCTCTTTGGGACCCCTATAGAAGGGTCTGGAGGCCTTCAGAAGGGTCTGGATGGGCTCTAGAAAGGTCTGGGGGCCTTCAGAATGGCCCTGGGGGGATCTAGAAGGGTCTTGAAGCCATCAGAAGGGCCCTGAGTGGCTCTAGAAGGGTCTGGGGGCCTTCAGAAGGGCCCTGGGGGGATCTAGAAGGGTCTGGAGGCCTTCAGAAGGGTCCTGAGCGGCTCTAGAAGGGTCTGGGGGCCTTCAGAAGGGCCGTTGGTGGGCTCTAGAAGGGTCTGGGGGCCTTCAGAAGGGCTTTGGGTGGGCTCTAGAAGGGTCTGGAGGCCTTCAGAAGGGTCCTGAGGGGCTCTAGAAGGGTCCAACTTGGATCTCAAACGGTCTAGGGCCTTCAGATTGGTCCTGGGGGGCTCTAGAAGGGTCTTGGAACCTTCATAAAGGCCCTGACTGGCTCTAGAAGGGTTCTGAGGGGCTCTAGAAGGGTCTGGGGGCATTCAGAAGGGTCCTGAGGGGCTCTAGAAGGGTCTGGGAGCCTTTAGAAGTGTCCTCGGGGGCTCTAGAAAGTCATAGAAGGGTCTTAGAAGGCCCTAACAGCGTCCCAGGGTGCTCCAGAGGGTTTCCAGAAGTCTTAGAAGAGTCCTACAAGGACCTAAGGAGGTGCCAGGGGGCTCCAGAGGCTTCCTGGTGACTCTAGAAGGGTCCTTGAAAGCCCTAAGTGGGTCCCAGGTGGATCTAGCGGGTACCTGTGGGTTCTAGAAGGTTCCTAGAAGGTCGTAAGGGGGTCCCAGGGGGCTCTAGAGGGTTCCTGGTGGTCCTAGAAGGTTCCTAGAAGGTCCTAAGGGGGTCCCAGAGCGCTCTAGAGGTATCCTCGTGGTCATAGAAGGTTCCTATAAGGTTCTAAGGGGGTCTCAGGGGGCTCTAGATGGTTCCTTGTGGTCCTAGGAGGGTCCTAGAAAGCCCTAAGCGGGTCCCAGGAGGCTCTAGAGGGTTCCTGGTGACTCT
Source organism: Phaenicophaeus curvirostris (assembly GCF_032191515.1). Lineage (NCBI taxonomy): Eukaryota > Metazoa > Chordata > Aves > Cuculiformes > Cuculidae > Phaenicophaeus > Phaenicophaeus curvirostris. The sequence continues at coordinate 192,709 of NW_027206792.1, read as the reverse complement.
AGAAGGGTCTCAGTAAGCCCTAGAAAGGTCCCAGGGGACTCTAGAGGGTTCTCGTGGGTCCTAGAAGGGTTCTAGAAGGCCCTAAGGGTGCCAAGAGGACTCCAGAGGATTCTTCGTGGTCCTTGAAGAGCTCTAGAAGGCACTAAATGGGTCCAAGGTTGCTCTAGAGGGATCCTCATGGTCTTAGAAGCGTCCGAGAAGGCCCTAAGTGGTCCCAGGGGGCTCTAGAGGGTCCTTGGGGAACTAGAAGGGTCCTAGAAGGCATTAAGTGGGTCTCAGGTGGCTCTAGGGGTTTCCTCGTTGTCCTAGAAGGGTCCTAGGAGGCCCTAAGTGGGTCCCAGGGGGCTCTAGAGGGTTCCATCTGTTCCTAGAATAACCCAGAAGGCCCTAAGGAGGTCCCAGGTGGCTCTAGATGGTTTCTCGTGGTCCTAGAAGGGTCATAGAAAGCTCTAAGGGGGTCCTAGGGAGCTCTAGAGGGCTCCTGGTGACTCTAGAAGTCTCCTATAAAGCTCTAGAAGGGTCCCAGGGGGCTCTAGAGGGTTCCCTTGGGTCCTAGAAGCATCCTGGAAGGCCCTAAAGGGGTCCCAGGGGGGTCTAGATGGTTCCTTGTGGTCCTAAAAGGGTCTTAGAAGGCCCTAAATGGGTCCCAGGGGCTCTAGAGGGTTCCTCGTGGTTCTAAAAGGGTCCTAGAAGGCTCTAAGGGGGTCCCAGGGGTCTCTAGAGGGTTTCTCGTGGTCCTAGAATGGTCCTAGAATACACTAAGGGGGTCCCAGGGGGTTCTACATGGTTTCTCGTGGTCCTAGAAGGCACCTAGAAGGGTCTAAGTGGGTCCCAGGGGGCTCTAGAGGGTTTCTTGTGGTCCTTGAAGGGTCCTACACGGTCCTAAATTGGTCCAAGGGAGTTCTAGAGGGTTCCTGGTTACTCTAGAAGTGTCCTAGAAAGCCCTAGAAGAGTCCAATGGGGCTCTAGAGGGTTCCCTGTGGTCCTTGAAGGGCCCTAGAAAGCCCTAAATTGGTCCCAGGGGGTTCTAGAGGGTTCCTGGTACTCCTAGAATAGTCCTATAATGATCCATGCAGTCCCAGGGGGCTCTAGAGGGTCCCTGGGGGCCCTAGAAGGGTCCTAGAAGGCCCTAAAGGGGACCCAGGGGGCTCTAGAGTGTTCGCTGGTGACTTACAATGGTCCTAGAAGGCCCTAAGGGGGTACTAGGGGGCTCTAGGTTGTTTCTCATGGTCCTAGAAGGGCCCTAGAAGGCCCTAAAGTGGTTCCAGGGGGCTTTAGAGTGTTCCCCGGGGTCTTACCATGGTCCTAGAAGGCCCTAAGTGGGTCCCAGGGGGCTCTAGAGGGTTTCTCGTGGTCCTAGAAGGGTCCTAGAAGGCCCTAAACTGGTCCCAGGGGGCTGTAGATTGTTTCTCATGGTCCTAGAAGGGTCCTAGAAGTCCCTAAAGGGGTCCCAGGGGGCTCTAGAGGGTTCCTTGTGGCCCTAGAAGGGTCTTAGAAGGCCCTAAGTGTGCCCAGAGGACTCCAGAGGATTCTTCGTGGTCCTAGAAGAGCTCTAGAAGGCACTAAATGGGTCCAAGGTTGATCTACAGGGTTCCTCGTGGTCTTAGAAGGGTCCCAGTGGGCACTAGAGGGTCCCTGGGGGTCCTAGAAGGGTCCTAGAAGGCCCTAAGGAGGTCCCAGGGGTCTCTAGAGGGTTTCCCAGGGACTTACAATGATCCTAGAAGGCCCTACGGGGGTCCCAGGTGTCTCTAGAGGGTTTTTTGTGGTCCTAGAAGGGTCCTAGAAGGCCCTAAGGGGGTCCCAGGGGACTCTAGAGGGTTCCTGGTGCCTCTACAAGGGTCTTAGAAAATCCTAGAAATTTCCCAGGGGGTTCTAGATGTTTCCTTGTAGTTCTAGATGTGTTCTAGAAGGCCTTTAATGGGTCCCATGGGGCTCTAGAGGGTTCCTCGTGGTCCTAGAATGGTCCTAGAATGCCCCAAGGGGTTCCCCGGGGGCTCTAGAGGGTTCCTGGGGCTCCTAGAAGGGTCCTAGAAGGCTCTAAGGGGGACCCAGTGTGCTCTAGAAGGTCCCTGGGGGCACTAGAAGGGTCCTAGAAGGCACTAAATCGGTCCCAAGGGGCTCTAGAGGGTTCCCCGGCATCTTACAATGGTCCTACATGGCCCTAAGTTGTCCCAGGAGGCTCTAGAGGGTTCCATGTGTTCCTAGAATAACCCAGAAGGCCCTAAGGAGGTCCCAGGTGGCTCTAGAGGGTTCCTCGTGGTGCTAGAATGTACCTAGAATGCTCTAAGGGGGTCCCAGGTGGCTCTAGAGGGTTCTTTGTGGTCTTAGAAGCGTCCGAGAAGGCCCTAAATGGGTCCCAGATGGCTCTAGAAGGTCCCTGGGGGCCCTAGAAATGTCCTAGAAGGCCCTAAGGAGGTCCCAGGTGCCTCTAGAGAGTTTCTCGTGGTCTTAGAAGGGTTCTAGAAGGCCCTATGGGGTCCCAGGGGGCTCTAGAGGGTCCCTGGGACACTAGAAGTGTCCTAGAAGGCCCTAAGTTGGTCTCAGGGTGCTCTAGGGGGTTCCTCATGTCCTAGAAGTGTCCTAGGAGGCCCTAAGTGGGTCCCAGGGGGCTCTAGAGGGCTCCTGGTGACTCTAGAAGTCTCCTATAAAGCTCTAGAAGGGTCCCAGAAGGCTCTAGAGGGTTCCTGGTGACACTAGAAGGGTCCTAGAAAGACCTAGAATGGTCCCAGAGGGCTCTAGAGGGTTCCCGTGGGACCTAGAAGGGTGCTAGAAGGCCCTAAAGGGGTCCCAAGGGGGTCTAGATGGTTCCTCGTGGTCCTAAAAGGGTCTTAGAAGGCCCTAAATGGGTCCCAGGGGGCTCTAGAGGGTTCCTCGTGGTTCTAAAAGGGTCCAAGAAGGCCCTAAGGGGGTCCCAGGGGGCTCTAGAAGGTCCCTGGGGGCCCTAGAATGGTCCTAGAAGGCCCTAAGGAGGTCCCAGGTGGCTCTAGAGATGTCCTAGTGGTCTTAGAAGGGTTCTAGAAGGCCCTAAGGGGTCCCAGGGTGCTCTAGAGGGTTCCTCGTGGTGCTAGAATGTACCTAGAATGCTCTAAGGGGGTCCCAGGTGGCTCTAGAGGGTTCTTTGTGGTCTTAGAAGCGTCCGAGAAGGCCCTAAATGGGTCCCAGAGGGCTCTAGAAGGTCCCTGGGGGCCCTAGAAATGTCCTAGAAGGCCCTAAGTGTGTCCCAGGGGGCTCTAGATGGTTTCTCGTGGTCCTAGAAGGGTCTTAGAAGGCCCTAAGGGGGTTCCAGGGGGCTCAAGAGGGTTCCTGTGGTTCCTAGAAGTGCCCTAGAATGGTCTAAGTGGTTCCAGGGGGCTCTAGAGTGTCTCTGGGGGCCCTAGAAGGGTCCTAGAATGCCCTAAAGGGGTCCCAGGGGGCTCTAGATTGTTCCCATGGTCTTAAAGTTGTGCTAGAAGGCCCTAAGTTTGTCCAAGGGGTCTCTAGAAGGTTTCTCGTGGTCCTAGAAGGGTCCTAGAAGGTCCTAATGGGGTCCAAGGGAGCTCTAGAGGGTTCCTGGTGACTCTAGAAGTGTCCTAGAAAACCCTAGAAGGGTCCCAGGGGGCTCTAGAGGGTTCTTTGTGGTCCTAGAAGGGTCCTAGAAGGCCCTAAAGTAGTCCCAAGTGGTTCTAGAGGGTTCCTGGTGCTCCTAGAAGGGTCCTGGAAGGCTCTAAGCGGTCCCAGGAGACTCTAGAGGGTCACTGGAGGACCTAGAAGTGTCCTAGAATGCCCGAAGTGGGTGCCAGGGGGCTCTAGATGGTTACCGTGGGTCCTAGAAGGGTCCTAGAAGGCCCTAAGGGGGTCCCAGGGGGCTCTAGAGAGTTCCTCGAGGTCCTGGAAGGGTTCTACAAAGCCCAAAGGGGTCCCAGTGGGCTCTAGAGGGTTCCTGGTGGTCCTAGAAGTTTCCTAGAATGCCCTAAGCGGGTCTCAGGGGGCTCTAGAGGGTCCCTGGGGGCCCTAGAAGGGTCCTAGAAGGCCCTAAAGGGGACCCAGGGGGCCCTAGAGGGTTCCCCGGGGTCTTAAAATGGTCCAAGAAGGCCCTAAGGGGGTAACAGTTTGCTCTAGGTTGTTTCTCGTGGTCCTAGAAGGGTCCTTGAAGGCCCTAAATTGGTCCGAGGGAGCTCTAGAGGGTTCCTGGTGGTCCTAGAAGGGTCCTAGAAGGCACTAAAGGGGTCCCAGGGGTCTCTAGAAGGTTCCCAGGGGTCTTACAATGTTCCTAGAAGGCCCTAAGTGGGACCCAGGGGTCTAGATGGTTTCTCGTGGTCCTAGAAGGGTCCTAGAAGGCCCTAAAGTGGTCCCAGGGGGCTCTACAGGGTTCCTTGTGGTCCTAGAAGGGTCCTAGAAGGCCCTAAGGGGGTCCCAGGGGGCTCTAGAGGGTTCCTGGTGGTCCTAGAAGGATTCTAGAAGGCCCTTAGTGGTTCCCAGAGGGCTCTAGAGGGTTTCTCGTTGTCCTAGAAGGGTCCTAGGAGGCCCTAAATGGGGCCCAGGGAGCTCTAGAGGGTTCCTCGTGGTCCTAGAAGGATCCTAGAAGGACCTAAGTGGTTCCCAGAGGGCTCGAGATGGTTTCTTGTGGTCTTAGAATGGACCTAGAAGGCCCTAAAGTGGTCCCATTGGACTCTAGAGGGTTCCTGGGGTTCCTAGAAGGGCCCTAGAAATGTCTAAGAGGTTCCAGGGGGCTCTAGAGGGTCTCCGGGCGCCCTAGAATAGTCCTAGAAGGCCCTAAAGGGGTCCCAGGGGGCTCTAGAGCGTTCCCCGGGGTCTTACCATGGTCCTAGAAGGCCCTAAGTGTGTCCCAGGGGGCTCTAGAAGGTTTCTCGTGGTCCTAGAAGGGTCCTAGAAAGTCCTAAAGGGGTCCAAGGGAGCTTTAGAGGGTTCCTGGTGAATCTAGAAGTGTCCTAGAAAGCCCTAGAAGGGTCCCAGGGGGCTCTAGAGGTTTCCCTGTGGTCCTAGAAGGATCCTAGAAGACCCTAAAATGGTCCCAGGGGGCTCTAGATGGCTCCTGGTGCTCCTAGAAGGGTCCTAGAAGGCTCTAAGCTGTCCCAGGGGACTCTAGAGGGTACCTAGAGGGCCTAGAAGTGTCCTAGAAGGCGCTAAAGGGGGCCCAGGGGGCTCTAGATGGTGCCTGTGGGTCCTAGAAGGGTCTTAGAAGGCCCTAAGGTGGTCCCAGGGGGCTCTAGAGGGTTCCTCGTGGTCCTAGAAGGGTTCTACAAAGCCCTAAGGGGTCCCAGTGGGCTCTAGAGTGTTCCTGGTGGGTTTAGAAGGGACCCAGGGGTCTTTAGATGGTCCCTGGGGGCCCTAGAAGTATCCTAGAAGGCACTAAAGGGGACCCAGGGGGCTCTAGAGTGTTCCCCGTGGTCTTACAATCGTCCTAGAAGGCCCTAAGGAGGTACCAGGGGTCTCTAGGTTGTTTCTCGTGGTCCTAGAAGGGTCCTAGAAGGCCCTAAAGTGGTCCCAGTGGGCTCTAGAGGGTCCCTGGTGGTCCTAGAAGGGTCCTAGAAGGCTCTAAGGGGTCCCAGTGGGCTCTAGAGGGTCCCTGGGGGTCCTAGAAGGGTCCTAGAAGGCCCTAAGCAGGTCCCAGGGGTCTCTAGAGGGTTTCCCAGGGACTTACAATGATCCTAGAAGGCCCTACGGGGGTCCCAGGTGTCTCTAGAGGGTTTCTCGTGGTCCTAGAAGGGGCCTAGAAGGCCCTAAGTGGGTCCCAGGTGGCTCTAGAGGGTTCCTGGTGCCTCTACAAGGGTCTTAGAAAATCCTAGAAATTTCCCAGGGGGTTCTAGATGGTTCCTTGTAGTTCTAGAAGTGTTCTAGAAGGCTGTTAATGGGTCCCATGGGGCTCTAGAGGGTTCCTCGTGGTCCTAGAATGGTCCTAGAATGCCCCAAGGGGTTCCCAGGGGCCTCTAGAAGGTTCCTGGGGCTCCTAGAAGGGTCCTAGAAGGCACTAAATCGGTCCCAAGGGGCTCTAGAGGGTTCCCCGGCATCTTACAATGGTCCTACATGGCCCTAAGTTGTCCCAGGAGGCTCTAGAGGTTTCCATGTGTTCCTAGAATAACCCAGAAGGCCCTAAGGAGGTCCCAGGTGGCTCTAGAGGGTTCCTCGTGGTGCTAGAATGTACCTAGAATGCTCTAAGGGGGTCCTAGGTGGCTCTAGAGGGTTCTTTGTGGTCTTAGAAGCGTCCGAGAAGGCCCTAAGTGGGTCCCAGAGGGCTCTAGAAGGTCCCTGGGGGCCCTAGAAATGTCCTAGAAGGCCCTAAGGAGGTCCCAGGTGCCTCTAGAGAGTTTCTCGTGGTCTTAGAAGGGTTCTAGAAGGCCCTATGGGGTCCCAGGGGGCTCTAGAGGGTCCCTGGGACACTAGAAGTGTCCTAGAAGGCCCTAAGTTGGTCTCAGGGTGCTCTAGGGGGTTCCTCATGTCCTAGAAGTGTCCTAGGAGGCCCTAAGTGGGTCCCAGGGGGCTCTAGAGGGCTCCTGGTGACTCTAGAAGTCTCCTATAAAGCTCTAGAAGGGTCCCAGAAGGCTCTAGAGGGTTCCTGGTGACACTAGAAGGGTCCTAGAAAGACCTAGAATGGTCCCAGAGGGCTCTAGAGGGTTCCCGTGGGTCCTAGAAGGGTCCTAGAAGGCCCTAAAGGGGTCCCAAAGAGGTCTAGATGGTTCCTCGTGGTCCTAAATGGGTCTTAGAAGGACCTAAATGGGTCCCAGGGGGCTCTAGAGGGTTCCTCGTGGTTCTAAAAGGGTCCTAGAAGGCCCTAAAGGGGACCCAAGGGGCTCTAGAAGGTTCTTCGTGGTCTTAGAAGCATCCAAGAAGGCCCTAAGGGGGTCCCAGGGGGCTCTAGAAGGTCCCTGGGGGCCCTAGAATGGTCCTAGAAGGCCCTAAGGAGGTCCCAGGTGGCTCTAGAGAGGTCCTAGTGGTCTTAGAAGGGTTCTAGAAGGCCCTAAGGGGTCCCAGGGTGCTCTAGAGGGTCCCTGGGGCACTAGAAGGGTCCTAGAAGGCCCTAAGGGGGTCTCAGGGGGTCTAGGGGGGTTCTCATTGTCCTAGAAGTGTCCTAGGAGGCCCTAATTGGATCTCAGGGGGCTCTAGAGGGTTCCTGGTGACTCTAGAAGTTTCCTCTAATACTCTAGAAGGGTCCCGGGTGCTCTAGATGGTTCCTCGTGGTCCTAGAAAGTCCTAAGTGGGTCCCAGGGGGCTCTAGAGGGTCTATGGGGGTGATAGAAGGGTCCTAGAAGGCCCTAAGTGTGTCCCAGGGGGCTCTAGATGGTTTCTCGTGGTCCTAGAAGGGTCTTAGAATGCCCTAAGGGGGTTCCAGGGGGCTCAAGAGGGTTCCTGTGGTTCCTAGAAGTGCCCTAGAATGGTCTAAGTGGTTCCAGGGGGCTCTAGAGTGTCTCTGGGGGCCCTAGAAGGGTCCTAGAATGCCCTAAAGGGGTCCCAGGGGGCTCTAGATTGTTCCCATGGTCTTAAAATTGTGCTAGAAGGCCCTAAGTTTGTCCAAGGGGTCTCTAGAAGGTTTCTCGTGGTCCTAGAAGTGTCCTAGAAGGTCCTAACGGGGTCCAAGGGAGCTCTAGAGGGTTCCTGGTGACTCTAGAAGTGTCCTAGAAAACCCTAGAAGGGTCCCAGGTGGCTCTAGAGGGTTCTTTGTGGTCCTAGAAGGGTCCTAGAAGGCCCTAAAGTAGTCCCAAGTGGTTCTAGAGGGTTCCTGGTGCTCCTAGAAGGGTCCTGGATGGCTCTAAGCGGTCCCAGGAGACTCTAGAGGGTCACTGGAGGACCTAGAACTGTCCTAGAATGCCCAAAGTGGGTGCCAGGGGGCTCTAGATGGTTACCGTGGGTCCTAGAAGGGTCCTAGAAGGCCCTAAGGGGGTCCCAGGGGGCTCTAGAGAGTTCCTCGAGGTCCTGGAAGGGTTCTACAAAGCCCAAAGGGGTCCCAGTGGGCTCTAGAGGGTTCCTGGTGGTCCTAGAAGTTTCCTAGAATGCCCTAAGGGGGTCTCAGGGGGCTCTAGAGGGTCCCTGGGGGCCCTAGAAGGGTCCTAGAAGGCCCTAAAGGGGACCCAGGGGGCCCTAGAGGGTTCCCCGGGGTCTTAAAATGGTCCAAGAAGGCCCTAAGGGGGTAACAGTTGGCTCTAGGTTGTTTCTCGTGGTCCTAGAATGGTCCTTGAAGGCCCTAAATTGGTCCCAGGGAGCTCTAGAGGGTTCCTGGTGGTCCTAGAAGGGTCCCAGGGGTCTCTAGAAGGTTCCCAGGGGTCTTACAATGTTCCTAGAAGGCCCTAAGTGGGACCCAGGGGGTCTAGATGGTTTCTCGTGGTCCTAGAAGGGTCCTAGAAGGCCCTAAAGTGGTCCCAGGGGGCTCTACAGGGTTCCTTGTGGTCCTAGAAGAGTCCTAGAAGGCCCTAAGGAGGTCCCAGGGGGCTCTAGAGGGTTCCTGGTGGTCCTAGAAGGATTCTAGAAGGCCCTTAGTGGTTCCCAGAGGGCTCTAGAGGGTTTCTCGTTGTCCTAGAAGGGTCCTAGGAGGCCCTAAATGGGGCCCAGGGAGCTCTAGACGGTTCCTCGTGGTCCTAGAAGGATCCTAGAAGGACCTAAGTGGTTCCCAGAGGGCTCGAGATGGTTTCTTGTGGTCTTAGAATGGACCTAGAAGGCCCTAAAGTGGTCCCAGTGGACTCTAGAGGGTTCCTGGGGTTCCTAGAAGGGCCCTAGAAAGGTCTAAGGGGTTCCAGGGGGCTCTAGAGGGTCTCTGGGGGCCCTAGAATAGTCCTAGAAGGCCCTAAAGGGGTCCCAGGGGGCTCTAGAGCGTTCCCCGGGGTCTTACCATGGTCCTAGAAGGCCCTAAGTGGGTCCCAGGGGGCTCTAGAAGGTTTCTCGTGGTCCTAGAAGGGTCCTAGAAGACCCTAAAATGCTCCCTGGGGGCTCTAGATGGCTCCTGGTGTTCCTAGAAGGGTCCTAGAAGGCTCTAAGCTGTCCCAGGGGACTCTAGAGGGTACCTAGAGGGCCTAGAAGTGTCCTAGAAGGCCCTAAAGGGGTCCCAGGGGGCTCTAGATGGTGCCTGTGGGTCCTAGAAGGGTCTTAGAAGGCCCTAAGATGGTCCCAGGGGGCTCTAGAGGGTTCCTCGTGGTCCTAGAAGGGTTCTACAAAGCCCTAAGGGGTCCCAGTGGGCTCTAGAGGGTTCCTGGTTGTTTTAGAAGGCTCCCAGGTGTCTTTAGAGGGTCCCTGGGGGCCCTAGAAGTATCCTAGAAGGCACTAAAGGGGACCCAGGGAGCTCTAGAGTGTTCCCCGTGGTCTTACAATCCTCCTAGAAGGCCCTAAGGGGGTACCAGGGGTCTCTAGGTTGTTTCTCGTGGTCCTAGAAGGGTCCTAGAAGGCCCTAAAGTGGTCCCAGGGGGCTCTAGAGGGTTCCTGGTGGTCCTAGAAGGGTCCTAGAAGGCACTAAAGGGGTCCCAGGGGTCTCTAGAAGGTTCCCAGGGGTCTTACAATGATCCTAGAAGGCTCTAAGTGGGTCCCATGGGGCTCTAGATGGTTTCTCGTGGTCCTAGAAGGCCCTAAAGGGGTCCCAGGGGGCTCTAGATTGTTTCTCGAGGTCCTAGAAGCGTCCTAGAAGGCCGTAAGTGCGTCCCAGGGGGCTCTAGAGGGTTCCTGGTGGTCCTAGAAGGATTCTAGAAGGCCCTAAGTGGTTCTCAGAGGGCTCTAGAGGGTTCCTCGTGGTCCTAGAAGGGTCTTAGAAGGCCATAAAGGGGTCCCAGGGTGCTCTAGAGGTCTTTAGTATGGATCTGGGGGGCTCTAGAAGGGTCTGGGCGCTTTTAGAATGGATGTGAGAAGCTCTAGAAGGGTTCAGGGTCTTTTTGAATCTCCCTGGGGGGCTCTCGAAGGGTCTGGGGGCTTTTAGAATTGTCCAGATGGGCTCTAGAAGGGGCTAGGGTCCTTTAGAATGGGTCTGGGGTTCTCTGGAAGGGTCTGGGGTCTTTTAAAATGGACGTGAGAAGATCTAGATGGGTCCAGGGGCCTTTAGAATGTCGCTGAGGGCCTCTAGAAGGGTCTGGGGTCCTCTAGAAGGGACGTGAGATGCTCTAGAAGGGTCCAGGGTCCTTTAGAAGGTCTCTGGCGGCTCTAGAAGGGTCTGGAGGCTTCTAGAAGGGATGTGAGAAGCTCTAGAAGGGTCCAGGGGCCTTTAGAACGTCTCTGGGGGGCTCTAGAAGGGTCTGGGGGCCTTTAGAAAGGACGTGAGAATCTCTAGAAGGGTCCAGGGGCCTTTAGAAGGTCTCTGGGGGGCTCTAGTGGGATCTGGGGTCTTTTAGAAGGACTCTGGGGCCCTCTAGAAGGGTCTAGGGTCCATTAGAATGGGTCTGGGAGGATTTAGAAGGGTCTAGATGCCTTTAGAACGTCTCTGGGGGGTCTAGAAGGGTCTGGGGTCTTTTAGAAGCGACGTGAGAAGCTCTAGAAGGGTCCAGGGTCCTTTAGAAGGTCTCTGGGGGGCTCTAGAAGGGTCTGTGGGCATTTAGAAGGGATGTGAGTGGCTGTAGAAGGGTCTGGGCGCCTTTAGAAGGTCTCTGGGGGGCTCTAGAAAGGTCTGGGTTCTTTTAGAAGGGACGTGAGAAGCTCTAGAAGGGTCCAAGGACCTTTAAAATAGTTCTGGGGGCTCTAGAGGAGTCTGGAGGCTGTTAGAATGGTCCAGATGGGCTCTAGAATGGCCTGGTCGCTTTTAGAAGGTCTCTGGGGGGCTCTGGAAGGGTCTGGGGTCTTTTAGAAGGGACGTGAGAAGCTCTAGAAGGGTCCAGGGGCCTTTAGAAGGTCTCTGGGGGGCACTCAAAGGGTCTGGGGGCTTTTAGAAGGGACGTGAGAAGCTCTGGAAGGGTCCAGGGGCCTTTAGAAGGGCTCTGGGGAGTCTAGAATGGTCTGGGGGCCTCTAGAATGGTCCAGAAGGGCTCTAGAATGGTCTTGGCACTTTTAGAAGGGCCCCGGTGGGTGCTAGAATGGTCTGGGGTCTTTTAGAATGGACGTCAGGTGCTCTAGAAGGGTCTGGGGGCTTTTAGAAGGGTCCAGTGGAGCTCTAGGAGGGTCTGGGGGCCTTTAGAAGGGCTCTGGCGGTCTTTAGAGACATCTGGGGGCCTTTAGAAGGACTCTGGGGGCCTCTAGAAGGGTCTAGAGGCCTTTAGATTTGTCTAGAGGGGCTCTAGAAGGACTAATCCCCTAACCCTAACACTTAACCCTAACCCCCTATCCCCAACCCTGACCCTAACCGGATAACCATAACCCTAATCCCTATCCCCCTAACCCTAATCCCTAACACCCTAACCCTAACCCTAATCCCTTACACCCTAACCCTAACCCCGTAATCCTAAGCACATAACACTAAACCCTAACCCTAACCCTAACCTTAACCCCTAACCCTAACCCTCACCCTAAACCCTAACCCTAACCCTAACCCTAACCCAACCCTGACCCTAACCCTAACCACAAACCCTAACCCCTAACCCTAACTCTAACCCTAACCCTAACCCTAATGACCCTAAACTCTAACCCTCACCCTAACCCCTAACCATAACCATAACCCTAACCATAACCCTAACCCTTATGACCCTAACCCTAACCTTAACCCTAATCTAACCCTAACCTAACCCTAACCCTAACCACTAAGCCTAACCCTAACCCCTAACCCTAACCCTAAACCCTAACCCTAAACCCTAACCCTAACCCTAACCCTAACCCTAACCCTAACCCTAATGACCCTAACCCTAACCCTAACCCTAATGACCCTAACCCTAACCCTAAACCTAATCCCTAACCCTAAACCTAACCCCTAACCCCTAACCCTAATGACCCTAACCCTAACCCTAACCCTAAACTCTAACCCTAAACCCTAACCCTAACCCCTAACTCTAACCCCTAACCCCTAACCCTAACCCTAATGACCCTAACCCTAACCCTAACCCTAACACTAACCCTAACCCTAAACCCTAACCCCTAACCCCTAACCCCTAACCCTAACCCCTAACTCTAACCCCTAACCCTAACCCTAACCCCTAACCCTAACCCCTAACCCTAAACCCTAACTCTAACCATAACCCCTAACCCCTTACCCTAACCCTAATGACCCTAACCCTAACACTAACCCCTAACTTCTAGAGCTTCTCATGTCCCTTCTAAAAGCCCCTGGACCCTTCTAGAGCCCCCTGGGTCCCTTCTAAAAGTGCCAAGACCCTTCTAGAGCCCATCTGGACAATTCTAAAGGCCCCCAGATCCCTCTGGACCCCCCAGAGACCTTCTAAAGGGCCCTGGACCCTTCTAGAGCTTCTCACGTCCCTTCTAAAAGCCCCCAGACCCTTCTAGAGCCCCCCAGAGACATTATAAAGGCCCCTGGACCCTTCTAGAGCTTCTCATGACCCTTTTAAAAGCCCCCAGACCCATCTAGAGCCCCCCAGAGACATTCTAAAGGCACCTGGACCCTTCAAGAGCTTCTCACGCCCATTCTAAAAGAACCCAGACCCTTCTAGAGCCCCCCAGAGAGCTTCAAAAAGACCCTGAACCCTTCTAGAGCTTCTTACATCCCTTCTAAAAGCCCCCAGACCCTTCTAGAGCCCCCCAGATCCAATCTAAAGATATCTAGAGCCCCCTGGGACCCCTTTACGGCCTTCTAAGACCCTTCTAGGACCACGAGGAGCCATCTAGAGCCCCCTGGGACCCCTTAAGGCCTTCTAGGACCCATCTAGGACCACGAGAATCCCTCTAGAGCCCCCTGGGACCTCTTTAGGTCCTTCTTGGACCCTTCTAGGGCCCCCCAGGGACCCTCTAGAACCCACTGGGACCCACTTAGGGCCTTCTAGGACCCTTCTAGGACCACGAGAAACCCTCTAGAGCCACCTGGGACTCCCGTAGGGCCTTCTAGGATCATTGTAAGCCCCCAGGGAACCCTCTAGAGCCCTCTGGGACCCTTCTAGGGCTTTCTAGGACCCTTTTAGAATCACCAGGAACCCTCTAGAGCACCCTGGGACCCTTCTAGGGCTTTCTTGGACACTTTTAGAGTCACCAGGAACCCTCTAGAGCCCCCTGGGACCCCTCTAGGACCACGAGAAACCCTCTAGAGCTCCCTGGGACCCACTTAGTGCCTTCTAGGACGCTTCTAGGGACACCAGAGACCCTCTAGAGCCCCCTGGGACACACTTAGGGCCTTCTAGGACCCTTCTAGGACCACGAGGAACCCTCTAGAGCCCCCTGAGACCCACTTAGGACCTTCTAGGACCCTTCTATGACCACGAGGAACCCTCTAGAGCCACCTAGGACCCCCTTAGGGCCTTCTAGAACCCTTCTTGGACCCCCAAGGACCCTCTAGAGCCCACTGGCCCCCCTTAGGGCCTTCTAGGACCCTTCTAGGACCACGAGAAACAATCTAGAGCCCCCTGGGACCCCCTTAGGGCCAACTAGGACCAGTGTAAGACCCTGGGGAACCCTCTAGAGCCCCCTGGGTCCCCTTTAGGGCCTTCTAGGACCCTTCTAGGGACCCCAGGGACCCTCTAGAGCCCACTGGGACTGCCTTAGGGCCTACTAGGACCCTTCTAGGACTATGAGGAACCCTCTAGAGCCCCCTGGGACACACTTAGGGCCATCTAGGACCCTTCTAGGACCCACGGGAACCATCTAGAGCCCCGTGGGACCCCCTTCGGGCCTTCTAGGACACTTCTAGGTCCTCCAGGGACCCTCTAGAGCCCCCTGGGACCGCTTAGAGCCTTCTAGGACCCTTCTAGGACCTGTGGGTACCCTCTAGAGCCCCCTGGGACCCTTCTAGGGCTTTCTAGGACACGTCTAGGGTCACCAGAAACCCTCTAGAGATCCCTTTGACCCCTTAAGGGCCTTCTAGGACCCTTCTAGGACCACGAGAAAACTTCCAGAGCCCCCTGGGACCCACTTAGGGCCTTCTAGGACCATTTTAAGACCCCGGGGAACCCTGTAGAGCCCCCTGGGACCCCTTTAGGGCCTTCTAAGACCATTTTAAGATATCGGGTAACCCTCTAGAGCCCCCTGGGACCCCCTTAGGGCCTTCTAGGACCATGGTAAGACCCCGGGGAACCCTCCAGAGCACCCTGGGTCCTCTTTAGTGCCTTCTAGTACCCTTCTAGGGCCCCCAGAGACCTTCTAGAGCCCCCTGGTTACACTTTGAGCCTTCTAGAACCCTTCTAGGAGCCCCAGGAACCCTCTAGAGCTTCCTGAGACCCCCTTAGGGCCTTCTAGGACCCTTCTAGGACGGCGAGGAACCCTCTAGAGCCCTCTGGGACCCCGTTAGGGCCTTCTAGGGCCCTTCTAGTGCAGGCAGGGACCCTCTAGAGCCCCCTGGGACCCACTCAGGGCCTTCTAGGACCATTTTAAGACTCTCTGGAACCATCTAGAGCCCCCTGGGAAAACTTAGAGCATTCTAGGTCCCTTCTAGGACCCCAGGAATATTCTAGAACCCCCTGGGACCACCTTAGGGCCTTCTAGTACCGTTTTAGGACCACCAGGAACCCTCTAGAGCCCCCTGTGACCCCCTTAGGGCCTTCTAGGACCCTTCTCGGACCACCAGGAACCCTCTAGAGCCCCCTGTGACACTCTTAGGGCCTTCTAGGACTCTTCTAGGACCACGAGGAAACCATCTAGAGCCCCCTGGGTCCCGCTTAGAGCCTTCTAGGACCATGGTAAGACCCCGGGGAACCCTCTAGAGCACCCTGGGTCCTCTATACAGCCTTCTAGGACCCTTCTAGGACCACCAGGATCCCTCTAGAGCCCCCTGGGACCCACTTAGGGCCATCTAGGGGTCTTCTAGGACCACGAGTAACCATCTAGAGACCCGTGGGATGACTTAAGGGCCTTCTAGGGGTCTTCTAGGGCCACGAGTAACCATCTAGAGACATGTGGGACCACTTAAGGGCCTTCTTGGACACTTCTTGGTCCACAAGAGACCCTCTAGAGCCCCCTGGGACCGCTTAGAGTCTTCTAGGTCCATTCTATGAGCCCCAGGAAACACATAGAGCCCCCTGGGACCCCTTTAGGGCCTTCTAGGACCCTTCTAGGACCACCAGGAGCCCTCTAGAGCCCCCTAGGACCCACTTAGGGCCTTCTAGGACTCTTCTAGTACCCCCAGGGACCCTCTAGAGCCACCTGGGACCCTTTTAGGGCCTTCTAGGACCCTCCTAGGACCCACGGGTACCCTCTAGAGCCCTCTGGGACCCTTCTAGGCCTCTCTTGGACCCTTTTAGAATCACCAGGAACCCTCCAGAGTCCCCTGGGACCCTTCTAGGGCTTTCTAGGACCCTTCTAGGACCACGAGGAACCCTCTAGAGCCCCCGGGACCATTTTAGGGCATTCTAGGACCCTTCTAGGGCCCCCAGGGACCCTCTAGAGCCCCCTGGGACCCAATTAGGGCCTTCTAAGACCCTTCTAGGACCACCAGGAGCCCTCTATAGCCCTCTGGGACACCTTTTTGCACATTCTAGGACACTTCTAGTGCCCCCAGAGACCCTCTAGAGCTCCCTGGGAGTCTTTAGGGCCTACTAGGGCCCTTCTAGGATCACCAGGAACCCTCTAGAGCCCTCTGGGACCCACTTAGGGCCTTCTAGGACCCTTCTAGGACCACGAGGAACCCTCTAGAGCCACCTGGGACCCCCTTAGGGCATTCTAGGACCCTTCTAGGGCCCCCAGGGACCCTCTAGAGCCCCCTGGGACCCCCTTAGGGCTTTCTAAGACCCTTCTAGGACCACCAGGAGCCCTCTATAGCCCTCTGGGACCCTCTTTGCGCCTTCTAGGACCCTTCTAGTGCCCCCAGGGACACTCTAGAGCCCCCTGGGACTCTTTAGGTCCTAGTAGGACCCTTCTAGGACCACGAGAAATCCTCTAGAGCCCCCTGGGACCTCCTTAGGTCCTTCTAGGACCGTTCTAGGGTCACCAGGAACCCTCTAGAGCCCTCTGGGACCCACTTAGGGCCTTCTAGGACCCTTCTAGGACCACGAGGAACTCTCTAGAGCCCCCTGAGACTTGCTTAAGGCCTTCTAGGACTCTTCTAGGACCACGAGAAACCATCTAGAGCCCCCTGGGACCCACTTAGGGCATTCTAGGTTCATTTTAAGACCCTGGGAAACCCTCTAGAGCCTCGTGGTACCACTTAGAGCCTTGTAGGACCCTTCTAGGACCAGAAGGAACCCTCTAGAGCCCACTGGGACCCCCTTAAGGCCTTCTAGGACAATTCTAGCGCCCCCAGGGACCCTCTAGAGCCCCCTGGGACACACGTAGGGCCTTCTAGGACCCTTCTAGGACACAGGGAACCCTCAAGAGCCCCCTGGGACCCCCTTAGGGCTTTCTAGGGCCATGGTAAGACCCTGGGGAACCCTCCAGAGCACCCTGGGTCCTCTTTAGTGCCTTCTAGTACCCTTCTAGGGCCCCCAGGGACCTTCTAGAGCCCCCTGGTTACCCTTTGAGCCTTCTAGAACCCTTCTAGGAGCCCCAGGAACCCTCTAGAGCCCGCTGGGACCCCCTTAGGGCCTTCTAGGACCCTTCTAGGACCACAAGGAACCCTCTAGAGCCCCCTGGGACCCCTTTAGGGCCTTCTAGGACAATTCTAGGGCCGCCAGGGTCCGTCTAGAGCCCCCTGGGACCCCTTTAGGGCCTTCTAGGACCCTTCTAGGACCACTAGGAGCCCTCTAGAGCTCCCTAGGACCCACTTAGGGCCTTCTAGGACTCTTCTCGTACCCCCAGGGACCCTCTAGAGCCCCCTGGGACCCCCTTAGGGCCTTCTAGGACAATTCTAGGGCCGCCAGGGTCCCTCTAGAGCCCCCTGGGACCCCTTTAGGGCCTTCTAGGACACTTCTAGGACCACCAGGAGCCCTCTAGAGCCCCCTAGGACCCACTTAGGGCCTTCTAGGACTCTTCTAGTACCCCCAGGGACCCTCTAGAGCCCCCTGGGACCCTTTTAGGGCCTTCTAGGACCCTCCTAGGACCCACGGGTACCCTCTAGAGCCCTCTGGGACCCTTCTAGGCCTTTCTTGGACCCTTTTAGAATCACCAGGAACACTCCAGAGTCCCCTGGGACCCTTCTAGGGCTTTCTAGGACACGTCTAGGGTCACCAGAAACCCTCTAGAGATCCCTTGGACCCCTTAAGGGCCTTCTAGGACCCTTCTAGGACCACGAGAAAACTTCCAGAGCCTTCTGGGACCCACTTAGGGCCTTCTAGGACCATTTTAAGACCCCGGGGAACCCTGTAGAGCCCCCTGGGACCCCTTTAGGGCCTTCTAAGACCATTTTAAGATATCGGGTAACCCTCTAGAGCCCCCTGGGACCCCCTTAGGGCCTTCTAGGACCATGGTAAGACCCCGGGGAACCCTCCAGAGCACCCTGGGTCCTCTTTAGTGCCTTCTAGTACCCTTCTAGGGCCCCCAGAGACCTTCTAGAGCCCCCTGGTTACACTTTGAGCCTTCTAGAACCCTTCTAGGAGCCCCAGGAACCCTCTAGAGCTTCCTGAGACCCCCTTAGGGCCTTCTAGGACCCTTCTAGGACGGCGAGGAACCCTCTAGAGCCCTCTGGGACCCCCTTAGGGCCTTCTAGGGCCCTTCTAGTGCAGGCAGGGACCCTCTAGAGCCCCCTGGGACCCACTCAGGGCCTTCTAGGACCATTTTAAGACTCTCTGGAACCATCTAGAGCCCCCTGGGAAAACTTAGAGCATTCTAGGTCCCTTCTAGGACCCCAGGAATATTCTAGAACCCCCTGGGACCACCTTAGGGCCTTCTAGTACCGTTTTAGGACCACCAGGAACCCTCTAGAGCCCCCTGTGACCCCCTTAGGGCCTTCTAGGACCCTTCTCGGACCACCAGGAACCCTCTAGAGCCCCCTGTGACACTCTTAGGGCCTTCTAGGACTCTTCTAGGACCACAAGGAAACCATCTAGAACCCCCTGGGTCCCGCTTAGAGCCTTCTAGGACCATGGTAAGACCCCGGGGAACCCTCTAGAGCACCCTGGGTCCTCTATACAGCCTTCTAGGACCCTTCTAGGACCACCAGGATCCCTCTAGAGCCCCCTGGGACCCACTTAGGGCCATCTAGGGGTCTTCTAGGACCACGAGTAACCATCTAGAGACCCGTGGGATGACTTAAGGGCCTTCTAGGGGTCTTCTAGGGCCACGAGTAACCATCTAGAGACATGTGGGACCACTTAAGGGCCTTCTTGGACACTTCTTGGTCCACAAGAGACCCTCTAGAGCCCCCTGGGACCGCTTAGAGTCTTCTAGGTCCATTCTATGAGCCCCAGGAAACACATAGAGCCCCCTGGGACCCCTTTAGGGCCTTCTAGGACCCTTCTAGGACCACCAGGAGCCCTCTAGAGCCCCCTAGGACCCACTTAGGGCCTTCTAGGACTCTTCTAGTACCCCCAGGGACCCTCTAGAGCCACCTGGGACCCTTTTAGGGCCTTCTAGGACCCTCCTAGGACCCACGGGTACCCTCTAGAGCCCTCTGGGACCCTTCTAGGCCTCTCTTGGACCCTTTTAGAATCACCAGGAACCCTCCAGAGTCCCCTGGGACCCTTCTAGGGCTTTCTAGGACCCTTCTAGGACCACGAGGAACCCTCTAGAGCCCCCGGGACCATTTTAGGGCATTCTAGGACCCTTCTAGGGCCCCCAGGGACCCTCTAGAGCCCCCTGGGACCCAATTAGGGCCTTCTAAGACCCTTCTAGGACCACCAGGAGCCCTCTATAGCCCTCTGGGACACCTTTTTGCACATTCTAGGACACTTCTAGTGCCCCCAGAGACCCTCTAGAGCTCCCTGGGAGTCTTTAGGGCCTACTAGGGCCCTTCTAGGATCACCAGGAACCCTCTAGAGCCCTCTGGGACCCACTTAGGGCCTTCTAGGACCCTTCTAGGACCACGAGGAACCCTCTAGAGCCACCTGGGACCCCCTTAGGGCATTCTAGGACCCTTCTAGGGCCCCCAGGGACCCTCTAGAGCCCCCTGGGACCCCCTTAGGGCTTTCTAAGACCCTTCTAGGACCACCAGGAGCCCTCTATAGCCCTCTGGGACCCTCTTTGCGCCTTCTAGGACCCTTCTAGTGCCCCCAGGGACACTCTAGAGCCCCCTGGGACTCTTTAGGTCCTAGTAGGACCCTTCTAGGACCACGAGAAATCCTCTAGAGCCCCCTGGGACCTCCTTAGGTCCTTCTAGGACCGTTCTAGGGTCACCAGGAACCCTCTAGAGCCCTCTGGGACCCACTTAGGGCCTTCTAGGACCCTTCTAGGACCACGAGGAACTCTCTAGAGCCCCCTGAGACTTGCTTAAGGCCTTCTAGGACTCTTCTAGGACCACGAGAAACCATCTAGAGCCCCCTGGGACCCACTTAGGTCATTCTAGGTTCATTTTAAGACCCTGGGAAACCCTCTAGAGCCTCGTGGTACCACTTAGAGCCTTGTAGGACCCTTCTAGGACCAGAAGGAACCCTCTAGAGCCCACTGGGACCCCCTTAAGGCCTTCTAGGACAATTCTAGCGCCCCCAGGGACCCTCTAGAGCCCCCTGGGACACACGTAGGGCCTTCTAGGACCCTTCTAGGACACAGGGAACCCTCAAGAGCCCCCTGGGACCCCCTTAGGGCTTTCTAGGGCCATGGTAAGACCCTGGGGAACCCTCCAGAGCACCCTGGGTCCTCTTTAGTGCCTTCTAGTACCCTTCTAGGGCCCCCAGGGACCTTCTAGAGCCCCCTGGTTACCCTTTGAGCCTTCTAGAACCCTTCTAGGAGCCCCAGGAACCCTCTAGAGCCCGCTGGGACCCCCTTAGGGCCTTCTAGGACCCTTCTAGGACCACAAGGAACCCTCTAGAGCCCCCTGGGACCCCTTTAGGGCCTTCTAGGACAATTCTAGGGCCGCCAGGGTCCCTCTAGAGCCCCCTGGGACCCCTTTAGGGCCTTCTAGGACCCTTCTAGGACCACCAGGAGCCCTCTAGAGCCCCCTAGGACCCACTTAGGGCCTTCTAGGACTCTTCTAGTACCCCCAGGGACCCTCTAGAGCCCCCTGGGACCCTTTTAGGGCCTTCTAGGACCCTCCTAGGACCCACGGGTACCCTCTAGAGCCCTCTGGGACCCTTCTAGGGCTTTCTTGGACCCTTTTAGAATCACCAGGAACCCTCCAGAGTCCCCTGGGACCCTTCTAGGGCTTTCTAGGACCCTTCTAGGACCACGAGGAACCCTCTAGAGCCCCCGGGACCATTTTAGGGCCTTCTAGGACCCTTCTAGGACCACGAGAAACCATCTATAGCTCTCTGGGACCCCTTTAGGGCGTTCTAGGACTCTTCTAGGGTCCCCAGAGACCGTCTAGAGCCCCCTGGGATGCCTTAGAGCCTTCGAGGACCCTTCTAGGACCACGAGGAACCCTCTAGAGCCCCCTGGGACCCCCTTAGGGCATTCTAGGACTCTTCTAGGGCCCCCAGGGACCCTCTAGAGCCCCCTGGGACCCACTTAGGGCCTTCTAAGACCCTTCTAGGACCACCAGGAGCCCTCTATAGCCCTCTGGGACACCTTTTTGCACATTCTAGGACACTTCTAGTGCCCCCAGAGACCCTCTAGAGCTCCCTGGGAGTCTTTAGGGCCTACTAGGACCCTTCTAGGATCACCAGGAACCCTCTAGAGCCCTCTGGGACCCACTTAGGGCCTTCTAGGACCCTTCTAGGACCACGAGGAACCCTCTAGAGCCCCCTGGGACTTGCTTAAGGCCTTCTAGAACCCTTCTAGGACCAGGAGAAACACTCTACAGCCCCCTGGGACTCCCTTAGGGCCTTCTAGGATCATTATAAGACCCTGGGGAACCCTCAAGAGCCTCGTGGGACCCCTTAGAGCCTTCTAGGACCCTTCTAGGACCACGAGGATCCCTCTAGAGCCCCCTGGGACACCTTAGGGCCTTCTAGGGCTCTTCTAGCGCCCCCAGTGACCCTCTAGACCCCCCTGGAACTTGCTTAAGTCCTTCTAGAACCCTTCTAGGGCCACGAGGAACCCTCTAGAGCCCCCTGGGACCCCCTTAGGGCCTTCTAGATCCATGGTAAAACCCCGGGGAACCCTCTAGAGCACCCTGGGTCCTATTTAAGGCCTTCTAGTACACTTCTAGGGCCCCCAGGGACCTTCTAGAGCCCCCTGGGTCCACTTAGGGCCTTTTAGGACCATTCTAGGACCAGGAGGAACCATCTAGAGCCCTCTGAGAACCCCTTAGGTCCTTCTAAGACCATTTAAAGTCTCCGGGGAACCATCTAGAGGCCCCTGAGACCCCTTAGAACATTCTAGGACTCTTCTATGACCACGAAGAACCTTCTAGAACCACCTGGGACCCCCTTAGGGCCGTCTAGGACCCTTCTCGGACCACCAGGAACCCTCTAGAGCCCCCTGGGACTTGCTTAAGGCCTTCTAGGACCACGAGGAAACCAGATAGAGCCCTCTGGGACCAACTTAGGGCCTTCTAGGACCATGGTAAGACCCCGGGAAACCCTCTAGAGCACCCTGTGTCCTCCTTAGGGCCTTCTAGTACACTTCTAGGGACCAAGGGACTTTCTAGAGCCCCCTGGTTCCCTTTAGAGCCTTCTAGAACCCTTCTAGGAGCCCCAGGAACCATCTAGAGCCCTCTGGGACCCCCTTAGGGCCTTCTAGGACCCTTCTAGGACCACCAAGAACCATCTAGAGCCCTCTAGGACCCTCTTAGGTCATTCTAGGACCCTTCTAGACCCCCCAATAACCCTCTAGATCCCTCTGGGACCCCCTTAGGGCCTTCTAGCACCCTTCTAGGACCACGAGGAACTCTCTAGAGCCCACTGGGACCCCCTGAAGAACTTCAAGGACCCTTCTAGGACCACAAGAAACCATCTAGAACCCCTTGGGACTCACATAGGGCTTTCTAGGATCATTGTAAGACCCTGGGGAACCATCTAGAGCGTCTTGGGACCACTTAGAGCCTTCTAGGACGATTCTAGTACCACGAGGAACCCTCTAGAGCCCCCTGGGACCCACTTAGGGCCTTCTAGGACCCTTCTAGGACCACGAGGAACCCTCTAGAGCCCCCTGGGACCCCCTTAGGGCCTTCTAGGACAATTCTAGCGCCCCCAGGGACCCTCTAGAGCCCCCTGGGACACACTTAGGGCCTTCTAGGACCCTTCTAGGACACAGGGAACCCTCAAGAGCCCCCTGGGACCCCCTTAGGGCTTTCTAGGGCCATGGTAAGACCCTGGGGAACACTCCAGAGCACCCTGGGTCCTCTTTAGTGCCTTCTAGTACCCTTCTAGGGCCCCCAGGGACCTTCTAGAGCCCCCTGGTTACCCTTTGAGCCTTCTAGAACCCTTCTAGGAGCCCCAGGAACCCTCTAGAGCCCGCTGGGACCCCCTTAGGGCCTTCTAGGACCCTTCTAGGACCACAAGGAACCCTCTAGAGCCCCCTGGGACCCCTTTAGGGCCTTCTAGGACAATTCTAGGGCCGCCAGGGTCCGTCTAGAGCCCCCGGGACCCCTTTAGGGCCTTCTAGGACACTTCTAGGACCACCAGGAGCCCTCTAGAGCCCCCTAGGACTCACTTAGGGCCTTCTAGGACTCTTCTAGTACCCCCAGGGACCCTCTAGAGCCACCTGGGACCCTTTTAGGGCCTTCTAGGACCCTCCTAGGACCCACGGGTACCCTCTAGAGCCCTCTGGGACCCTTCTAGGGCTTTCTTGGACCCTTTTAGAATCACCAGGAACCCTCCAGAGTCCCCTGGGACCCTTCTAGGGCTTTCTAGGACCCTTCTAGGACCACGAGGAACCCTCTAGAGCCCCCTGGGACCATTTTAGGGCCTTCTAGGACCCTTCTAGGACCACGAGAAACCATCTATAGCTCTCTGGGACCCCTTTAGGGCGTTCTAGGACTCTTCTAGGGTCCCCAGAGACCGTCTAGAGCCCCCTGGGATGCCTTAGAGCCTTCGAGGACCCTTCTAGGACCACGAGGAACCCTCTAGAGCCCCCTGGGACCCCCTTAGGGCATTCTAGGACCCTTCTAGGGCCCCCAGGGACCCTCTAGAGCCCCCTGGGACCCACTTAGGGCCTTCTAAGACCCTTCTAGGACCACCAGGAGCCCTCTAGAGCCCTCTGGGACACCTTTTTGCACATTCTAGGACACTTCTAGTGCCCCCAGAGACCCTCTAGAGCTCCCTGGGAGTCTTTAGGGCCTACTAGGACCCTTCTAGGATCACCAGGAACCCTCTAGAGCCCTCTGGGACCCACTTAGGGCCTTCTAGGACCCTTCTAGGACCACGAGGAACCCTCTAGAGCCCCCTGGGACCCCCTTAGGGCATTCTAGGACCCTTCTAGGGCCCCCAGGGACCCTCTAGAGCCCCCTGGGACCCCCTTAGGGCTTTCTAAGACCCTTCTAGGACCACCAGGAGCCCTCTATAGCCCTCTGGGACCCTCTTTGCGCCTTCTAGGACCCTTCTAGTGCCCCCAGGGACACTCTAGAGCCCCCTGGGACTACTTAGGGCCTACTAGGACCCTTCTAGGACCACGAGAAATCCTCTAGAGCCCCCTGGGACCTCCTTAGGTCCTTCTAGGACCGTTCTAGGGTCACCAGGAACCCTCTAGAGCCCTCTGGGACCCACTTAGGGCCTTCTAGGACCCTTCTAGTACCACGAGGAACTCTCTAGAGCCCCCTGAGACTTGCTTAAGGCCTTCTAGGACTCTTCTAGGACCACGAGAAACCATCTAGAGCCCTCTGGGACCCACTTAGGGCATTCTAGGTTCATTTTAAGACCCTGGGGAACCCTCTAGAGCCTCGTGGTACCACTTAGAGCCTTGTAGGACCCTTCTAGGACCAGAAGGAACCCTCTAGAGCCCCCTGGGACCCCCTTAGGGCCTTCTAGGACAATTCTAGCGCCCCCAGGGACCCTCTAGAGCCCCCTGGGACACACTTAGGGTCTTCTAGGACCCTTCTAGGACACAGGGAACCCTCAAGAGCCCCCTGGGACCCCCTTAGGGCTTTCTAGGGCCATGGTAAGACCCTGGGGAACCCTCCAGAGCACCCTGGGTCCTCTTTAGTGCCTTCTAGTACCCTTCTAGGGCCCCCAGGGACCTTCTAGAGCCCCCTGGTTACCCTTTGAGCCTTCTAGAACCCTTCTAGGAGCCCCAGGAACCCTCTAGAGCCCGCTGGGACCCCCTTAGGGCCTTCTAGGACCCTTCTAGGACCACAAGGAACCCTCTAGAGCCCCGTGGGACCCCTTTAGGACCTTCTAGGATAATTCTAGGGCCGCCAGGGTCCGTCTAGAGCCCCCTGGGACCCCTTTAGGGCCTTCTAGGACCCTTCTAGGACCACCAGGAGCCCTCTAGAGCCCCCTAGGACCCACTTAGGGCCTTCTAGGACTCTTCTAGTACCCCCAGGGACCCTCTAGAGCCCCCTGGGACCCTTTTAGGGCCTTCTAGGACCCTCCTAGGACCCACGGGTACCCTCTAGAGCCCTCTGGGACCCTTCTAGGCCTTTCTTGGACCCTTTTAGAATCACCAGGAACCCTCCAGAGTCCCCTGGGACCCTTCTAGGGCTTTCTAGGACCCTTCTAGGACCACGAGGAACCCTCTAGAGCCCCCGGGACCATTTTAGGGCCTTCTAGGACCCTTCTAGGACCACGAGAAACCATCTATAGCTCTCTGGGACCCCTTTAGGGCGTTCTAGGACTCTTCTAGGGTCCCCAGAGACCGTCTAGAGCCCCCTGGGATGCCTTAGAGCCTTCGAGGACCCTTCTAGGACCACGAGGAACCCTCTAGAGCCCCCTGGGACCCCCTTAGGGCATTCTAGGACCCTTCTAGGGCCCCCAGGGACCCTCTAGAGCCCCCTGGGACCCACTTAGGGCCTTCTAAGACCCTTCTAGGACCACCAGGAGCCCTCTATAGCCCTCTGGGACACCTTTTTGCACATTCTAGGACACTTCTAGTGCCCCCAGAGACCCTCTAGAGCTCCCTGGGAGTCTTTAGGGCCTACTAGGACCCTTCTAGGATCACCAGGAACCCTCTAGAGCCCTCTGGGACCCACTTAGGGCCTTCTAGGACCCTTCTAGGACCACGAGGAACCCTCTCGAGCCCCCTGGGACCCCCTTAGGGCATTCTAGGACCCTTCTAGGGCCCCCAGGGACCCTCTAGAGCCCCCTGGGACCCCCTTAGGGCTTTCTAAGACCCTTCTAGGACCACCAGGAGCCCTCTATAGCCATCTGGGACCCTCTTTGCGCCTTCTAGGACCCTTCTAGTGCCCCCAGGGACACTCTAGAGCCCCCTGGGACTCCTTAGAGCCTACTAGGACCCTTCTAGGACCACGAGAAACCCTCTAGAGCCCCCTGGGACCTCCTTAGGTCCTTCGAGGACCGTTCTAGGATCACCAGGAACCTTCTAGAGCCCGCTGGGACCCACTTAGGGCCTTCTAGGACCCTTCTAGGACCACGAGGAACTCTCTAGAGCCCCCTGGGACTTGCTTAAGGCTTTCTAGGACTCTTCTAGGACCACAAGAAACCATCTAGAGCCCCCTGGGACCCACTTAGGGCCTTCTAGGACAATTCTAGCGCCCCCAGGGACCCTCTAGAGCCCCCTGGGACACGCTTAGGGCCTTCTAGGACCCTTCTAGTACACAGGGAACCCTCAAGAGCCCCGTGGGACCCCCTTAGGGCTTTCTAGGGCCATGGTAAGACCCTGGGGAACCCTCCAGAGCACCCTGGGTCCTCTTTAGTGCCTTCTAGTACCCTTCTAGGGCCCCCAGGGACCTTCTAGAGCCCCCTGGTTACGCTTTGAGCCTTCTAGAACCCTTCTAGGAGCCCCAGGAACCCTCTAGAGCCCGCTGGGACCCCCTTAGGGCCTTCTAGGACCCTTCTAGGACCACCAGGAGCCCTCTAGAGCCCCCTAGGACCCACTTAGGGCCTTCTAGGACTCTTCTAGTACCCCCAGGGACCCTCTAGATCCCCCTGGGACCCTTTTAGGGCCTTCTAGGACCCTCCTAGGACCCACGGGTACCCTCTAGAGCCCTCTGGGACCCTTCTAGGCCTTTCTTGGACCCTTTTAGAATCACCAGGAACCCTCCAGAGTCCCCTGGGACCCTTCTAGGGCTTTCTAGGACCCTTCTAGGACCACGAGGAACCCTCTAGAGCCCCCGGGACCATTTTAGGGCCTTCTAGGACCCTTCTAGGACCACGAGAAACCATCTATAGCTCCCTGGGACCCCTTTAGGGCGTTCTAGGACTCTTCTAGGGTCCCCAGAGACCGTCTAGAGCCCCCTGGTTACCCTTTGAGCCTTCTAGAACCCTTCTAGGAGCCCCAGGAACCCTCTAGAGCCCGCTGGGACCCCCTTAGGGCCTTCTAGGACCCTTCTAGGACCACAAGGAACCCTCTAGAGCCCCCTGGGACCCCTTTAGGGCCTTCTAGGACAATTCTAGGGCCGCCAGGGTCCGTCTAGAGCCCCCGGGACCCCTTTAGGGCCTTCTAGGACCCTTCTAGGACCACCAGGAGCCCTCTAGAGCCCCCTAGGACTCACTTAGGGCCTTCTAGGACTCTTCTAGTACCCCCAGGGACCCTCTAGAGCCACCTGGGACCCTTTTAGGGCCTTCTAGGACCCTCCTAGGACCCACGGGTACCCTCTAGAGCCCTCTGGGACCCTTCTAGGCCTTTCTTGGACCCTTTTAGAATCACTAGGAACCCTCCAGAGTCCCCTGGGACCCTTCTAGGGCTTTCTAGGACACTTCTAGGACCACGAGGAACCCTCTAGAGCCCCCTGGGACCATTTTAGGGCCTTCTAGGACCCTTCTAGGACCACGAGAAACCATCTATAGCTCTCTGGGACCCCTTTAGGGCGTTCTAGGACTCTTCTAGGGTCCCCAGAGACCGTCTAGAGCCCCCTGGGATGCCTTAGAGCCTTCGAGGACCCTTCTAGGACCACGAGGAACCCTCTAGAGCCCCCTGGGACCCCCTTAGGGCATTCTAGGACCCTTCTAGGGCCCCCAGGGACCCTCTAGAGCCCCCTGGGACCCACTTAGGGCCTTCTAAGACCCTTCTAGGACCACCAGGAGCCCTCTATAGCCCTCTGGGACACCTTTTTGCACATTCTAGGACACTTCTAGTGCCCCCAGAGACCCTCTAGAGCTCCCTGGGAGTCTTTAGGGCCTACTAGGACCCTTCTAGGATCACCAGGAACCCTCTAGAGCCCTCTGGGACCCACTTAGGGCCTTCTAGGACCCTTCTAGGACCACGAGTAACCCTCTAGAGCCCCCTGGGACCCCCTTAGGGCATTCTAGGACCCTTCTAGGGCCCCCAGGGACCCTCTAGAGCCCCCTGGGACCCCCTTAGGGCTTTCTAAGACCCTTCTAGGACCACCAGGAGCCCTCTATAGCCCTCTGGGACCCTCTTTGCGCCTTCTAGGACCCTTCTAGTGCCCCCAGGGACACTCTAGAGCCCCCTGGGACTCTTTAGGGCCTACTAGGACCCTTCTAGGACCACGAGAAATCCTCTAGAGCCCCCTGGGACCTCCTTAGGTCCTTCTAGGACCGTTCTAGGGTCACCAGGAACCCTCTAGAGCCCTCTGGGACCCACTTAGGGCCTTCTAGGACCCTTCTAGGACCACGAGGAACTCTCTAGAGCCCCCTGAGACTTGCTTAAGGCCTTCTAGGACTCTTCTAGGACCACGAGAAACCATCTAGAGCCCCCTGGGACCCACTTAGGGCATTCTAGGTTCATTTTAAGACCCTGGGGAACCCTCTAGAGCCTCGTGGTACCACTTAGAGCCTTGTAGGACCCTTCTAGGACCAGAAGGAACCCTCTAGAGCCCCCTGGGACCCCCTTAGGGCCTTCTAGGACAATTCTAGCGCCCCCAGGGACCCTCTAGAGCCCCCTGGGACACACTTAGGGTCTTCTAGGACCCTTCTAGGACACAGGGAACCCTCAAGAGCCCCCTGGGACCCCCTTAGGGCTTTCTAGGGCCATGGTAAGACCCTGGGGAACCCTCCAGAGCACCCTGGGTCCTCTTTAGTGCCTTCTAGTACCCTTCTAGGGCCCCCAGGGACCTTCTAGAGCCCCCTGGTTACCCTTTGAGCCTTCTAGAACCCTTCTAGGAGCCCCAGGAACCCTCTAGAGCCCCCTGGGACCCCCTTAGGGCCTTCTAGGACCCTTCTAGGACCACAAGGAACCCTCTAGAGCCCGCTGGGACCCCTTTAGGGCCTTCTAGGACAATTCTAGGGCCGCCAGGGTCCGTCTAGAGCCCCCTGGGACCCCTTTAGGGCCTTCTAGGACCCTTCTAGGACCACCAGGAGCCCTCTAGAGCCCCCTAGGACCCACTTAGGGCCTTCTAGGACTCTTCTAGTACCCCCAGGGACCCTCTAGAGCCCCCTGGGACCCTTTTAGGGCCTTCTAGGACCCTCCTAGGACCCACGGGTACCCTCTAGAGCCCTCTGGGACCCTTCTAGGCCTTTCTTGGACCCTTTTAGAATCACCAGGAACCCTCCAGAGTCCCCTGGGACCCTTCTAGGGCTTTCTAGGACCCTTCTAGGACCACGAGGAACCCTCTAGATCCCCCGGGACCATTTTAGGGCCTTCTAGGACCCTTCTAGGACCACGAGAAACCATCTATAGCTCTCTGGGACCCCTTTAGGGCGATCTAGGACTCTTCTAGGGTCCCCAGAGACCGTCTAGAGCCCCCTGGGATGCCTTAGAGCCTTCGAGGACCCTTCTAGGACCACGAGGAACCCTCTAGAGCCCCCTGGGACCCCCTTAGGGCATTCTAGGACCCTTCTAGGGCCCCCAGGGACCCTCTAGAGCCCCCTGGGACCCACTTAGGGCCTTCTAAGACCCTTCTAGGACCACCAGGAGCCCTCTATAGCCCTCTGGGACACCTTTTTGCACATTCTAGGACACTTCTAGTGCCCCCAGAGACCCTCTAGAGCTCCCTGGGAGTCTTTAGGGCCTACTAGGACCCTTCTAGGATCACCAGGAACCCTCTAGAGCCCTCTGGGACCCACTTAGGGCCTTCTAGGACCCTTCTAGGACCACGAGGAACCCTCTAGAGCCCCCTGGGACCCCCTTAGGGCATTCTAGGACCCTTCTAGGGCCCCCAGGGACCCTCTAGAGCCCCCTGGGACCCCCTTAGGGCTTTCTAACACCCTTCTAGGACCACCAGGAGCCATCTATAGCCATCTGGGACCCTCTTTGCGCCTTCTAGGACCCTTCTAGTGCCCCCAGGGACACTCTAGAGCCCCCTGGGACTCCTTAGAGCCTACTAGGACCCTTCTAGGACCACGAGAAATCCTCTAGAGCCCCCTGGGACCTCCTTAGGTCCTTCGAGGACCGTTCTAGGATCACCAGGAACCTTCTAGAGCCCGCTGGGACCCACTTAGGGCCTTCTAGGACCCTTCTAGGACCACGAGGAACTCTCTAGAGCCCCCTGGGACTTGCTTAAGGCTTTCTAGGACTCTTCTAGGACCACAAGAAACCATCTAGAGCCCCCTGGGACCCACTTAGGGCCTTCTAGGACAATTCTAGCGCCCCCAGGGACCCTCTAGAGCCCCCTGGGACACACTTAGGGCCTTCTAGGACCCTTCTAGTACACAGGGAACCCTCAAGAGCCCCCTGGGACCCCCTTAGGGCTTTCTAGGTCCATGGTAAGACCCTGGGGAACCCTCCAGAGCACCCTGGGTCCTGTTTAGTGCCTTCTAGTACCCTTCTAGGGCCCCCAGGGACCTTCTAGAGCCCCCTGGTTACCCTTTGAGCCTTCTAGAACCCTTCTAGGAGCCCCAGGAACCCTCTAGAGCCCGCTGGGACCCCCTTAGGGCCTTCTAGGACCCTTCTAGGACCACCAGGAGCCCTCTAGAGCCCCCTAGGACCCACTTAGGGCCTTCTAGGACTCTTCTAGTACCCCCAGGGACCCTCTAGAGCCCCCTGGGACCCTTTTAGGGCCTTCTAGGACCCTCCTAGGACCCACGGGTACCCTCTAGAGCCCTCTGGGACCCTTCTAGGCCTTTCTTGGACCCTTTTAGAATCACCAGGAACCCTCCAGAGTCCCCTGGGACCCTTCTAGGGCTTTCTAGGACCCTTCTAGGACCACGAGGAACCCTCTAGAGACCCCGGGACCATTTTAGGGCCTTCTAGGACCCTTCTAGGACCACGAGAAACCATCTATAGCTCTCTGGGACCCCTTTAGGGCGTTCTAGGACTCTTCTAGGGTCCCCAGAGACCGTCTAGAGCCCCCTGGTTACCCTTTGAGCCTTCTAGAACCCTTCTAGGAGCCCCAGGAACCCTCTAGAGCCCGCTGGGACCCCCTTAGGGCCTTCTAGGACCCTTCTAGGACCACAAGGAACCCTCTAGAGCCCCCTGGGACCCCTTTAGGGCCTTCTAGGACAATTCTAGGGCCGCCAGGGTCCGTCTAGAGCCCCCGGGACCCCTTTAGGGCCTTCTAGGACCCTTCTAGGACCACCAGGAGCCCTCTAGAGCCCCCTAGGACTCACTTAGGGCCTTCTAGGACTCTTCTAGTACCCCCAGGGACCCTCTAGAGCCACCTGGGACCCTTTTAGGGCCTTCTAGGACCCTCCTAGGACCCACGGGTACCCTCTAGAGCCCTCTGGGACCCTTCTAGGCCTTTCTTGGACCCTTTTAGAATCACCAGGAACCCTCCAGAGTCCCCTGGGACCCTTCTAGGGCTTTCTAAGACCCTTCTAGGACCACGAGGAACCCTCTAGAGCCCCCGGGACCATTTTAGGGCCTTCTAGGACCCTTCTAGGACCACGAGAAACCATCTATAGCTCTCTGGGACTCCTTTAGGGCGTTCTAGGACTCTTCTAGGGTCCCCAGAGACCGTCTAGAGCCCCCTGGGATGCCTTAGAGCCTTCGAGGACCCTTCTAGGACCACGAGGAACCCTCTAGAGCCCCCTGGGACCCCCTTAGGGCATTCTAGGACCCTTCTAGGGCCCCCAGGGACCCTCTAGAGCCCCCTGGGTCCCACTTAGGGCCTTCTAAGACCCTTCTAGGACCACCAGGAGCCCTCTATAGCCCTCTGGGACACCTTTTTGCACATTCTAGGACACTTCTAGTGCCCCCAGAGACCCTCTAGAGCTCCCTGGGAGTCTTTAGGGCCTACTAGGACCCTTCTAGGATCACCAGGAACCCTCTAGAGCCCTCTGGGACCCACTTAGGGCCTTCTAGGACCCTTCTAGGACCACGAGGAACCCTCTAGAGCCCCCTGGGACCCCCTTAGGGCATTCTAGGACCCTTCTAGGGCCCCCAGGGACCCTCTAGAGCCCCCTGGGACCGCCTTAGGGCTTTCTAA
Source organism: Phaenicophaeus curvirostris (assembly GCF_032191515.1). Classification (NCBI taxonomy): domain Eukaryota; kingdom Metazoa; phylum Chordata; class Aves; order Cuculiformes; family Cuculidae; genus Phaenicophaeus; species Phaenicophaeus curvirostris. The sequence continues at coordinate 161,436 of NW_027206792.1, read as the reverse complement.
GACCCTTCTAGGACCATCAGAAGCCCTCTATAGCCCTCTGGGACCCTCTTTGCGCCTTCTAGGACCCTTCTAGTGCCCCCAGGGACACTCTAGATCCCCCGGGACTCCTTAGAGCCTACTAGGACCCTTCTAGGACCACGAGAAACCCTCTAGAGCCCCCTGGGACCTCCTTAGGTCCTTCGAGGACCGTTCTAGGGTCACCAGGAACCCTCTAGAGCCCTCTGGGACCCACTTAGGGCCTTCTAGGACCCTTCTAGGACCACGAGGAACTCTCTAGAGCCCCCTGAGACTTGCTTAAGGCCTTCTAGGACTCTTCTAGGACCACGAGAAACCATCTAGAGCCCCCTGGGACCCACTTAGGGCATTCTAGGTTCATTTTAAGACCCTGGGGAACCCTCTAGAGCCTCGTGGTACCACTTAGAGCCTTGTAGGACCCTTCTAGGACCAGAAGGAACCCTCTAGAGCCCCCTGGGACCCCCTTAGGGCCTTCTAGGACAATTCTAGCGCCCCCAGGGACCCTCTAGAGCCCCCTGGGACACACTTAGGGCCTTCTAGGACCCTTCTAGGACACAGGGAACCCTCAAGAGCCCCCTGGGACCCCCTTAGGGCTTTCTAGGGCCATGGTAAGACCCTGGGGAACCCTCCAGAGCACCCTGGGTCCTCTTTAGTGCCTTCTAGTAGCCTTCTAGGGCCCCCAGGGACCTTCTAGAGCCCCCTGGTTACCCTTTGAGCCTTCTAGAACCCTTCTAGGAGCCCCAGGAACCCTCTAGAGCCCGCTGGGACCCCCTTAGGGCCTTCTAGGACCCTTCTAGGACCACAAGGAACCCTCTAGAGCCCCCTGGGACCCCTTTAGGGCCTTCTAGGACAATTCTAGGGCCGCCAGGGTCCGTCCAGAGCCCCCTGGGACCCCTTTAGGGCCTTCTAGGACCCTTCTAGGACCACCAGGAGCCCTCTAGAGCCCCCTAGGACCCACTTAGGGCCTTCTAGGACTCTTCTAGTACCCCCAGGGACCCTCTAGAGCCCGCTGAGACCCTTATAGGGCCTTCTAGGACCCTCCTAGGACCACGAGGAGCCCTCTAGAGCCCTCTGGGACCCTTCTAGGCCTTTCTTGGACCCTTTTAGAATCACCAGGAACCCTCCAGAGTCCCCTGGGACCCTTCTAGGGCTTTCTAGGACCCTTCTAGGACCACGAGGAACCCTCTAGAGCCCCCGGGACGATTTTAGGGCCTTCTAGGACCCTTCTAGGACCACGAGAAACCATCTATAGCTCTCTGGGACCCCTTTAGGGCGTTCTAGGACTCTTCTAGGGTCCCCAGAGACCGTCTAGAGCCCCCTGGGATGCCTTAGAGCCTTCGAGGACCCTTCTAGGACCACGAGGAACCCTCTAGAGCCCCCTGGGACCCCCTTAGGGCATTCTAGGACCCTTCTAGGGCCCCCAGGGACCCTCTAGAGCCCCCTGGGACCCACTTAGGGCCTTCTAAGACCCTTCTAGGACCACCAGGAGCCCTCTATAGCCCTCTGGGACACCTTTTTGCACATTCTAGGACACTTCTAGTACCCCCAGAGACCCTCTAGAGCTCCCTGGGAGTCTTTAGAGCCTACTAGGACCCTTCTAGGATCACCAGGAACCCTCTAGAGCCCTCTGGGACCCACTTAGGGCCTTCTAGGACCCTTCTAGGACCACGAGGAACCCTCTAGAGCCCCCTGGGACCCCCTTAGGGCATTCTAGGACCCTTCTAGGGCCCCCAGGGACCCTCTAGAGCCCCCTGGGACCCACTTAGGGCTTTCTAAGACCCTTCTAGGACCACCAGGAGCCCTCTATAGCCCTCTGGGACCCTCTTTGCGCCTTCTAGGACCCTTCTAGTGCCCCCAGAGACGCTCTAGAGCCCCCTGGGACCTCCTTAGGTCCTTCTAGGACCGTTCTAGGGTCACCAGGAACCCTCTAGAGCCCTCTGGGACCCACTTAGGGCCTTCTAGGACCCTTCTAGGACCACGAGAAACTCTCTAGAGTCCCCTGAGACTTGCTTAAGGCCTTCGAGGACTCTTCTAGGACCACGAGAAACCATCTAAAGCCCCCTGGGACCCACTTAGGGCATTCTAGGTTCATTTTAAGACCCTGGGGAACCCTCTAGAGCCTCGTGGTACAACTTAGAGCCTTGTAGGACCCTTCTAGGATTAGAAGGAACCCTCTAGAGCCCCCTGGGACCCCCTTAGGGCCTTCTAGGGCAATTCTAGCGCCCCCAGGGACCCTCTAGAGCCCCCTGGGACACACTTAGGGCCTTCTAGGACCCTTCTAGGACACAGGGAACCCTCAAGAGCCCCCTGGGACCCCCTTAGGGCTTTCTAGGGCCATGGTAAGACCCTGGGGAACCCTCCAGAGCACCCTGGGTCCTCTTTAGTGCCTTCTAGTACCCTTCTAGGGCCCCCAGGGACCTTCTAGAGCCCCCTGGTTACCCTTTGAGCCTTCTAGAACCCTTCTAGGAGCTCCAGGAACCCTCTAGAGCCTGCTGGGACCACCTTAGGGCCTTCTAGGACCCTTCTAGGACCACAAGGAACCCTCTAGAGCCCCCTGGGACCCCTTTAGGGCCTTCTAGGACAATTCTAGGGCCGCCAGGGTCCGTCTAGAGCCCCCTGGGACCCCTTTAGGGCCTTCTAGGACCCTTCTAGGACCACCAGGAGCCCTCTAGAGCCCCCTAGGACCCACTTAGGGCCTTCTAGGACTCTTCTAGTACCCCCAGGGACCCTCTAGAGCCCCCTGGGACCCTTTTAGGGCCTTCTAGGACCCTCCTAGGACACACGGGTACCCTCTAGAGCCCTCTGGGACCCTTCTAGGCCTTTCTTGGACCCTTTTAGAATCACCAGGAACACTCCAGAGTCCCCTGGGACCCTTCTAGGGCTTTCTAGGACCCTTCTAGGACCACGAGGAACCCTCTAGAGCCCCCAGGACCATTTTAGGGCCTTCTAGGACCCTTCTAGGACCACGAGAAACCATCTATAGCTCTCTGGGACCCCTTTAGGGCGTTCTAGGACTCTTCTAGGGTCCCCAGAGACCGTCTAGAGCCCCCTGGGATGCCTTAGAGCCTTCGAGGACCCTTCTAGGACCACGAGGAACCCTCTAGAGCCCCCTGGGACCCCCTTAGGGCATTCTAGGACCCTTCTAGGGCCCCCAGGGACCCTCTAGAGCCCCCTGGGACCCCCTTAGGGCTTTCTAAGACCCTTCTAGGACCACCAGGAGCCCTCTAGAGCCCTCTGGGACCCTCTTTGCGCCTTCTAGGACCCTTCTAGTGCCCCCAGGGGCACTCTAGAGCCCCCTGGGACTCCTTAGAGCCTACTAGGGCCCTTCTAGGACCACGAGAAACCCTCTAGAGCCCCCTGGGACCTCCTTAGGTCCTTCGAGGACCGTTCTAGGGTCACCAGGAACCCTCTAGAGCCCTCTGGGACCCACTTAGGGCATTCTAGGACCCTTCTAGGGCCCCCAGGGACCCTCTAGAGCCCCCGGGACCCCCTTAGGGCTTTCTAAGACCCTTCTAAGACCACCAGGAACCCTCTAGAGCCCTCTGGGACCCACTTAGGGCCTTCTAGGACCCTTCTAGGACCACGAGGAACTCTCTAGAGCCCCCTGAGACTTGCTTAAGGCCTTCTAGGACTCTTCTAGGACCACGAGAAACTATCTAGAGCGCCCTGGGACCCACTTAGGGCATTCTAGGACCCTTCTAGGACACAGGGAACCCTCAAGAGCCCCCTGGGACCCCCTTAGGACTTTCTAGGGCCATGGTAAGACCCTGGGGAACCCTCCAGAGCACCCTGGGTCCTCTTTAGTGCCTTCTAGTACCCTTCTAGGGCCCCCAGGGACCTTCTAGAGCCCCCTGGTTACACTTTGAGCCTTCTAGAACCCTTCTAGGAGCCCCAGGAACCCTCTAGAGCCCGCTGGGACCCCCTTAGGGCCTTCTAGGACCCTTCTAGGACCACAAGGAACCCTCTAGAGCCCCCTGGGACCCATTTAGGGCCTTCTAGGACAATTCTAGGGCTGCCAGGGTCCCTCTAGAGCCCCCTGGGACCCCTTTAGGGCCTTCTAGGACCACCAGGAGCCCTCTAGAGCCCCCTAGGACCCACTTAGGGCCTTCTAGGACCCTTCTAGGACCACGAGGAACCATCTAGAGCCCGCTGGGACCCTTTTAGGGCCTTCTAGGACCCTCCTAGGACCCACGGGTACCCTCTAGAGCCCTCTGGGACCCTTCTAGGCCTTTCTTGGACCCTTTTAGAATCACCAGGAACCCTCCAGAGTCCCCTGGGACCCTTCTAGGGCTTTCTAGGACCCTTCTAGGACCAAGAGGAACCCTCTGGATCTCCCTGGGGTCCCCTTAGGGCCTTCTAGGACCCTTCTAGGACCACAAGGAACCCTCTAGAGCCCTCTGTGACACATTTTGTGCCTTCTAGGAGACTTTTAGTGCCCCCAGGGACCCTCTAGGCCCCCCTGTGACCCATTTAGGGCCTTCTAGGACAATTCTAGGGCCCCCAGGGACACTCTAGAGCCCCGTGGGACCCCTTAGAGCATTCTAGGACACTTCTAGGAGCCCCAGGAACCTTCTAGAACCCTCTGGGACCCACTTAGGCCCTTCTAGGACCCTTCTAGGACCACCAGGAACCTTCTAAAGCCCTCTGGGTCCCCCTTAAAGCCTTCTAGGACCCTTCTAGTGCTCCCAGGAACCCTCTAGAGCCCCCTGGGACCCCTTTATGGCCTTCTAAGACCCTTCTAGGACCACAAGAAACGCTCTAGAGCCCCCAGGGACTCGCTTAGGGCCTTCTAGGACCCTTCTAGGATCACCAGGATCCCTTTAGAGCCTTCTGGGACCCACTTAGGTCCTTCTAGTACCGTTCTAGGACCACGAGAAACTCTCTACAGCCCCCTGGGACACACTTAGGGCCTTCTAGGACCCTTCTAGGACCACGAGAAACCATCTAGAGCTCCCTGGGAACCCCTTATGGCCTTCTAGGATCATTGTAAGACCCCGGGGAACCCTCTAGAGCTCCCTGGGACCTCTTTAGGCCCTTCTAGGGCCCTTCTAGGACCACCAGGGACACTCTAGAGCCCTCTGGGACCCCCTTAGGGCCTTCTAGGACCATTCTAGTGCCCCCAGGGACCCTCTAGAGACCCCTGGGACCCCTTTAGGTCCTTCTAGGACCCTTCTAGGGCCACCAGGGACACTCTAAAGCCCCCTGGGACCCCCTTAGGGCCTGCTAGGTGTCTTCTACGACCACGAGGAACCATCTAGAACCCCCTGAGACCACTTAGGACCTTCTAGGACAATTGTATGACCCCAGGGAACCCCCTAGAGTCGTCTGGGACCCCCTTAGGGCCTACTAGGACCATTGTAAGACCCCAGGGAACACTCTAGAGTCCCCTAGGACTCCTTAAGGCCTTCTAGGACCCTTCTAGGACCACGAGAAACCCTCTAGAGCCCCCAGGGACTCCCTTAGGGCCTTCTAGGACCCTTCTAGGATCACCAGGAACCCTCTAGAGCCATCTGGGACCCACTTAGGACCTTCTAGGACCCTTCTAGGACCACGAGAAACCATCCAGAGCCCCCTGGGACTCCTTAGAGCCTTCTAGGACCCTTCTAGGAGTCCCTGAATCCCTCTAGAGCCCCATGGGACCCACTTAGGTCCTTCTAGGACACTTCAAACACCACCAGCATCCCTCTAGAGCTCACTGGGAAGCATTTAGGGCCTTCTAAGACCCTTCTAGGACCACGAGGAACCCTCTAGAGCCCCCTGGGACCATTTTAGGGCCTTCTAGGTCCCTTCTAGGACCACTAGGAACCATGTAGACCCCCTGGGACAATTTAGGACCTTCTAGGACCATTGTAAGACCATGGGGATCCCTGTAGAGCCCTCTGGGACCCCCTTTAGGACCTTCTAGGACTCTTCTAGGACCACCAGGATCCCTCTAGAGCCCCCTGGAACCACCTTAGGGCCTTCTAAAACCCTTCTAGGACCTTGAGGAACCCTCTAGAGCTCTTTGGGACCCCTATAGAAGGGTCTGGAGGCCTTCAGAAGGGTCTGGATGGGCTCTAGAAAGGTCTGGGGGCCTTCAGAATGGCCCTGGGGGGATCTAGAAGGGTCTGGAGGCCTTCAGAAGGGTCCTGAGTGGCTCTAGAAGGGTCTGGGGGCCTTCAGAAGGGCTCTGGGGGGATCTAGAAGGGTCTGGAGGCCTTCAGAAGGGTCCTGAGCGGCTCTAGAATGGTCTGGGGGCATTCAGAAGGGTCTGGATGGGCTCTAGAAGGGTCTGGGGTCCTTCAGAATGGCCCTGGGGGGATCTAGAATGGTCTGGAGTCCTTCAGAAGGGCCCTGAGTGGCTCTAGAACCGTCTGGGGGCATTCAGAATGGCCCAGGGGAACTAGAAGCGTCTGGAGACCTTCAGAAGGGTCCTGAGCGGCTCTAGAAGGGTCTGGGGGCCGTCAGAAGGGCCGTGGGTGGGCTCTAGAAGGGTCTGGGGGCTTTCAGAAGGGCCCCGGGTGGGCTCTAGAAGGGTCTGGAGGCCTTCAGAAGGGTCCTGAGGGGCTCTAGAAGGGTCCAACTTGGATCTCAAACGGTCTAGGGCCTTCAGATTGGTCCTGGGGGGCTCTAGAAGGGTCTTGGAACCTTCATAAAGGCCCTGACTGGCTCTAGAAGGGTTCTGAGGGGCTCTAGAAGGGTCTGGGGGCATTCAGAAGGGTCCTGAGGGGCTCTAGAAGGGTCTGGGAGCCTTTAGAAGGGTCCTCGGGGGCTCTAGAAAGTCATAGAAGGGTCTTAGAAGGCCCTAACAGCGTCCCAGGGTGCTCCAGAGGGTTTGCAGAAGTCTTAGAAGAGTCCTACGAGGACCTAAGGAGGTGCCAGGGGGCTCCAGAGGCTTCCTGGTGACTCTAGAAGGGTCCTTGAAAGCCCTAAGTGGGTCCCAGGTGGATCTAGCGGGTACCTGTGGGTTCTAGAAGGTTCCTAGAAGGTCGTAAGGGGGTCCCAGGGGGCTCTAGAGGGTTCCTGGTGACTCTAGAAGGGTCCCAGTAAGCCCTAGAAAGGTCCCAGGGGGCTCTAGAGGGTTCCTGGAGACCCTAGAAGAGTCCCAGAAAGCCCTAGAAGGGTCCCACGGGGCTCTAGAGGGTTCTCGTGGGTCCTAGAAGGGTTCTAGAAGGCCCTAAGGGTGCCCAGAGGACTCCAGAGGATTCTTCGTGGTCCTAGAAGAGCTCTAGAAGGCACTAAATAGGTCCAAGGTTGCTCTAGAGGGTTCCTCGTGGTCTTAGATGCGTCCGCGAAGGCCCTAAGGGGTCCCAGGGGGCTCTAGAGGGTCCTTGGGGCACTAGAAGGGTCCTAGAAAGCCTTAAGTGGGTCTCAGGTGGCTCTAGGGGTTTCCTCGTTGTCCTAGAAGGGTCCTAGGAGGCCCTAAGTGGGTCCCAGGGGGCTCTAGAGGGTTTCATGTGTTCCTAGAATAACCCAGAAGGCCTTAAGGAGGTCCCAGGTGGCTCTAGATGGTTTCTCGTGGTCCTAGAAGGGTCATAGAAAGCACTAAGGGGGTCCTAGGGAGCTCTAGAGGGTTCCTCGTGGTGCTAGAATGTACCTAGAAGGCTCTAAGGGGGTCCCAAAGAGCTCTAGAGGGTTCTTCGAGGTCTTAGAAGCATCTGAGAAGGCCCTAAGGGGGTTCCAGGGGGCTCTAGAAGGTCCCTGGGGGCCCTAGAAAGGTCCTAGAAGGCCCTAAGAAGGTCCCAGGTGCCTCTAGAGAGTTCCTCGTGGTCTTAGAAGGGTTCTAGAAGGCCCTATGTGGTCCCAGGGGGCTCTAGAGGGTCCCTGGGACACTAGAAGTGTCCTAGAAGGCCCTAAGTGGGTCTCAGGGTGCTCTAGGGGGTTCCTCGTTGTCCTAGAAGTGTCCTAGGAGGCCCTAAGTGGGTCCCAGGGGGCTCTAGAGGGCTCCTGGTGACTCTAGAAGTCTCCTATAAAGCTCTAGAAGGGTCCCAGGGGGCTCTAGAAGGTACATGGTGACACTAGACGGGTCCTAGAAAGACCTAGAATGGTCCCAGAGGGCTCTAGAGGGTTCCCTTGGGTCCTAGAAGCGTCCTAGAAGGCCCTAAAGGGGTCCCAGGGGGCTCTAGATGGTTCCTCGTGGTCTTAAAAGGGTCTTAGAAGGCCCTAAATGGGTCCCAGGGGGCTCTAGAGGGTTCCTCGTGTTTCTAAAAGGGTCCTATAAGGCCCTAAGGGGGTCCCAGGGGTCTCTAGAGGGTTTCTTGTGGTCCTAGAATGGTCCTAGAAGACACTAAGGGGGTCCCAGGGGGTTCTACATGGTTTCTCGTGGTCCTAGAAGGCACCTAGAAGGGTCTAAGTGGGTCCCAGGGGGCTCTAGAGGGTTTCTCGTGGTCTTCGAAGGGTCCTAGACGGTCCTAAAGTGGTCCGAGGGAGTTCTAGAGGGTTCCTGGTTACTCTAGAAGTGTCCTAGAAAGCCCTAGAAGGGTCCAATGGGGCTCTAGAGGGTTCCCTGTGGTCCTTGAAGGGTCCTAGAAGGCTCTAAAATGGTTCCAGGGGGTTCTAGAGGGTTCCTGGTACTCCTAGAAGAGTCCTATAAGGATCCATGCGGTCCCAGGGGGCTCTAGAGGGTCCCTGGGGGCACTAGAAGGGTCCTAGAAGGCCCTAAAGGGGACCCAGGGGGCTCTAGAGTGTTCGCCGGTGACTTACAATGGTCCTAGAAGGCCCTAAGGGGGTACTAGGGGGCTCTAGGTTGTTTCTCATGGTCCTAGAAGGGCCCTAGAAGGCCCTAAAGTGGTTCCAGGGGGCTTTAGAGTGTTCCCCGGGGTCTTACCATGGTCCTAGAAGGCCCTAAGTGGGTCCCAGGGGGCTCTAGAGGGTTTCTCGTGGTCCTAGAAGGGTCCTAGAAGGCCCTAAACTGGTCCCAGGGGGCTGTAGATTGTTTCTCATGGTCCTAGAAGGGTCCTAGAAGTCCCTAAAGGGGTCCCAGGGGGCTCTAGAGGGTTCCTTGTGGCCCTAGAAGGGTCTTAGAAGGCCCTAAGTGTGCCCAGAGGACTCCAGAGGATTCTTCGTGGTCCTAGAAGAGCTCTAGAAGGCACTAAATGGGTCCAAGGTTGCTCTACAGGGTTCCTCGTGGTCTTAGAAGGGTCCTAGAAGGCTCTAAGGGGTCCCAGGGGGCTCTAGAGGGTCCCTGGGGGTCCTAGAAGGGTCCTAGAAGGCCCTAAGGAGGTCCCAGGGGTCTCTAGAGGGTTTCCCAGGGACTTACAATGATCCTAGAAGGCCCTACGGGGGTCCCAGGTGTCTCTAGAGGGTTTCTCGTGGTCCTAGAAGGGTCCTAGAAGGCCCTAAAGTGATCCCAGGGGGCTCTAGAGGGTTCCTGGTGCCTCTACAAGGGTCTTAGAAAATCCTAGAAATTTCCCAGGGGGCTCTAGAGGGTTCCTGGGGCTCCTAGAAGGGTCCTAGAATGCTCTAAGGGGGTCCCAGTGTGCTCTAGAAGGTCCCTGGGGGCACTAGAAGGGTCCTAGAAGGCACTAAATCGGTCCCAAGGGGCTCTAGAGGGTTCCCCGGCATCTTACAATGGTCCTACATGGCCCTAAGTTGTCCCAGGAGGCTCTAGAGGGTTCCATGTGTTCCTAGAATAACCCAGAAGGCCCTAAGGAGGTCCCAGGTGGCTCTAGATGGTTTCTCGTTGTCCTAGAAGGGTCATAGAAGGCTCTAAGGGTGTCCTAGGAAGCTCTAGAGGGTTCCTCGTGGTGCTAGAATGTACCTAGAAGGCTCTAAGGGGGTCCCAGGTGGCTCTAGAGGGTTCTTTGTGGTCTTAGAAGCGTCCGAGAAGGCCCTAAGTGGGTCCCAGAGGGCTCTAGAAGGTCCCTGGGGGCCCTAGAAATGTCCTAGAAGGCCCTAAGGAGGTCCCAGGTGCCTCTAGAGAGTTTCTCGTGGTCTTAGAAGGGTTCTAGAAGGCCCTATGGGGTCCCAGGGGGCTCTAGAGGGTCCCTGGGACACTAGAAGTGTCCTAGAAGGCCCTAAGTTGGTTTCAGGGTGCTCTAGGGGGTTCCTCATGTCCTAGAATTGTCCTAGGAGGCCCTAAGTGGGTCCCAGGGGGCTCTAGAGGGCTCCTGGTGACTCTAGAAGTCTCCTATAAAGCTCTAGAAGGGTCCCAGAAGGCTCTAGAGGGTTCCTGGTGACACTAGAAGGGTCCTAGAAAGACCTAGAATGGTCCCAGAGGGCTCTAGAGGGTTCCCGTGGGTCCTAGAAGGGTCCTAGAAGGGCCTAAAGGGGTCCCAAGGGGGTCTAGATGGTTCCTCGTGGTCCTAAAAGGGTCTTAGAAGGCCCTAAATGGGTCCCAGGGGGCTCTAGAGGGTTCCTCGTGGTTCTAAAAGGGTCCTAGAAGGCCCTAAAGGGGACCCAGGGGGCTCTAGAGGGTCCTTCGTGGTCTTAGAAGCGTCCGAGAAGGCCCTAAGGGTGTCCCAGGGGGCTCTAGAAGGTCCCTGGGGGCCCTAGAATGGTCCTAGAAGGCCCTAAGGAGGTCCCAGGGGGCTCTAGAGGGTTCCTGGTGGTCCTAGAAGGATTCTAGAAGGCCCTAAGTGGTTCCCAGAGGGCTCTAGAGGGTTTCTCGTTGTCCTAGAAGGGTCCTAGGAGGCCCTAAATGGGGCCCAGGGAGCTCTAGACGGTTCCTCGTGGTCCTAGGAGGATCCTAGAAGGACCTAAGTGGTTCCCAGAGGGCTCTGGATGGTTTCTTGTGGTCTTAGAATGGACCTAGAAGGCCCTAAAGTGGTCCCAGTGAACTCTAGAGGGTTCCTGGGGTTCCTAGAAGGGCCCTAGAAAGGTCTAAGAGGTTCCAGGGGGCTCTAGAGGGTCTCCGGGCGCCCTAGAATAGTCCTAGAAGGCCCTAAAGGGGTCCCAGGGGGCTCTAGAGCGTTCCCCGGGGTCTTACCATGGTCCTAGAAGGCCCTAAGTGGGTCCCAGGGGGCTCTAGAAGGTTTCTCGTGGTCCTAGAAGGGTCCTAGAAAGTCCTAAAGGGGTCCAAGGGAGCTTTAGAGGGTTCCTGGTGAATCTAGAAGTGTCCTAGAAAGCCCTAGAAGGGTCCCAGGGGGCTCTAGAGGTTTCCCTGTGGTCCTAGAAGGGTCCTAGAAGACCCTAAAGTGGTCCCAGGGGGCTCTAGATGGCTCCTGGTGCTCCTAGAAGGGTCCTAGAAGGCTCTAAGCTGTCCCAGGGGACTCTAGAGGGTACCTAGAGGGCCTAGAAGTGACCTAGAAGGCCCTAAAGGGGTCCCAGGGGGCTCTAGATGGTGCCTGTGGGTCCTAGAAGGGTCTTAGAAGGCCCTAAGGTGGTCCCAGGGGGCTCTAGAGGGTTCCTCGTGGTCCTAGAAGGGTTCTACAAAGCCCTAAGGGGTCCCAGTGGGCTCTAGAGGGTTCCTGGTGGTTTTAGAAGGCTCCCAGGGGTCTTTAGAGGGTCCCTGGAGGCCCTAGAAGTATCCTAGAAGGCACTAAAGGGGACCCAGGGGGCTCTAGAGTGTTCCCCGTGGTCTTACAATCGTCCTAGAAGGCCCTAAGGGGGTACCAGGGGTCTCTAGGTTGTTTCTCGTGGTCCTAAAAGGGTCCTAGAAGGCCCTAAAGTGGTCCCAGGGGGCTCTAGAGGGTTCCTGGTGGTCCTAGAAGGGTCCTAGAAGGCACTAAAGGGGTCCCAGGGGTCTCTAGAAGGTTCCCAGGGGTCTTACAATGATCCTAGAAGGCTCTAAGTGGGTCCCATGGGGCTCTAAGTGGGTCCCATGGGGCTCTAGATGGTTTCTCGTGGTCCTAGAAGGGTCCTAGAAGGCCCTAAAGGGGTCCCAGGGGGCTCTAGATTGTTTCTCGAGGTCCTAGAAGCGTCCTAGAAGGCCGTAAGTGCGTCCCAGGGGGCTCTAGAGGGTTCCTGGTGGTCCTAGAAGGATTCTAGAAGGCCCTAAGTGGTTCTCAGAGGGCTCTAGAGGGTTCCTCGTGGTCCTAGAAGGGTCTTAGAAGGCCATAAAGGGGTCCCAGGGTGCTCTAGAGGTCTTTAGTATGGATCTGGGGGGCTCTAGAAGGGTCTGGGCGCTTTTAGAATGGATGTGAGAAGCTCTAGAAGGGTTCAGGGTCTTTTTGAATCTCCCTGGGGGGCTCTAGAAGGGTCTGGGAGCTTTTAGAATTGTCCAGATGGGCTCTAGAAGGGTCTAGGGTCCTTTAGAATGTTTCTGGGGTGCTCTAGAAGGGTCTGGGGTCTTTTAAAATGGACGTGAGAAGATCTAGATGGGTCCAGGGGCCTTTAGAATGTCGCTGAGGGCCTCTAGAAGGGTCTGGGGTCCTCTAGAAGGGACGTGAGATGCTCTAGAAGGGTCCAGGGTCCTTTAGAAGGTCTCTGGCGGCTCTAGAAGGGTCTGGAGGCTTCTAGAAGGGATGTGAGAAGCTCTAGAAGGGTCCAGGGGCCTTTAGAACGTCTCTGGGGGGCTCTAGAAGGGTCTGGGGGCCTTTAGAAAGGACGTGAGAATCTCTAGAAGGGTCCAGGGGCCTTTAGAAGGTCTCTGGGGGGCTCTAGTGGGATCTGGGGTCTTTTAGAAGGACTCTGGGGCCCTCTAGAAGGGTCTAGGGTCCATTAGAATGGGTCTGGGAGGATTTAGAAGGGTCTAGATGCCTTTAGAACGTCTCTGGGGGGTCTAGAAGGGTCTGGGGTCTTTTAGAAGCGACGTGAGAAGCTCTAGAAGGGTCCAGGGTCCTTTAGAAGGTCTCTGGGGGGCTCTAGAAGGGTCTGTGGGCATTTAGAAGGGATGTGAGTGGCTGTAGAAGGGTCTGGGCGCCTTTAGAAGGTCTCTGGGGGGCTCTAGAAAGGTCTGGGTTCTTTTAGAAGGGACGTGAGAAGCTCTAGAAGGGTCCAAGGACCTTTAAAATAGTTCTGGGGGCTCTAGAGGAGTCTGGAGGCTGTTAGAATGGTCCAGATGGGCTCTAGAATGGCCTGGTCGCTTTTAGAAGGTCTCTGGGGGGCTCTCGAAGGGTCTGGGGTCTTTTAGAAGGGACGTGAGAAGCTCTAGAAGGGTCCAGGGGCCTTTAGAAGGTCTCGGGGGGGCACTCAAAGGGTCTGGGGGCTTTTAGAAGGGACGTGAGAAGCTCTGGAAGGGTCCAGGGGCCTTTAGAAGGGCTCTGGGGAGTCTGGAATGGTCTGGGGGCCTCTAGAATGGTCCAGAAGGGCTCTAGAATGGTCTTGGCACTTTTAGAAGGGCCCCGGTGGGTGCTAGAATGGTCTGGGGTCTTTTAGAATGGACGTCAGGTGCTCTAGAAGGGTCTGGGGGCTTTTAGAAGGGTCCAGTGGAGCTCTAGGAGGGTCTGGGGGCCTTTAGAAGGGCTCTGGCAGTCTTTAGAGACATCTGGGGGCCTTTAGAAAGACTCTGGGGGCCTCTAGAAGGACTCTGGGGGCCTCTAGAAGGGTCTAGAGGCCTTTAGATTTGTCTAGAGGGGCTCTAGAAGGACTAATCCCCTAACCCTAACACTTAACCCTAACCCCCTATCCCCAACCCTGACCCTAACCGGATAACCATAACCCTAATCCCTATCCCCCTAACCCTAATCCCTAACACCCTAACCCTAACCCTAATCCCTTACACCCTAACCCTAACCCCGTAACCCTAAGCACATAACATGAAATTCTAACCCTAACCCTAACCCCTAACCCTAACCCTCACCCTAAACCCTAACCCTAACCCTAACCCAACCCTGACCCTAACCCTAACCATAAACCCTAACCCCTAACCCTAACCCTAATGACCCTAAACTCTAACCCTCACCCTAACCCCTAACCATAACCATAACCCTAACCATAACCCTAACCCTTATGACCCTAACCCTAACCTTAACCCTAATCTAACCCTAACCCTAACCCCTAAGCCTAACCCTAACCCCTAACCCTAAGCCTAAACCCTAACCCTAAACCCTAACCCTAACCCTTACCCCTAACCCTAAACCTAACCCTAAACCTAACCCTAACCCTAATGACCCTAACCCTAACCCTAATGACCCTAACCCTAAACCTAACCCCTAAACCCTAACCCTAATGACCCTAACACTAACCCTAACCCAACCCTAACCCTAACCCTAACCCTAACCCTAACCCTAACCCTAACCCTAACCCTAACCCTAACCCTAACCCTAACCCTAACCCTAATGACCCTAACCCTAACCCTATACCCCTAACCATAACCCTAACCCTTATGACCGTAACCCTAACCTTAACCCTAATCTAACCCTAACCTAACCCTAACCCTAACCCCTAACCCTAACCCTAATGACCCTAACCCTAATGACCCTAACCCTAAACCTAACCCCTAACCCTAACCCTAACCCCTAACCCCTAACCCTAATGACCCTAATCCTAACCCTAACCCTAACCCTAAACACAAACCCTAACCCTAACCCCTAACCCCTAACCCTAACCCCTAACTCTAACCCCTAACCCCTAACCCTAACCCTAATGACCCTAACCCTAACACTAACCCTAACCCAACCCTAACCCTAACCCTAACCCTAACCCCTAACCCTAACCCTAACCCTAAACCCTAACCCTAAACCCTAACCCTAACCATAACCCCTAACCCCTAACCCTAACCCCTAACTCTAACCCCTAACCCTAACCCTAATGACCCTAACCCTAACCCTAACCCTATACCCCTATCCATATCCCCTAACCCTAACCCAAATCCTAACCCTAACCCTAATGACCCTAACCCTAACACTAACCCCTAACTTCTAGAGCTTCTCACGTCCCTACTAAAAGCCCCTGGACCCTTTTAGAGCCCCCTGGGTCCCTTCTAAAAGTGCCAAGACCCTTCTAGAGCCCATCTGGACAATTCTAAAGGCCCCCAGATCCCTCTGGACCCCCCAGAGACCTTCTAAAGGCCCCTGGACCATTCTAGAGCTTCTCACGTCCCTTCTAAAAGCCCCCAGACCCTTCTAGAGCCCCCCAGAGACATTATAAAGGCCCCTGGACCCTTCTAGAGCTTCTCATGACCCTTTTAAAAGCCCCCAGACCCATCTAGAGCCCCCCAGAGACATTCTAAAGGCACCTGGACCCTTCAAGAGCTTCTCACGCCCATTCTAAAAGAACCCAGACCCTTCTAGAGCCCCCCAGAGAGCTTCAAAAAGACCCTGAACCCTTCTAGAGCTTCTTACATCCCTTCTAAAAGCCCCCAGACCCTTCTAGAGCCCCCCAGATCCAATCTAAAGATATCTAGAGCCCCCTGGGACCCCTTTACGGCCTTCTAAGACCCTTCTAGGACCACGAGGAGCCATCTAGAGCCCCCTGGGACCCCTTAAGGCCTTCTAGGACCCATCTAGGACCACGAGAATCCCTCTAGAGCCCCCTGGGACCTCTTTAGGGCCTTCTTGGACCCTTCTAGGGCCCCCCAGGGACCCTCTAGAACCCACTGGGACCCACTTAGGGCCTTCTAGGACCCTTCTAGGACCACGAGAAACCCTCTAGAGCCACCTGGGACTCCCGTAGGGCCTTCTAGGATCATTGTAAGCCCCCAGGGAACCCTCTAGAGCACCCTGGGACCCTTCTAGGGCTTTCTTGGACCCTTTTAGAGTCACCAGGAACCCTCTAGAGCCCCCTGGGACCCCTCTAGGACCACGAGAAACCCTCTAGAGCTCCCTGGGACCCACTTAGTGCCTTCTAGGACGCTTCTAGGGACACCAGAGACCCTCTAGAGCCCCCTGGGACACACTTAGGGCCTTCTAGGACCCTTCTAGGGACACCAGAGACCCTCTAGAGCCCCCTGGGACACACTTAGGGCCTTCTAGGACCCTTCTAGGACCACGAGGAACCCTCTAGAGCCACCTAGGACCCCCTTAGGGCCTTCTAGAACCCTTCTTGGACCCCCAGGGACCCTCTAGAGCCCACTGGCCCCCCTTAGGGCCTTCTAGGACCCTTCTAGGACCACGAGAAACAATCTAGAGCCCCCTGGGACCCCCTTAGGGCCAACTAGGACCAGTGTAAGACCCTGGGGAACCCTCTAGAGCCCCCTGGGTCCCCTTTAGGGCCTTCTAGGACCCTTCTAGGGACCCCAGGGACCCTCTAGAGCCCACTGGGACTGCCTTAGGGCCTACTAGGACCCTTCTAGGACTATGAGGAACCCTCTAGAGCCCCCTGGGACACACTTAGGGCCATCTAGGACCCTTCTAGGACCCACGGGAACCATCTAGAGCCCCGTGGGACCCCCTTCGGGCCTTCTAGGACACTTCTAAGTCCTCCAGGGACCCTCTAGAGCCCCCTGGGACCGCTTAGAGCCTTCTAGGACCCTTCTAGGACCTGTGAGTACCCTCTAGAGCCCCCTGGGACCCTTCTAGGGCTTTCTAGGACACGTCTAGAGTCACCAGAAACCCTCTAGAGATCCCTTGGACCCCTTAAGGGCCTTCTAGGACCCTTCTAGGACCACGAGAAAACTTCCAGAGCCCCCTGGGACCCACTTAGGGCCTTCTAGGACCATTTTAAGACCTCGGGAACCCTGTAGAGCCCCCTGGGACCCCTTTAGGGCCTTCTAAGACCATTTTAAGATATCGGGTAACCCTCTAGAGCCCCCTGGGACCCCCTTAGGGCCTTCTAGGACCATGGTAAGACCCCGGGGAACCCTCCAGAGCACCCTGGGTCCTCTTTAGTGCCTTCTAGTACCCTTCTAGGGCCCCCAGAGACCTTCTAGAGCCCCCTGGTTACACTTTGAGCCTTCTAGAACCCTTCTAGGAGCCCCAGGAACCCTCTAGAGCTTCCTGAGACCCCCTTAGGGCCTTCTAGGACCCTTCTAGGACGGCGAGGAACCCTCTAGAGCCCTCTGGGACACCCTTAGGGCCTTCTAGGGCCCTTCTAGTGCAGGCAGGGACCCTCTAGAGCCCCCTGGGACCCACTCAGGGCCTTCTAGGACCATTTTAAGACTCTCTGGAACCATCTAGAGCCCCCTGGGAAAACTTAGAGCATTCTAGGTCCCTTCTAGGACCCCAGGAATATTCTAGAACCCCCTGGGACCACCTTAGGGCCTTCTAGTACCGTTCTAGGACCACCAGGAACCCTCTAGAGCCCCCTGTGACCCCCTTAGGGCCTTCTAGGACCCTTCTCGGACCACCAGGAACCCTCTAGAGCCCCCTGTGACACTCTTAGGGCCTTCTAGGACTCTTCTAGGACCACGAGGAAACCATCTAGAGCCCCCTGGGTCCCGCTTAGGGCCTTCTAGGACCATGGGAAGACCCCGGGGAACCCTCTAGAGCACCCTGGGTCCTCTATACAGCCTTCTAGGACCCTTCTAGGACCACCAGGATCCCTCTAGAGCCCCCTGGGACCCACTTAGGGCCATCTAGGGGTCTTCTAGGACCACGAGTAACCATCTAGAGACCCGTGGGATGACTTAAGGGCCTTCTAGGGGTCTTCTAGGGCCACGAGTAACCATCTAGAGACATGTGGGACCACTTAAGGGCCTTCTTGGACACTTCTTGGTCCACAAGAGACCCTCTAGAGCCCCCTGGGACCCCTTAGAGCCTTCTAGGTCCATTCTATGAGCCCCAGGAAACACATAGAGCCCCCTGGGACCCTTTTAGGGCCTTCTAGGACCCTTCTAGGACCACCAGGAGCCCTCTAGAGCCCCCTAGGACCCACTTAGGGCCTTCTAGGACTCTTCTAGTACCCCCAGGGACCCTCTAGAGCCACCTGGGACCCTTTTAGGGCCTTCTAGGACCCTCCTAGGACCCACGGGTACCCTCTAGAGCCCTCTGGGACCCTTCTAGGGCTTTCTTGGACCCTTTTAGAATCACCAGGAACACTCCAGAGTCCCCTGGGACCCTTCTAGGGCTTTCTAGGACCCTTCTAGGACCACGAGGAACCCTCTAGAGCCCCCTGGGACCATTTTAGGGCCTTCTAGGACCCTTCTAGGACCACGAGAAACCATCTATAGCTCTCTGGGACCCCTTTAGGGCGTTCTAGGACTCTTCTAGGGTCCCCAGAGACCGTCTAGAGCCCCCTGGGATGACTTAGAGCCTTCGAGGACCCTTCTAGGACCACGAGGAACCCTCTAGAGCCCACTGGGACCCCTTTAGGGCCATCTAGGACAATTCTAGGGCCGCCAGGGTCCCTCTAGAGCCCCCTGGGACCCCTTTAGGGCCTTCTAGGACCCTTCTAGGACCACCAGGAGCCCTCTAGAGCCCCCTAGGACCCACTTAGGGCCTTCTAGGACTCTTCTAGTACCCCCAGGGACCCTCTAGAGCCCGCTGGGACCCCCTTAGGGCCTTCTAGGACAATTCTAGGGCCGCCAGGGTCCCTCTAGAGCCCCCTGGGACCCCTTTAGGGCCTTCTAGGACCCTTCTAGGACCACCAGGAGCCCTCTAGAGCCCCCTAGGACCCACTTAGGGCCTTCTAGGACTCTTCTAGTATCCCCAGGGACCCTCTAGAGCCCCCTGGGACCCTTTTAGTGCCTTCTAGGACCCTCCTAGGATCACCAGGAACCCTCTAGAGCCCACTGGGACCCCTTTAGGGCCTTCTAGGACAATTCTAGGGCCGCCAGGGTCCCTCTAGAGCCCCCTGGGACCCCTTTAGGGCCTTCTAGGACCCTTCTAGGACCACCAGGAGCCCTCTAGAGCCCCCTAGGACCCACTTAGGGCCTTCTAGGACTCTTCTAGTACCCCCAGGGACCCTCTAGAGCCCGCTGGGACCCCCTTAGGGCCTTCTAGGACAATTCTAGGGCCGCCAGGGTCCCTCTAGAGCCCCCTGGGACCCCTTTAGGGCCTTCTAGGACCCTTCTAGGACCACCAGGAGCCCTCTAGAGCCCCCTAGGACCCACTTAGGGCCTTCTAGGACTCTTCTAGTACCCCCAGGGACCCTCTAGAGCCCGCTGGGACCCCCTTAGGGCCTTCTAGGACAATTCTAGGGCCGCCAGGGTCCCTCTAGAGCCCCCTGGGACCCCTTTAGGGCCTTCTAGGACCCTTCTAGGACCACCAGGAGCCCTCTAGAGCCCCCTAGGACCCACTTAGGGCCTTCTAGGACTCTTCTAGTATCCCCAGGGACCCTCTAGAGCCCCCTGGGACCCTTTTAGTGCCTTCTAGGACCCTCCTAGGATCACCAGGAACCCTCTAGAGCCCACTGGGACCCCTTTAGGGCCTTCTAGGACAATTCTAGGGCCGCCAGGGTCCCTCTAGAGCCCCCTGGGACCCCTTTAGGGCCTTCTAGGACCCTTCTAGGACCACCAGGAGCCCTCTAGAGCCCCCTAGGACCCACTTAGGGCCTTCTAGGACTCTTCTAGTACCCCCAGGGACCCTCTAGAGCCCGCTGGGACCCCCTTAGGGCCTTCTAGGACAATTCTAGGGCCGCCAGGGTCCCTCTAGAGCCCCCTGGGACCCCTTTAGGGCCTTCTAGGACCCTTCTAGGACCACCAGGAGCCCTCTAGAGCCCCCTAGGACCCACTTAGGGCCTTCTAGGACTCTTCTAGTATCCCCAGGGACCCTCTAGAGCCCCCTGGGACCCTTTTAGTGCCTTCTAGGACCCTCCCAGGATCACCAGGAACCCTCTAGAGCCCTCTGGGACCCACTTAGGGCCTTCTAGGACCCTTCTAGGACCACGAGGAACCCTCTAGAGCCCCCTGGGACTTGCTTAAGGCCTTCTAGAACCCTTCTAGGACCAGGAGAAACACTCTACAGCCCCCTGGGACTTCCTTAGGGCCTTCTAGGATCATTATAAGACCCTGGGGAACCCTCAAGAGCCTCGTGGGACCCCTTAGAGCCTTCTAGGACCCTTCTAGGACCACGAGGATCCCTCTAGAGCCCCCTGGGACACCTTAGGGCCTTCTAGGGCTCTTCTAGCGCCCCCAGTGACCCTCTAGACCCCCCTGGAACTTGCTTAAGTCCTTCTAGAACCCTTCTAGGGCCACGAGGATCCCTCTAGAGCCCCCTGGGACCCCCTTAGGGCCTTCTAGGTCCATGGTAAAACCCCGGGGAACCCTCTAGAGCACCCTGGGTCCTATTTAAGGCCTTCTAGTACACTTCTAGGGCCCCCAGGGACCTTCTAGAGCCCCCTGGGTCCACTTAGGGCCTTTTAGGACCATTCTAGGACCAGGAGGAACCATCTAGAGCCCTCTGAGAACCCCTTAGGGCCTTCTAGGACCATTTTAAGTCTCCGGGGAACCATCTAGAGGCCCCTGAGACCCCTTAGAACATTCTAGGACCCTTCTAGGACCACGAGGAACCTTCTAGAACCACCTGGGACCCCCTTAGGGCCGTCTAGGACCCTTCTCGGACCACAAGGAACCCTCTAGAGCCCCCTGGGACTTGCTTAAGGCCTTCTAGGACTCTTCTAGGACCACGAGGAAACCAGATAGAGCCCCCTGGGACCCACTTAGGGCCTTCTAGGACCATGGTAAGACCCCGGGGAACCCTCTAGAGCACCCTGCGTCCTCTTTAGGGCCTTCTAGTACACTTCTAGGGACCCAGGGACTTTCTAGAGCCCCCTGGTTCCCTTTAGAGCCTTCTAGAACCCTTCTAGGAGCCCCAGGAACCCTCTAGAGCCCTCTGGGACTCTCTTTGCGCCTTCTAGGACCCTTCTAGGACCACGAGGAACCCTCTAGAGCCCTCTGGGACCCCCTTAGGTCCTTCTAGGACCCTTCTAGACCCCCCAATAACACTCTAGATCCCTCTGGGACCCACTTAGGGCCTTCTAGCACCCTTCTAGGACCACAAGGATCTCTCTAGAGCACACTGGGACCCCCTAAGAACTTCAAGGACCTTTCTAGGACCACAAGAAACCATCTAGAACCCCTTGGGACTCACATAGGGCCTTCTAGGATCATTGTAAGACCCTGGGGAACCATCTAGAGCGTCGTGGGACCACTTAGAGCCTTCTAGGACGATTCTAGTACCACAAGGAACCCTCTAGAGCCCCCTGGGACCCATTTAGGGCCTTCTAGGACCCTTCTAGGACCACCAGGAGCCCTCTAGAGCCCCCTAGGACCCACTTAGGTCCTTCTAGGACTCTTCTAGTACACCCAGGGACCATCTAGAGCCCGCTGGGTCCCTTTTAGGGCCTTCTAGGACCCTCCTAGGACCCACGGGTACCCTCTAGAGCCCTCTGGGACCCTTCTAGGGCTTTCTTGGACCATTTTAGAATCACCAGGAACCCTCCAGAGTCCCCTGGGACCCTTCTAGGGCTTTCTAGGACCCTTCTAGGACCACGAGGAACCCTCTAGAGCCCCCTGGGACCCCCTTAGGGCATTCTAGGACCCTTCTAGGGCCCCCAGGGACCCTCTAGAGCCCCCTGAGACCCAATTAGGGCCTTCTAAGACCGTTCTAGGACCACCAGGATCCCTCTATAGCCCTCTGGGACACATTTTGCACATTCTAGGACACTTCTAGTGCCCCCAGAGACCCTCTAGAGCTCCCTGGGAGTCTTTAGAGCCTTCTAGGACCCTTCTAGGACCACGAGGAACCCTCTAGAGCCCCCTGGTTACTCTTTGAGCCTTCTAGAACCCTTCTAGGAGCCCCAGGAACCCTCTAGAGCCCGCTGGGACCCCCTTAGGTCCTTCTAGGACCCTTCTAGGACCACAAGGAACCCTCTAGAGCCCCCTGGGACCCCTTTAAGGCCTTCTAGGACAATTCTAGGGCCGCCAGGGTCCCTCTAGAGCCCCCTGGGACCCCTTTAGGGCCTTCTAGGACCCTTCTAGGACCACCAGGAGCCCTCTAGAGGTCCCTAGGACCCACTTAGGGCCTTCTAGGACTCTTCTAGTACCCCCAGGGACCCTCTAGAGCCCCCTGGGACCCTTTTAGGGCCTTCTAGGACCCTCCTAGGACCCACGGGTACCCTCTAGAGCCCTCTGGGACCCTTCTAGGCCTTTCTTGGACCCTTTTAGAATCACCAGGAACACTCCAGAGTCCCCTGGGACCATTCTAGGGCTTTCTAGGACCCTTCTAGGACCACGAGGAACCCTCTAGAGCCCCCTGGGACCATTTTAGGGCCTTCTAGGACCCTTCTAGGACCACGAGTAACCATCTATAGCTCTCTGGGACCCCTTTAGGGCGTTCTAGGACTCTTCTATGGTCCCCAGAGACCGTCTAGAGCCCCCTGGGATGAGTTAGAGCCTTCGAGGACCCTTCTAGGACCACGAGGAACCCTCTAGAGCCCACTGGGACCCCTTTAGGGCCTTCTAGGACCCTTCTAGGACCACCAGGAGCCCTCTAGAGCCCCCTAGGACCCACTTAGGGCCTTCTAGGACTATTCTAGTACCCCCAGGGACCATCTAGAGCCCGCTGGGACCCACTTAGGGCCTTCTAGGACAATTCTAGGGCCGCCAGGGTCCCTCTAGAGCCCCCTGGGACCCCTTTAGGGCCTTCTAGGACCCTTCTAGGACCACCAGGAGCCCTCTAGAGCCCCCTAGGACCCACTTAGGGCCTTCTAGGACTCTTCTAGTACCCCCAGGGACCCTCTAGAGCCCCCTAGGACTCACTTAGGGCCTTCTAGGACTCTTCTAGTACCCCCAGGGACCCTCTAGAGCCCCCTGGGACCCTTTTAGGGCCTTCTAGGACCCTCCTAGGACCCACGGGTACCCTCTAGAGCCGTCTGGGACCCTTCTAGGCCTTTCTTGGACCCTTTTAGAATCACCAGGAACCTTCCAGAGTCCCCTGGGACCCTTCTAGGGCTTTCTAGGACCCTTCTAGGACCACGAGGAACCCTCTAGAGCCCCCTGGGACCATTTTAGGGCCTTCTAGGACCCTTCTAGGACAACGAGAAACCATCTATAGCTCTCTGGGACCCCTTTAGGGCGTTCTAGGACTCTTCTAGGGTCCCCAGAGACCGTCTAGAGCCCCCTGGGATGCCTTAGAGCCTTCGAGGACCCTTCGAGGACCACGAGGAACCCTCTAGAGCCCCCTGGGACCCCCTTAGGGCATTCTAGGACCCTTCTAGGGCCCCCAGGGACCCTCTAGAGCCCCCTGGGACCCACTTAGGGCCTTCTAAGACCCTTCTAGGACCACCAGGAGCCCTCTAGAGCCCTCTGGGACACCTTTTTGCACATTCTAGGACACTTCTAGTGCCCCCAGAGACCCTCTAGAGCTCCCTGGGAGTCTTTAGGGCCTACTAGGACCCTTCTAGGATCACCAGGAACCCTCTAGAGCCCTCTGGGACCCACTTAGGGCCTTCTAGGACCCTTCTAGGACCACGAGGAACCCTCTAGAGCCCCCTGGGACTTGCTTAAGGCCTTCTAGAACCCTTCTAGGACCAGGAGAAACACTCTAGAGCCCCCTGGGACTCCCTTAGGGCCTTCTAGGATCATTATAAGACCCTGGGGAACCCTCAAGAGCCTCGTGGGACCCCTTAGAGCCTTCTAGGACCCTTCTAGGACCACGAGGATCCCTCTAGAGCCCCCTGGGACACCTTAGGGCCTTCTAGGGCTCTTCTAGCGCCCCCAGTGACCCTCTAGACCCCCCTGGAACTTGCTTAAGTCCTTCTAGAACCCTTCTAGGGCCACGAGGAACCCTCTAGAGCCCCCTGGGACCCCCTTAGGGCCTTCTAGGTCCATGGTAAAACCCCGGGGAACCCTCTAGAGCACCCTGGGTCCTATTTAAGGCCTTCTAGTACACTTCTAGGGCCCCCAGGGACCTTCTAGAGCCCCCTGGGTCCACTTAGGGCCTTTTAGGACCATTCTAGGACCAGGAGGAACCATCTAGAGCCCTCTGAGAACCCCTTAGGGCCTTCTAGGACCATTTTAAGTCTCCGGGGAACCATCTAGAGGCCCCTGAGACCCCTTAGAACATTCTAGGACCCTTCTAGGACCACGAGGAACCTTCTAGAACCACCTGGGACCCCCTTAGGGCCGTCTAGGACCCTTCTCGGACCACAAGGAACCCTCTAGAGCCCCCTGGGACTTGCTTAAGGCCTTCTAGGACTCTTCTAGGACCACGAGGAAACCAGATAGAGCCCCCTGGGACCCACTTAGGGCCTTCTAGGACCATGGAAAGACCCCGGGGAACCTCTAGAGCACCCTGCGTCCTCTTTAGGGCCTTCTAGTACACTTCTAGGGACCCAGGGACTTTCTAGAGCCCCCTGGTTCCCTTTAGAGCCTTCTAGAACCCTTCTAGGAGCCCCAGGAACCATCTAGAGCCCTCTGGGACTCTCTTTGCGCCTTCTAGGACCCTTCTAGGACCACGAGGAACCCTCTAGAGCCCTCTGGGACCCCCTTAGGTCCTTCTAGGACCCTTCTAGACCCCCCAATAACACTCTAGATCCCTCTGGGACCCACTTAGGGCCTTCTAGCACCCTTCTAGGACCACAAGGATCTCTCTAGAGCACACTGGGACCCCCTAAGAACTTCAAGGACCTTTCTAGGACCACAAGAAACCATCTAGAACCCCTTGGGACTCACATAGGGCCTTCTAGGATCATTGTAAGACCCTGGGGAACCATCTAGAGCGTCGTGGGACCACTTAGAGCCTTCTAGGATGATTCTAGTACCACAAGGAACCCTCTAGAGCCCCCTGGGACCCATTTAGGGCCTTCTAGGACCCTTCTAGGACCACGAGGAACCCTCTAGAGCCCCCGGGACCCACTTAGGGCCTTCTAGGACAATTCTAGCGCCCCCAGGTACCCTCTAGAGCCCCCTGGGACCCCCTTAGAGCCTTCTAGGACCCTTCTAGGACCACGAGGAACCCTCTAGAGCCCCCTGGGACCCCCTTAGGGCATTCTAGGACCCTTCTAGGGCCCCCAGGGACCCTCTAGAGCCCTCTGGGACCCCCTTAGGGCTTTCTAAGACCCTTCTAGGACCACCAGGATCCCTCTATAGCCCTCTGGGACCCTCTTTGCACCTTCTAGGACCCTTCTAGTGCCCCCAGGGACACTCTAGAGCCCCCTGGGACTCCTTAGGGCCTACTAGGACCCTTCTAGGACCACGAGAAATCCTCTAGAGCCCCCTGGGACCTCCTTAGGTCCTTCTAGGACCGTTCTAGGGTCACCAGGAACCCTCTAGAGCCCTCTGGGACCCCCTTAGGGCCTTCTAGGACCCTTCTAGGACCACGAGGAACTCTCTAGAGCCCCCTGAGACTTGCTTAAGGCCTTCTAGGACTCTTCTAGGACCACGAGAAACCATCTAGAGCCCCCTGGGACCCACTTAGGGCATTCTAGGTTCATTTTAAGACCCTGGGGAACCCTCTAGAGCCTCGTGGTACCACTTAGAGCCTTGTAGGACCCTTCTAGGACCACAAGGAACCCTCTAGAGCCCCCTGGGACCCCCTTAGGGCCTTCTAGGACAATTCTAGCGCCCCCAGGGACCCTCTAGAGCCCCCTGGGACACACGTAGGGCCTTCTAGGACCCTTCTAGGACACAGGGAACCCTCAAGAGCCCCCTGGGACCCCCTTAGGGCTTTCTAGGGCCATGGTAAGACCCTGGGGAACCCTCCAGAGCACCCTGGGTCCTCTTTAGTGCCTTCTAGTACCCTTCTAGGGCCCCCAGGGACCTTCTAGAGCCCCCTGGTTACACTTTGAGCCTTCTAGAACCCTTCTAGGAGCCACAGGAACCCTCTAGAGCCCGCTGGGACCCCCTTAGGGCCTTCTAGGACCCTTCTAGGACCACAAGGAACCCTCTAGAGCCGCCTGGGACCCCTTTAGGGCCTTCTAGGACAATTCTAGGACCACCAGGAGCCCTCTAGAGCCCCCTAGGACCAACTTAGGGCCTTCTAGGACTCTTCTAGTACCCCCAGGGACCCTCTAGAGCCCCCTGAGACCCCTTAGAACATTCTAGGACCCTTCTATGACCACGAGGAAACCAGATAGAGCCCCCTGGGACCCCCTTAGGGCCTTCTAGGACAATTCTAGCGCCCCCAGGGACCCTCTAGAGCCCCCTGGGACACACTTAGGGCCTTCTAGGACCCTTCTAGGACACAGGGAACCCTCCAGAGCCCCCTGGGACCCACTTAGGGCTTTCTAGGGCCATGGTAAGACCCTGGGGAACCCTCCAGAGCACCCTGGGTCCTCTTTAGTGCCTTCTAGTACCCTTCTAGGGCCCCCAGGGACCTTCTCGAGCCCCCTGGTTACCCTTTGAGCCTTCTAGAACCCTTCTAGGAGCCCCAGGAACCCTCTAGAGCCCGCTGGGACCCACTTAGGGCCTTCTAGGACCCTTCTAGGACAACAAGGAACCCTCTAGAGCCCCCTGGGACCCCTTTAGGGCCTTCTAGGACAATTCTAGGGCCGCCAGGGTCCCTCTAGAGCCCCCTGGGACCACTTTAGGGCCTTCTAGGACCACGAGGAGCCCTCTAGAGCCCCCTAGGACCCACTTAGGGCCTTCTAGGACCCTTCTAGGACCACGAGAAACTCTCTACAGCCCCCTGGGACGCCCTTAGGGCCTTCTAGGACCCTTCTAGGACCACGAGAAACCATCTAGAGCTCCCTGGGAACCCCTTACGGCCTTCTAGGATCATTGTAATACCCCAGGGAACCCTCTAGAGCTCCCTGGGACCTCTTTAGGCCCTTCTAGGGCCCTTCTAGGACCACCAGGGACACTCTAGAGCCCTCTGGGACCCCCTTAGGGCCTTCTAGGACCATTCTAGTGCCCCCAGGGACCCTCTAGAGCCCCCTGGGACCCCTTTAGGTCCTTCTAGGGCCCTTCTAGGGCCACCAGGGACACTCTAAAGCCCCCTGGGACCCCCTTAGGGCCTGCTAGGTGTCTTCTACGACCACGAGGAACCATCTAGAACCCCCTGAGACCACTTAGGACCTTCTAGGACAATTGTATGACCCCAAGGAACCCCCTAGAGTCATCTGGGACCCCCTTAGGGCCTACTAGGACCATTGTAAGACCCCAGGGAACACTCTAGAGTCCCCTAGGACTCCTTAAGGCCTTCTAGGACCCTTCTAGGACCACGAGAAACCCTCTAGAGCCCCCAGGGACTCCCTTAGGGCCTTCTAGGACCCTTCTAGGATCACCAGGAACCCTCTAGAGCCATCTGGGACCCACTTAGGACCTTCTAGGACCCTTCTAGGACCACGAGAAACCATCCAGAGCCCCCTGGGACTCCTTAGAGCCTTCTAGGACCCTTCTAGGAGTCCCTGAATCCCTCTAGAGCCCCATGGGACCCACTTAGGTCCTTCTAGGACACTTCAAACACCACCAGCATCCCTCTAGAGCTCACTGGGAAGCATTTAGGGCCTTCTAAGACCCTTCTAGGACCACGAGGAACCCTCTAGAGCCCCCTGGGACCATTTTAGGGCCTTCTAGGTCCCTTCTAGGACCACTAGGAACCATGTAGACCCCCTGGGACAATTTAGGACCTTCTAGGACCATTGTAAGACCATGGGGATCCCTGTAGAGCCCTCTGGGACCCCCTTAGGACCTTCTAGGACCCTTCTAGGACCACCAGGATCCCTCTAGAGCCCCCTGGAACCACCTTAGGGCCTTCTAAAACCCTTCTAGGACCTTGAGGAACCCTCTAGAGCTCTTTGGGACCCCTATAGAAGGGTCTGGAGGCCTTCAGAAGGGTCTGGATGGGCTCTAGAAAGGTCTGGGGGCCTTCAGAATGGCCCTGGGGGGATCTAGAAGGGTCTGGAGGCCTTCAGAAGGGTCCTGAGTGGCTCTAGAAGGGTCTGGGGGCCTTCAGAAGGGCCCTGGGGGGATCTAGAAGGGTCTGGAGGCCTTCCGAAGGGTCCTGAGCGGCTCTAGAATGGTCTGGGGGCATTCAGAAGGGTCTGGATGGGCTCTAGAAGGGTCTGGGGGCCTTCAGAATGGCCCTGGGGGGATCTAGAATGGTCTGGAAGCCATCAGAAGGGCCCTGAGTGGCTCTAGAACCGTCTGGGGGCATTCAGAATGGCCCAGGGGAACTAGAAGGGTCTGGAGACCTTCAGAAGGGTCCTGAGCGGCTCTAGAAGGGTCTGGGGGCCGTCAGAAGGGCCGTGGGTGGGCTCTAGAAGGGTCTGGGGGCTTTCAGAAGGGCCCCGGGTGGGCTCTAGAAGGGTCTGGAGGCCTTCAGAAGGGTCCTGAGGGGCTCTAGAAGGGTCCAACTTGGATCTCAAACGGTCTAGGGCCTTCAGATTGGTCCTGGGGGTCTCTAGAAGGGTCTTGGAACCTTCATAAAGGTCCTGACTGGCTCTAGAAGGGTTCTGAGGGGCTCTAGAAGGGTCTGGAGGCATTCAGAAGGGTCCTGAGGGGCTCTAGAAGGGTCTGGGAGCCTTTCGAAGGGTCCTCGGGGGCTCTAGAAAGTCCTAGAAGGGTCTTAGAAGGCCCTAACAGCGTCCCAGGGTGCTCCAGAGGGTTTCCAGAAGTCTTAGAAGAGTCCTACAAGGACCTAAGGAGGTCCCAGGGGGCTCCAGAGGCTTCCTGGTGACTCTAGAAGGGTCCTTGAAAGCCCTAAGTGGGTCCCAGGTGGATCTAGCGGGTACCTGTGGGTTCTAGAAGGTTCCTAGAAGGTCGTAAGGGGGTCCCAGGGGGCTCTAGAGGGTTCCTGGTGGTCCTAGAAGGTTCCTAGAAGGTCCTAAGGGGGTCCCAGAGCGCTCTAGAGGTATCCTCGTGGTCGTAGAAGGTTCCTATAAGGTTCTAAGGGGGTCTCAGGGGGCTCTAGATGGTTCCTCGTGGCCCTAGGAGGGTCCTAGAAAGCCCTAAGCGGGTCCCAGGAGGCTCTAGAGGGTTCCTGGAGACCCTAGAAGAGTCCCAGAAAGCCCTAGAAGGGTCCCACGGGGCTCTAGAGGGTTCTCGTGGGTCCTAGAAGGGTTCTAGAAGGCCCTAAGGGTGCCCAGAGGACTCCAGAGGATTCTTCGTGGTCCTAGAAGAGCTCTAGAAGGCACTAAATAGGTCCAAGGTTGCTCTAGAGGGTTCCTCGTGGTCTTAGATGCGTCCGAGAAGGCCCTAAGGGGTCCCAGGGGGCTCTAGAGGGTCCTTGGGGCACTAGAAGGGTCCTAGAAGGCCTTAAGTGGGTCTCAGGTGGCTCTAGGGGTTTCCTTGTTGTCCTAGAAGGGTCCTAGGAGGCCCTAAGTGGGTCCCAGGGGGCTCTAGAGGGTTTCATGTGTTCCTAGAATAACCCAGAAGGCCCTAAGGAGGTCCCAGGTGGCTCTAGATGGTTTCTCGTGGTCCTAGAAGGGTCATAGAAAGCTCTAAGGGGGTCCTAGGGAGCTCTAGAGGGTTCCTCGTGGTGCTAGAATGTACCTAGAAGGCTCTAAGGGGGTCCCAAAGAGCTCTAGAGGGTTCTTCGAGGTCTTAGAAGCATCTGAGAAGGCCCTAAGGGGGTTCCAGGGGCCTCTAGAAGGTCCCTGGGGGCCCTAGAAAGGTCCTAGAAGGCCCTAAGAAGGTCCCAGGTGCCTCTAGAGAGTTCCTCGTGGTCTTAGAAGGGTTCTAGAAGGCCCTATGTTGTCCCAGGGGGCTCTAGAGGGTCCCTGGGACACTAGAAGTGTCCTAGAAGGCCCTAAGTGGGTCTCAGGGTGCTCTAGGGGGTTCCTCATTGTCCTAGAAGTGTCCTAGGAGGCCCTAAGTGGGTCCCAGGGGGCTCTAGAGGGCTCCTGGTGACTCTAGAAGTCTCCTATAAAGCTCTAGAAGGGTCCCAGGGGGCTCTAGAAGGTACATGGTGACACTAGACGGGTCCTAGAAAGACCTAGAATGGTCCCAGAGGGCTCTAGAGGGTTCCCTTGGGTCCTAGAAGCGTCCTAGAAGGCCCTAAAGGGGTCCCAGGGGGCTCTAGATGGTTCCTCGTGGTCTTAAATGGGTCTTAGAAGGCCCTAAATGGGTCCCAGGGGGCTCTAGAGGGTTCCTCGTGTTTCTAAAAGGGTCCTATAAGGCCCTAAGGGGGTCCCAGGGGTCTCTAGAGGGTTTCTCGTGGTCCTAGAATGGTCCTAGAAGACACTAAGGGGGTCCCAGGGGGTTCTACATGGTTTCTCGTGGTCCTAGAAGGCACCTAGAAGGGTCTAAGTGGGTCCCAGGGGGCTCTAGAGGGTTTCTCGTGGTCCTTGAAGGGTCCTAGACGGTCCTAAAGTGGTCTGAGGGAGTTCTAGAGGGTTCCTGGTTACTCTAGAAGTGTCCTAGAAAGCCCTAGAAGGCTCCCAGGGGGCTCTAGAGGGTTCCCTGTGGTCCTTGAAGGGTCCTAGAAGGCCCTAAAATGGTCCCAGGGGGTTCTAGAGGGTTCCTGGTACTCCTAGAAGAGTCCTATAAGGATCCATGCGGTCCCAGGGGGCTCTAGGGGGTCCCTGGGGGCCCTAGAAGGGTCCTAGAAGGCCCTAAATGGGACCCAGGGGGCTCTAGAGTGTTCGCCGGTGACTTACAATGGTCCTAGAAGGCCCTAAGGGGGTACTAGGGGGCTCTAGGTTGTTTCTCATGGTCCTAGAAGGGCCCTAGAAGGCCCTAAAGTGGTTCCAGGGGGCTTTAGAGTGTTCCCCGGGGTCTTACCATGGTCCTAGAAGGCCCTAAGTGGGTCCCAGGGGGCTCTAGAGGGTTTCTCGTGGTCCTAGAAGGGTCCTAGAAGGCCCTAAACTGGTCCCAGGGGGCTGTAGATTGTTTCTCATGGTCCTAGAAGGGTCCTAGAAGTCCCTAAAGGGGTCCCAGTGGGCTCTAGAGGGTTCCTTGTGGCCCTAGAAGGGTCTTAGAAGGCCCTAAGTGTGCCCAGAGGACTCCAGAGGATTCTTCGTGGTCCTAGAAGAGCTCTAGAAGGCACTAAATGGGTCCAAGGTTGCTCTACAGGGTTCCTCGTGGTCTTAGAAGGGTCCTAGAAGGCTCTAAGGGGTCCCAGTGGGCTCTAGAGGGTCCCTGGGGGTCCTAGAAGGGTCGTAGAAGGCCCTAAGGAGGTCCCAGGGGTCTCTAGAGGGTTTCCCAGGGACTTACAATGATCCTAGAAGGCCCTACGGGGGTCCCAGGTGTCTCTAGAGGGTTTCTCGTGGTCCTAGAAGGGTCCTAGAAGGCCCTAAGGGGGTCCCAGGGGACTCTAGAGGGTTCCTGGTGCCTCTACAAGGGTCTTAGAAAATCCTAGAAATTTCCCAGGGGGTTCTAGATGGTTCCTTGTAGTTCTAGAAGTGTTCTAGAAGGCCTTTAATGGGTCCCATGGGGCTCTAGAGGGTTCCTCGTGGTCCTAGAATGGTCCTAGAATGCCCCAAGGGGTTCCCAGGGGGCTCTAGAGGGTTCCTGGGGCTCCTAGAAGGGTCCTAGAAGGCTCTAAGGGGGTCCCAGTGTGCTCTAGAAGGTCCCTGGGGGCACTAGAAGGGTCCTAGAAGGCACTAAATCGGTCCCAAGGGGCTCTAGAGGGTTCCCCGGCATCTTACAATGGTCCTACATGGCCCTAAGTTGTCCCAGGAGGCTCTAGAGGGTTCCATGTGTTCCTAGAATAACCCAGAAGGCCCTAAGGAGGTCCCAGGTGGCTCTAGATGGTTTCTCGTTGTCCTAGAAGGGTCATAGAAGGCTCTAAGGGGGTCCTAGGGAGCTCTAGAGGGTTCCTCGTGGTGCTAGAATGTACCTAGAAGGCTCTAAGAGGGTCCCAGGTGGCTCTAGAGGGTTCTTTGTGGTCTTAGAAGCGTCCGAGAAGGCCCTAAGTGGGTCCCAGAGGGCTCTAGAAGGTCCCTGGGGGCCCTAGAAATGTCCTAGAAGGCCCTAAGGAGGTCCCAGGTGCCTCTAGAGAGTTTCTCGTGGTCTTAGAAGGGTTCTAGAAGGCCCTATGGGGTCCCAGGGGGCTCTAGAGGGTCCCTGGGACACTAGAAGTGTCCTAGAAGGCCCTAAGTTGGTTTCAGGGTGCTCTAGGGGGTTCCTCATGTCCTAGAATTGTCCTAGGAGGCCCTAAGTGGGTCCCAGGGGGCTCTAGAGGGCTCCTGGTGACTCTAGAAGTCTCCTATAAAGCTCTAGAAGGGTCCCAGAAGGCTCTAGAGGGTTCCTGGTGACACTAGAAGGGTCCTAGAAAGACCTAGAATGGTCCCAGAGGGCTCTAGAGGGTTCCCGTGGGTCCTAGAAGGGTCCTAGAAGGGCCTAAAGGGGTCCCAAGGGGGTCTAGATGGTTCCTCGTGGTCCTAAAAGGGTCTTAGAAGGCCCTAAATGGGTCCCAGGGGGCTCTAGAGGGTTCCTCGTGGTTCTAAAAGGGTCCTAGAAGGCCCTAAAGGGGACCCAGGGGGCTCTAGAGGGTCCTTCGTGGTCTTAGAAGCGTCCGAGAAGGCCCTAAGGGTGTCCCAGGGGGCTCTAGAAGGTCCCTGGGGGCCCTAGAATGGTCCTAGAAGGCCCTAAGGAGGTCCCAGGGGGCTCTAGAGGGTTCCTGGTGGTCCTAGAAGGATTCTAGAAGGCCCTAAGTGGTTCCCAGAGGGCTCTAGAGGGTTTCTCGTTGTCCTAGAAGGGTCCTAGGAGGCCCTAAATGGGGCCCAGGGAGCTCTAGACGGTTCCTCGTGGTCCTAGGAGGATCCTAGAAGGACCTAAGTGGTTCCCAGAGGGCTCTGGATGGTTTCTTGTGGTCTTAGAATGGACCTAGAAGGCCCTAAAGTGGTCCCAGTGAACTCTAGAGGGTTCCTGGGGTTCCTAGAAGGGCCCTAGAAAGGTCTAAGAGGTTCCAGGGGGCTCTAGAGGGTCTCCGGGCGCCCTAGAATAGTCCTAGAAGGCCCTAAAGGGGTCCCAGGGGGCTCTAGAGCGTTCCCCGGGGTCTTACCATGGTCCTAGAAGGCCCTAAGTGGGTCCCAGGGGGCTCTAGAAGGTTTCTCGTGGTCCTTGAAGGGTCCTAGAAAGTCCTAAAGGGGTCCAAGGGAGCTTTAGAGGGTTCCTGGTGAATCTAGAAGTGTCCTAGAAAGCCCTAGAAGGGTCCCAGGGGGCTCTAGAGGTTTCCCTGTGGTCCTAGAAGGGTCCTAGAAGACCCTAAAGTGGTCCCAGGGGGCTCTAGATGGCTCCTGGTGCTCCTAGAAGGGTCCTAGAAGGCTCTAAGCTGTCCCAGGGGACTCTAGAGGGTACCTAGAGGGCCTAGAAGTGACCTAGAAGGCCCTAAAGGGGTCCCAGGGGGCTCTAGATGGTGCCTGTGGGTCCTAGAAGGGTCTTAGAAGGCCCTAAGGTGGTCCCAGGGGGCTCTAGAGGGTTCCTCGTGGTCCTAGAAGGGTTCTACAAAGCCCTAAGGGGTCCCAGTGGGCTCTAGAGGGTTCCTGGTGGTTTTAGAAGGCTCCCAGGGGTCTTTAGAGGGTCCCTGGAGGCCCTAGAAGTATCCTAGAAGGCACTAAAGGGGACCCAGGGGGCTCTAGAGTGTTCCCCGTGGTCTTACAATCGTCCTAGAAGGCCCTAAGGGGGTACCAGGGGTCTCTAGGTTGTTTCTCGTGGTCCTAAAAGGGTCCTAGAAGGCCCTAAAGTGGTCCCAGGGGGCTCTAGAGGGTTCCTGGTGGTCCTAGAAGGGTCCTAGAAGGCACTAAAGGGGTCCCAGGGGTCTCTAGAAGGTTCCCAGGGGTCTTACAATGATCCTAGAAGGCTCTAAGTGGGTCCCATGGGGCTCTAGATGGTTTCTCGTGGTCCTAGAAGGGTCCTAGAAGGCCCTAAAGGGGTCCCAGGGGGCTCTAGATTGTTTCTCGAGGTCCTAGAAGTGTCCTAGAAGGCCGTAAGTGCGTCCCAGGGGGCTCTAGAGGGTTCCTGGTGGTCCTAGAAGGATTCTAGAAGGCCCTAAGTGGTTCTCAGAGGGCTCTAGAGGGTTCCTCGTGGTCCTAGAAGGGTCTTAGAAGGCCATAAAGGGGTCCCAGGGTGCTCTAGAGGTCTTTAGTATGGATCTGGGGGGCTCTAGAAGGGTCTGGGCGCTTTTAGAATGGATGTGAGAAGCTCTAGAAGGGTTCAGGGTCTTTTTGAATCTCCCTGGGGGGCTCTAGAAGGGTCTGGGGGCTTTTAGAATTGTCCAGATGGGCTCTAGAAGGGGCTAGGGTCCTTTAGAATGGGTCTGGGGTGCTCTAGAAGGGTCTGGGGTCTTTTAAAATGGACGTGAGAAGATCTAGATGGGTCCAGGGGCCTTTAGAATGTCGCTGAGGGCCTCTAGAAGGGTCTGGGGTCCTCTGGAAGGGACGTGAGATGCTCTAGAAGGGTCCAGGGTCCTTTAGAAGGTCTCTGGCGGCTCTAGAAGGGTCTGGAGGCTTCTAGAAGGGATGTGAGAAGCTCTAGAAGGGTCCAGGGGCCTTTAGAACGTCTCTGGGGGGCTCTAGAAGGGTCTGGGGGCCTTTAGAAAGGACGTGAGAATCTCTAGAAGGGTCCAGGGGCCTTTAGAACGTCTCTGGGGGGCTCTAGTGGGATCTGGGGTCTTTTAGAAGGACTCTGGGGCCCTCTAGAAGGGTCTAGGGTCCATTAGAATGGGTCTGGGAGGATTTAGAAGGGTCTAGATGCCTTTAGAACGTCTCTGGGGGGTCTAGAAGGGTCTGGGGTCTTTTAGAAGCGACGTGAGAAGCTCTAGAAGGGTCCAGGGTCCTTTAGAAAGTCTCGGGGGGGCTCTAGAAGGGTCTGTGGGCATTTAGAAGGGATG
Organism: Phaenicophaeus curvirostris; assembly: GCF_032191515.1. Classification (NCBI taxonomy): domain Eukaryota; kingdom Metazoa; phylum Chordata; class Aves; order Cuculiformes; family Cuculidae; genus Phaenicophaeus; species Phaenicophaeus curvirostris. Next base: position 127,027 of record NW_027206792.1, on the reverse strand, counting down.
TGAGTGGCTGTAGAAGGGTCTGGGCGCCTTTAGAAGGTCTCTGGGGGGCTCTAGAAAGGTCTGGGTTCTTTTAGAAGGGACGTGAGAAGCTCTAGAAGGGTCCAAGGACCTTTAAAATAGTTCTGGGGGCTCTAGAGGAGTCTGGAGGCTGTTAGAATGGTCCAGATGGGCTCTAGAATGGCCTGGTCGCTTTTAGAAGGTCTCTGGGGGGCTCTCGAAGGGTCTGGGGTCTTTTAGAAGGGACGTGAGAAGCTCTAGAAGGGTCCAGGGGCCTTTAGAAGGTCTCGGGGGGGCACTCAAAGGGTCTGGGGGCTTTTAGAAGGGACGTGAGAAGCTCTGGAAGGGTCCAGGGGCCTTTAGAAGGGCTCTGGGGAGTCTAGAATGGTCTGGGGGCCTCTAGAATGGTCCAGAAGGGCTCTAGAATGGTCTTGGCACTTTTAGAAGGGCCCCGGTGGGTGCTAGAATGGTCTGGGGTCTTTTAGAATGGACGTCAGGTGCTCTAGAAGGGTCTGGGGGCTTTTAGAAGGGTCCAGTGGAGCTCTAGGAGGGTCTGGGGGCCTTTAGAAGGGCTCTGGCGGTCTTTAGAGACATCTGGGGGCCTTTAGAAGGACTCTGGGGGCCTCTAGAAGGGTCTAGAGGCCTTTAGATTTGTCTAGAGGGGCTCTAGAAGGACTAATCCCCTAACCCTAACACTTAACCCTAACCCCCTATCCCCAACCCTGACCCTAACCGGATAACCATAACCCTAATGCCTATCCCCCTAACCCTAATCCCTAACACCCTAACCCTAACCCTAATCCCTTACACCCTAACCCTAACCCCGTAACCCTAAGCACATAACATGAAACCCTAACCCTAACCCTAACCCTAACCCCTAACCCTAACCCTCACCCTAAACCCTAACCCTAACAATAACCCTAACCCAACCCTGACCCTAACCCTAACCATAAACCCTAACCCTAACCCTAATGACCCTAAACTCTAACCCTAACCCTAACCCTAATGACCCTAAACTCTAACCCTCACCCTAACCCCTAACCATAACCATAACCCTAACCATAACCCTAACCCTTATGACCCTAACCCTAACCTTAACCCTAATCTAACCCTAACCTAACCCTAACCCTAACCACTAAGCCTAACCCTAACCCCTAACCCTAACCCTAAACCCTAACCCTAAACCCTAACCCTAACCCTAAACCTAACCCTAAACCTAACCCTAACCCTAATGACCCTAACCCTAACCCTAACCCTAACCCTAATGACCCTAACCCTAACCCTAAACCTAATCCCTAACCCTAACCCTAACCCTAAACCTAACCCCTAACCCCTAACCCTAATGACCCTAACCCTAACCCTAACCCTAACCCTAACCCTAACCCTAAACTCTAACCCTAAACCCTAACCCCTAACTCTAACCCCTAACCCCTAACCCTAACCCTAATGACCCTAACGCTAACCCTAACACTAACCCTAACCCTAACCCTAAACCCTAACCCTAACCCCTAACCCCTAACCCTAACCCCTAACTCTAACCCCTAACCCTAACCCTAACCCCTAACCCTAACCCCTAACCCTAACCCCTAACTCTAACCCCTAACCCCTAACCCTAACCCTAACCCTAATGACCCTAACCCTAACACTAACCCCTAACTTCTAGAGCTTCTCACGTCCCTTCTAAAAGCCCCTGGACCCTTCTAGAGCCCCCTGGGTCCCTTCTAAAAGTGCCAAGACCCTTCTAGAGCCCATCTGGACAATTCTAAAGGCCCCCAGATCCCTCTGGACCCCCCAGAGACATTCTAAAGGCCCCTGGACCCTTCTAGAGCTTCTCACGTCCCTTCTAAAAGCCCCCAGACCCTTCTAGAGCCCCCCAGAGACATTATAAAGGCCCCTGGACCCTTCTAGAGCTTCTCATGACCCTTTTAAAAGCCCCCAGACCCATCTAGAGCCCCCCAGAGACATTCTAAAGGCACCTGGACCCTTCAAGAGCTTCTCACGCCCATTCTAAAAGAACCCAGACCCTTCTAGAGCCCCCCAGGGAGATTCAAAAAGACCCTGAACCCTTCTAGAGCTTCTTACATCCCTTCTAAAAGCCCCCAGACCCTTCTAGAGCCCCCCAGATCCAATCTAAAGATATCTAGAGCCCCCTGGGACCCCTTTACGGCCTTCTAAGACCCTTCTAGGACCACGAGGAGCCATCTAGAGCCCCCTGGGACCCCTTAAGGCCTTCTAGGACCCATCTAGGACCACGAGAATCCCTCTAGAGCCCCCTGGGACCTCTTTAGGGCCTTCTTGGACCCTTCTAGGGCCCCCCAGGGACCCTCTAGAACCCACTGGGACCCACTTAGGGCCTTCTAGGACCCTTCTAGGACCACGAGAAACCCTCTAGAGCCACCTGGGACTCCCGTAGGGCCTTCTAGGATCATTGTAAGCCCCCAGGGAACCCTCTAGAGCCCTCTGGGACCCTTCTAGGGCTTTCTAGGACCCTTTTAGAATCACCAGGAACCCTCTAGAGCACCCTGGGACCCTTCTAGGGCTTTCTTGGACACTTTTAGAGTCACCAGGAACCCTCTAGAGCCCCCTGGGACCCCTCTAGGACCACGAGAAACCCTCTAGAGCTCCCTGGGACCCACTTAGTGCCTTCTAGGACGCTTCTAGGGACACCAGAGACCCTCTAGAGCCCCCTGGGACACACTTAGGGCCTTCTAGGACCCTTCTAGGACCACGAGGAACCCTCTAGAGCCCCCTGAGACCCGCTTAGGACCTTCTAGGACCCTTCTATGACCACGAGGAACCCTCTAGAGCCACCTAGGACCCCCTTAGGGCCTTCTAGAACCCTTCTTGGACCCCCAAGGACCCTCTAGAGCCCACTGGCCCCCCTTAGGGCCTTCTAAGACCCTTCTAGGACCACGAGAAACAATCTAGAGCCCCCTGGGACCCCCTTAGGGCCAACTAGGACCAGTGTAAGACCCTGGGGAACCCTCTAGAGCCCCCTGGGTCCCCTTTAGGGCCTTCTAGGACCCTTCTAGGGACCCCAGGGACCCTCTAGAGCCCACTGGGACTGCCTTAGGGCCTACTAGGACCCTTCTAGGACTATGAGGAACCCTCTAGAGCCCCCTGGGACACACTTAGGGCCATCTAGGACCCTTCTAGGACCCACGGGAACCATCTAGAGCCCCGTGGGACCCCCTTCGGGCCTTCTAGGACACTTCTAGGTCCTCCAGGGACCCTCTAGAGCCCCCTGGGACCGCTTAGAGCCTTCTAGGACCCTTCTAGGACCTGTGGGTACCCTCTAGAGCCCCCTGGGACCCTTCTAGGGCTTTCTAGGACACGTCTAGAGTCACCAGAAACCCTCTAGAGATCCCTTGGACCCCTTAAGGGCCTTCTAGGACCCTTCTAGGACCACGAGAAAACTTCCAGAGCCCCCTGGGACCCACTTAGGGCCTTCTAGGACCATTTTAAGACCCCGGGGAACCCTGTAGAGCCCCCTGGGACCCCTTTAGGGCCTTCTAAGACCATTTTAAGATATCGGGTAACCCTCTAGAGCCCCCTGGGACCCCCTTAGGGCCTTCTAGGACCATGGTAAGACCCCGGGGAACCCTCCAGAGCACCCTGGGTCCTCTTTAGTGCCTTCTAGTACCCTTCTAGGGCCCCCAGAGACCTTCTAGAGCCCCCTGGTTACACTTTGAGCCTTCTAGAACCCTTCTAGGAGCCCCAGGAACCCTCTAGAGCTTCCTGAGACCCCCTTAGGGCCTTCTAGGACCCTTCTAGTGCAGGCAGGGACCCTCTAGAGCCCCCTGGGACCCACTCAGGGCCTTCTAGGACCCTTCTAGGACCTGTGGGTACCCTCTAGAGCCCCCTGGGACCCTTCTAGGGCTTTCTAGGACACATCTAGAGTCACCAGAAACCCTCTAGAGATCCCTTGGACCCCTTAAGGGCCTTCTAGGACCCTTCTAGGACCACGAGAAAACTTCCAGAGCCCCCTGGGACCCACTTAGGGCCTTCTAGGACCATTTTAAGACCCCGGGGAACCCTGTAGAGCCCCCTGGGACCACTTTAGGGCCTTCTAAGACCATTTTAAGATATCGGGTAACCCTCTAGAGCCCCCTGGGACCCCCTTAGGGCCTTCTAGGACCATGGTAAGACCCCGGGGAACCCTCCAGAGCACCCTGGGTCCTCTTTAGTGCCTTCTAGTACCCTTCTAGGGCCCCCAGAGACCTTCTAGAGCCCCCTGGTTACACTTTGAGCCTTCTAGAACCCTTCTAGGAGCCCCAGGAACCCTCTAGAGCTTCCTGAGACCCCCTTAGGGCCTTCTAGGACCCTTCTAGGACGGCGAGGAACCCTCTAGAGCCCTCTGGGACACCCTTAGGGCCTTCTAGGGCCCTTCTAGTGCAGGCAGGGACCCTCTAGAGCCCCCTGGGACCCACTCAGGGCCTTCTAGGACCATTTTAAGACTCTCTGGAACCATCTAGAGCCCCCTGGGAAAACTTAGAGCATTCTAGGACCCTTCTAGGACCCCAGGAATATTCTAGAACCCCCTGGGACCACCTTAGGGCCTTCTAGTACCGTTCTAGGACCACCAGGAACCCTCTAGAGCCCCCTGTGACCCCCTTAGGGCCTTCTAGGACCCTTCTCGGACCACCAGGAACCCTCTAGAGCCCCCTGTGACACTCTTAGGGCCTTCTAGGACTCTTCTAGGACCACGAGGAAACCATCTAGAGCCCCCTGGGTCCCGCTTAGGGCCTTCTAGGACCATGGGAAGACCCCGGGGAACCCTCTAGAGCACCCTGGGTCCTCTATACAGCCTTCTAGGACCCTTCTAGGACCACCAGGATCCCTCTAGAGCCCCCTGGGACCCACTTAGGGCCATCTAGGGGTCTTCTAGGACCACGAGTAACCATCTAGAGACCCGTGGGATGACTTAAGGGCCTTCTAGGGGTCTTCTAGGGCCACGAGTAACCATCTAGAGACATGTGGGACCACTTAAGGGCCTTCTTGGACACTTCTTGGTCCACAAGAGACCCTCTAGAGCCCCCTGGGACCGCTTAGAGTCTTCTAGGTCCATTCTATGAGCCCCAGGAAACACATAGAGCCCCCTGGGACCCCTTTAGGGCCTTCTAGGACCCTTCTAGGACCACCAGGAGCCCTCTAGAGCCGCCTAGGACCCACTTAGGGCCTTCTAGGACTCTTCTAGTACCCCCAGGGACCCTCTAGAGCCACCTGGGACCCTTTTAGGGCCTTCTAGGACCCTCCTAGGACCCAGGGGTACCCTCTAGAGCCCTCTGGGACCCTTCTAGGCCTCTCTTGGACCCTTTTAGAATCACCAGGAACCCTCCAGAGTCCCCTGGGACCCTTCTAGGGCTTTCTAGGACCCTTCTAGGACCACGAGGAACCCTCTAGAGCCCCCGGGACCATTTTAGGGCATTCTAGGACCCTTCTAGGGCCCCCAGGGACCCTCTAGAGCCCCCTGGGACCCACTTAGGGCCTTCTAAGACCCTTCTAGGACCACCAGGAGCCCTCTAGAGCCCTCTGGGACACCTTTTTGCACATTCTAGGACACTTCTAGTGCCCCCAGAGACCCTCTAGAGCTCCCTGGGAGTCTTTAGGGCCTACTAGGGCCCTTCTAGGATCACCAGGAACCCTCTAGAGCCCTCTGGGACCCACTTAGGGCCTTCTAGGACCCTTCTAGGACCACGAGGAACCCTCTAGAGCCACCTGGGACCCACTTAGGGCATTCTAGAACCCTTCTAGGGCCCCCAGGGACCCTCTAGAGCCCCCTGGGACCCCCTTAGGGCTTTCTAAGACCCTTCTAGGACCACCAGGAGCCCTCTATAGCCCTCTGGGACCCTCTTTGCGCCTTCTAGGACCCTTCTAGTGCCCCCAGGGACACTCTAGAGCCCCCTGGGACTCCTTAGAGCCTACTAGGACCCTTCTAGGACCACGAGAAATCCTCTAGAGCCCCCTGGGACCTCCTTAGGTCCTTCTAGGACCGTTCTAGGGTCACCAGGAACCCTCTAGAGCCCTCTGGGACCCACTTAGGGCCTTCTAGGACCCTTCTAGGACCACGAGGAACTCTCTAGAGCCCCCTGAGACTTGCTTAAGGCCTTCTAGGACTCTTCTAGGACCACGAGAAACCATCTAGAGCCCCCTGGGACCCACTTAGGGCAATCTAGGTTCATTTTAAGACCCTGGGAAACCCTCTAGAGCCTCGTGGTACCACTTAGAGCCTTGTAGGACCCTTCTAGGACCAGAAGGAACCCTCTAGAGCCCCCTGGGACCCCCTTAAGCCCTTCTAGGACAATTCTAGCGCCCCCAGGGACCCTCTAGAGCCCCCTGGGACACACTTAGGGCCTTCTAGGACCCTTCTAGGACACAGGGAACCCTCAAGAGCCCCCTGGGACCCCCTTAGGGCTTTCTAGGGCCATGGTAAGACCCTGGGGAACCCTCCAGAGCACCCTGGGTCCTCTTTAGTGCCTTCTAGTACCCTTCTAGGGCCCCCAGGGACCTTCTAGAGCCCCCTGGTTACCCTTTGAGCCTTCTAGAACCCTTCTAGGAGCCCCAGGAACCCTCTAGAGCCCGCTGGGACCACCTTAGGGCCTTCTAGGACCCTTCTAGGACCACAAGGAACCCTCTAGAGCCCCCTGGGACCCCTTTAGGGCCTTCTAGGACAATTCTAGGGCCGCCAGGGTCCCTCTAGAGCCCCCTGGGACCCCTTTAGGGCCTTCTAGGACCCTTCTAGGACCACCAGGAGCCCTCTAGAGCCCCCTAGGACCCACTTAGGGCCTTCTAGGACTCTTCTAGTACCCCCAGGGACCCTCTAGAGCCCCCTGGGACCCTTTTAGGGCCTTCTAGGACCCTCCTAGGACCCACGGGTACCCTCTAGAGCCCTCTGGGACCCTTCTAGGGCTTTCTTGGACCCTTTTAGAATCACCAGGAACACTCCAGAGTCCCCTGGGACCCTTCTAGGGCTTTCTAGGACCCTTCTAGGACCATGAGGAACCCTCTAGAGCCCCCTGGGACCATTTTAGGGCCTTCTAGGACCCTTCTAGGACCACGAGAAACCATCTATAGCTCTCTGGGACCCCTTTAGGGCGTTCTAGGACTCTTCTAGGGTCCCCAGAGACCGTCTAGAGCCCCCTGGGATGCCTTAGAGCCTTCGAGGACCCTTCTAGGACCACGAGGAACCCTCTAGAGCCCCCTGGGACCCCCTTAGGGCATTCTAGGACCCTTCTAGGGCCCCCAGGGACCCTCTAGAGCCCCCTGGGACCCACTTAGGGCCTTCTAAGACCCTTCTAGGACCACCAGGAGCCCTCTATAGCCCTCTGGGACACCTTATTGCACATTCTAGGACACTTCTAGTGCCCCCAGAGACCCTCTAGAGCTCCCTGGGAGTCTTTAGGGCCTACTAGGACCCTTCTAGGATCACCAGGAACCCTCTAGAGCCCTCTGGGACCCACTTAGGGCCTTCTAGGACCCTTCTAGGACCACGAGGAACCCTCTAGAGCCCCCTGGGACCCCCTTAGGGCATTCTAGGACCCTTCTAGGGCCCCCACAGACCCTCTAGAGCCCCCTGGGACCCACTTAGGGCTTTCTAAGACCCTTCTAGGACCACCAGGAGCCCTCTATAGCCCTCTGGGACCCTCTTTGCGCCTTCTAGGACCCTTCTAGTGCCCCCAGGGACACTCTAGAGCCCCCTGGGACTCCTTAGGGCCTACTAGGACCCTTCTAGGACCACGAGAAATCCTCTAGAACCCCCTGGGACCTCCTTAGGTCCTTCTAGGACCGTTCTAGGGTCATCAGGAACCCTCTAGAGCCCTCTGGGACCCACTTAGGGCCTTCTAGGACCCTTCTAGGACCACGAGGAACTCTCTAGAGCCCCCTGAGACTTGCTTAAGGCCTTCTAGGACTCTTCTAGGACCACGAGAAACCATCTAGAGCCCCCTGGGACCCACTTAGGGCATTCTAGGTTCATTTTAAGGCCCTGGGGAACCCTCTAGAGCCTCGTGGTACCACTTAGAGCCTTGTAGGACCCTTCTAGGACCAGAAGGAACCCTCTAGAGCCCCCTGGGACCCCCTTAGGGCCTTCTAGGACAATTCTAGCGCCCCCAGGGACCCTCTAGAGCCCCCTGGGACACACTTAGGGCCTTCTAGGACCCTTCTAGGACACAGGGAACCCTCAAGAGCCCCCTGGGACCCCCTTAGGGCTTTCTAGGGCCATGGTAAGACCCTGGGGAACCCTCCAGAGCACCCTGGGTCCTCTTTAGTGCCTTCTAGTACCCTTCTAGGGCCCCCAGGGACCTTCTAGAGCCCCCTGGTTACCCTTTGAGCCTTCTAGAACCCTTCTAGGAGCCCCAGGAACCCTCTAGAGCCCGCTGGGACCCCCTTAGGGCCTTCTAGGACCCTTCTAGGACCACAAGGAACCCTCTAGAGCCCCCTGGGACCCCTTTAGGGCCTTCTAGGACAATTCTAGGGCTGCCCGGGTCCCTCTAGAGCCCCCTGGGACCCCTTTAGGGCCTTCTAGGACCCTTCTAGGACCACCAGGAGCCCTCTAGAGCCCCCTAGGACCCACTTAGGGCCTTCTAGGACTCTTCTAGTACCCCCAGGGACCCTCTAGAGCCCGCTGGGACCCTTTTAGGGCCTTCTAGGACCCTCCTAGGACCCACGGGTACCCTCTAGAGCCCTCTGGGACTCTTCTAGGGCTTTCTTGGACCCTTTTAGAATCACCAGGAACCCTCCAGAGTCCCCTGGGACCCTTCTAGGGCTTTCTAGGACCCTTCTAGGACCACGAGGAACCCTCTAGAGCCCCCGGGACCATTTTAGGGCCTTCTAGGACCCTTCTAGGACCACGAGAAACCATCTATAGCTCTCTGGGACCCCTTTAGGGCGTTCTAGGACTCTTCTAGGGTCCCCAGAGACCGTCTAGAGCCCCCTGGGATGCCTTAGAGCCTTCGAGGACCCTTCTAGGACCACGAGGAACCCTCTAGAGCCCCCTGGGACCCCCTTAGGGCATTCTAGGACCCTTCTAGGGCCCCCAGGGACCCTCTAGATCCCCCTGGGACCCACTTAGGGCCTTCTAAGACCCTTCTAGGACCACCAGGAGCCCTCTATAGCCCTCTGGGACACCTTTTTGCACATTCTAGGACACTTCTAGTGCCCCCAGAGACCCTCTAGAGCTCCCTGGGAGTCTTTCGGGCCTACTAGGACCCTTCTAGGATCACCAGGAACCCTCTAGAGCCCTCTGGGACCCACTTAGGGCCTTCTAGGACCCTTCTAGGACCACGAGGAACCCTCTAGAGCCCCCTGGGACCCCCTTAGGGCATTCTAGGACCCTTCTAGGGCCCCCAGGGACCCTCTAGAGCCCCCTGGGACCCCCTTAGGGCTTTCTAAGACCCTTCTAGGACCACCAGGAGCCCTCTATAGCCCTCTGGGACCCTCTTTGCGCCTTCTAGTACCCTTCTAGTGCACCCAGGGTCACTCTAGAGCCCCCTGGGACTACTTAGAGCCTACTAGGACCCTTCTAGGACCACGAGAAACCCTCTAGAGCCCCCTGGGACCTCCTTAGGTCCTTCGAGGACCGTTCTAGGGTCACCAGGAACCCTCTAGAGCCCCCTAGGACCCACTTAGGGCCTTCTAGGACTCTTCTAGTACCCCCAGGGACCCTCTAGAGCCACCTGGGACCCTTTTAGGGCCTTCTAGGACCCTCCTAGGACCCACGGGTACCCTCTGGAGCCCTCTGGGACCCTTCTAGGCCTCTCTTGGACCCTTTTAGAATCACCAGGAACCCTCCAGAGTCCCCTGGGACCCTTCTAGGGCTTTCTAGGACCCTTCTAGGACCACGAGGAACCCTCTAGAGCCCCCGGGACCATTTTAGGGCATTCTAGGACCCTTCTAGGGCCCCCAGGGACCCTCTAGAGCCCCCTGGGACCCACTTAGGGCCTTCTAAGACCCTTCTAGGACCACCAGGAGCCCTCTATATCCCTCTGGGACACCTTTTTGCACATTCTAGGACACTTCTAGTGCCCCCAGAGACCCTCTAGAGCTCCCTGGGAGTCTTTAGGGCCTACTAGGGCCCTTCTAGGATCACCAGGAACCCTCTAGAGCCCTCTGGGACCCACTTAGGGCCTTCTAGGACCCTTCTAGGACCACGAGGAACCCTCTAGAGCCACCTGGGACCCACTTAGGGCATTCTAGAACCCTTCTAGGGCCCCCAGGGACCCTCTAGAGCCCCCTGGGACCCACTTAGGGCTTTCTAAGACCCTTCTAGGACCACCAGGAGCCCTCTATAGCCCTCTGGGACCCTCTTTGCGCCTTCTAGGACCCTTCTAGTGCCCCCAGGGACACTCTAGAGCCCCCTGGGACTCTTTAGGTCCTAGTAGGACCCTTCTAGGACCACGAGAAATCCTCTAGAGCCCCCTGGGACCTCCTTAGGTCCTTCTAGGACCGTTCTAGGGTCACCAGGAACCCTCTAGAGCCCTCTGGGACCCACTTGGGGCCTTCTAGGACCCTTCTAGGACCACGAGGAACTCTCTAGAGCCCCCTGAGACTTGCTTAAGGCCTTCTAGGACTCTTCTAGGACCACGAGAAACCATCTAGAGCCCCCTGGGACCCACTTAGGGCATTCTAGGTTCATTTTAAGGCCCTGGGGAACCCTCTAGAGCCTCGTGGTACCACTTAGAGCCTTGTAGGACCCTTCTAGGACCAGAAGGAACCCTCTAGAGCCCCCTGGGACCCCCTTAGGGCCTTCTAGGACAATTCTAGCGCCCCCAGGGACCCTCTAGAGCCCCCTGGGACACACTTAGGGCCTTCTAGGACCCTTCTAGGACACAGGGAACCCTCAAGAGCCCCCTGGGACCCCCTTAGGGCTTTCTAGGGCCATGGTAAGACCCTGGGGAACCCTCCAGAGCACCCTGGGTCCTCTTTAGTGCCTTCTAGTACCCTTCTAGGGCCCCCAGGGACCTTCTAGAGCCCCCTGGTTACCCTTTGAGCCTTCTAGAACCCTTCTAGGAGCCCCAGGAACCCTCTAGAGCCCGCTGGGACCCCCTTAGGGCCTTCTAGGACCCTTCTAGGACCACAAGGAACCCTCTAGAGCCCCCTGGGACCCCTTTAGGGCCTTCTAGGACAATTCTAGGGCTGCCCGGGTCCCTCTAGAGCCCCCTGGGACCCCTTTAGGGCCTTCTAGGACCCTTCTAGGACCACCAGGAGCCCTCTAGAGCCCCCTAGGACCCACTTAGGGCCTTCTAGGACTCTTCTAGTACCCCCAGGGACCCTCTAGAGCCCGCTGGGACCCTTTTAGGGCCTTCTAGGACCCTCCTAGGACCCACGGGTACCCTCTAGAGCCCTCTGGGACTCTTCTAGGGCTTTCTTGGACCCTTTTAGAATCACCAGGAACCCTCCAGAGTCCCCTGGGACCATTCTAGGGCTTTCTAGGACCCTTCTAGGACCACGAGGAACCCTCTAGAGCCCCCGGGACCATTTTAGGGCCTTCTAGGACCCTTCTAGGACCACGAGAAACCATCTATAGCTCTCTGGGACCCCTTTAGGGCGTTCTAGGACTCTTCTAGGGTCCCCAGAGACCGTCTAGAGCCCCCTGGGATGCCTTAGAGCCTTCGAGGACCCTTCTAGGACCACGAGGAACCCTCTAGAGCCCCCTGGGACCCCCTTAGGGCATTCTAGGACCCTTCTAGGGCCCCCAGGGACCCTCTAGATCCCCCTGGGACCCACTTAGGGCCTTCTAAGACCCTTCTAGGACCACCAGGAGCCCTCTATAGCCCTCTGGGACACCTTTTTGCACATTCTAGGACACTTCTAGTGCCCCCAGAGACCCTCTAGAGCTCCCTGGGAGTCTTTAGGGCCTACTAGGACCCTTCTAGGATCACCAGGAACCCTCTAGAGCCCTCTGGGACCCACTTAGGGCCTTCTAGGACCCTTCTAGGACCACGAGGAACCCTCTAGAGCCCCCTGGGACCCCCTTAGGGCATTCTAGGACCCTTCTAGGGCCCCCAGGGACCCTCTAGAGCCCCCTGGGACCCCCTTAGGGCTTTCTAAGACCCTTCTAGGACCACCAGGAGCCCTCTATAGCCCTCTGGGACCCTCTTTGCGCCTTCTAGTACCCTTCTAGTGCACCCAGGGTCACTCTAGAGCCCCCTGGGACTACTTAGAGCCTACTAGGACCCTTCTAGGACCACGAGAAACCCTCTAGAGCCCCCTGGGACCTCCTTAGGTCCTTCGAGGACCGTTCTAGGGTCACCAGGAACCCTCTAGAGCCCTCTGGGACCCACTTAGGGCCTTCTAGGACCCTTCTAGGACCACGAGGAACTCTCTAGAGCCCCCTGAGACTTGCTTAAGGCCTTCTAGGACTCTTCTAGGACCACGAGAAAACATCTAGAGCGCCCTGGGACCCACTTAGGGCATTCTAGGTTCATTTTAAGACCCTGGGGAACCCTCTAGAGCCTCGTGGTACCACTTAGAGCCTTGTAGGACCCTTCTAGGACCAGAAGGAACCCTCTAGAGCCCTCTGGGACCCCCTTAGGGCCTTCTAGGACAATTCTAGCGCCCCCAGGGACCCTCTAGAGCCCCCTGGGACACACTTAGGGCCTTCTAGGACCCTTCTAGGACACAGGGAACCCTCAAGAGCCCTCTGGGACCCTTCTAGGCCTTTCTTGGGCCCTTTTAGAATCACCAGGAACCCTCCAGAATCCCCTGGGACCCTTCTAGGGCTTTCTAGGACCCTTCTAGGACCACGAGGAACCCTCTAGAGCCCCCGGGACCATTTTAGGGCCTTCTAGGACCCTTCTAGGACCACGAGAAACCATCTATAGCTCTCTGGGACCCCTTTAGGGCGTTCTAGGACTCTTCTAGGGTCCCCAGAGACCGTCTAGAGCCCCCTGGGATGCCTTAGAGCCTTCGAGGACCCTTCTAGGACCACGAGGAACCCTCTAGAGCCCCCTGGGACCCCCTTAGGGCATTCTAGGACCCTTCTAGGGCCCCCAGGGACCCTCTAGAGCCCCCTGGGACCCACTTAGGGCCTTCTAAGACCCTTCTAGGACCACCAGGAGCCCTCTATAGGCCTCTGGGACACCTTTTTGCACATTCTAGGACACTTCTAGTGCCCCCAGAGACCCTCTAGAGCTCCCTGGGAGTCTTTAGGGCCTACTAGGACCCTTCTAGGATCACCAGGAACCCTCTAGAGCCCTCTGGGACCCACTTAGGGCCTTCTAGGACCCTTCTAGGACCACGAGGAACCCTCTAGAGCCCCCTGGGACCCCCTTAGGGCATTCTAGGACCCTTCTAGGGCCCCCAGGGACCCTCTAGAGCCCCCTGGGACCCACTTAGGGCTTTCTAAGACCCTTCTAGGACCACCAGGAGCCCTCTATAGCCCTCTGGGACCCTCTTTGCACATTCTAGGACCCTTCTAGTGCCCCCAGGGACACTCTAGAGCCCCCTGGGACTTCTTAGAGCCTACTAGGACCCTTCTAGGACCACGAGAAACCCTCTAGAGCCCCCTGGGACCTCCTTAGGTCCTTCGAGGACCGTTCTAGGGTCACCAGGAACCCTCTAGAGCCCTCTGGGACCCACTTAGGGCCTTCTAGGGCCCTTCTAGGACCACGAGGAACTCTCTAGAGCCCCCTTTGACTTGCTTAAGGCCTTCTAGGACTCTTCTAGGACCACGAGAAACCATCTAGAGCCCCCTGGGACCCACTTAGGGCATTCTAGGTTAATTTTAAGACCCTGGGGAACCCTCTAGAGCCTCGTGGTACCACTTAGAGCCTTATAGGACCCTTCTAGGACCAGAAGGAACCCTCTAGAGCCCCCTGGGACCCCCTTAGGGCCTTCTAGGACAATTCTAGCGCCCCCAGAGACCCTCTAGAGCTCCCTGGGAGTCTTTAGGGCCTACTAGGACCCTTCTAGGATCACCAGGAACCCTCTAGAGCCCTCTGGGACCCACTTAGGGCCTTCTAGGACCCTTCTAGGACCAGAAGGAACCCTCTAGAGCCCTCTGGGACCCCCTTAGGGCCTTCTAGGACCCTTCTAGGACCACAAGGAACCCTCTAGAGCCACCTGGGACCCCTTTAGGGCCTTCTAGGACAATTCTAGGGCCGCCAGGGTCCGTCTAGAGCCCCATGGGACCCCCTTACGGATTTCTAAGACCCTTCTAGGACCACCAGGAGCCCTCTATAGCCCTCTGGGACCCTCTTTGCGCCTTCTAGGACCCTTCTAGTGCCCCCAGGGACACTCTAGAGCCCCCTGGGACTCCTTAGAGCCTACTAGGACCCTTCTAGGACCACGAGAAACCCTCTAGAGCCCCCTGGGACCTCCTTAGGTCCTTCGAGGACCGTTCTAGGGTCACCAGAAACCCTCTAGAGCCCTCTGGGACCCACTTAGGGCCTTCTAGGACCCTTCTAGGACCACGAGGAACTCTCTAGAGCCCCCTGAGACTTGCTTAAGGCCTTCTAGGACTCTTCTAGGACCACGAGAAACCATCTAGAGCCCCCTGGGACCCACTTAGGGCATTCTAGGTTCATTTTAAGACCCTGGGGAACCCTCTAGAGCCTCGTGGTACCACTTAGAGCCTTGTAGGACCCTTCTAGGACCAGAAGGAACCCTCTAGAGCCCTCTGGGACCCCCTTAGAGCCTTCTAGGACAATTCTAGCGCCCCCAGGGACCCTCTAGAGCCCCCTGGGACACACTTAGGGCCTTCTAGGACCCTTCTAGGACACAGGGAACCCTCAAGAGCCCCCTGGGACCCCCTTAGGGCTTTCTAGGGCCATGGTAAGACCCTGGGGAACCCTCCAGAGCACCCTGGGTCCTCTTTAGTGCCTTCTAGTACCCTTCTAGGGCCCCCAGGGACCTTCTAGAGCCCCCTGGTTACGCTTTGAGCCTTCTAGAACCCTTCTAGGAGCCCCAGGAACCCTCTAGAGCCCGCTGGGACCCCCTTAGGGCCTTCTAGGACCACAAGGAACCCTCTAGAGCCCCCTGGGACCCCTTTAAGGCCTTCTAGGACAATTCTAGGGCCGCCAGGGTCCGTCTAGAGCCCCCTGGGACCCCTTTAGGGCCTTCTAGGACCCTTCTAGGACCACCAGGAGCCCTCTAGAGCCCCCTAGGACCCACTTAGGGCCTTCTAGGACTCTTCTAGTACCCCCAGGGACCCTCTAGAGCCCCCTGGGACCCTTTTAGGGCCTTCTAGGACCCTCCTAGGACCCACGGGTACCCTCTAGAGCCCTCTGGGACCCTTCTAGGCCTTTCTTGGACCCTTTTAGAATCACCAGGAACCCTCCAGAGTCCCCTGGGACCATTCTAGGGCTTTCTAGGACCCTTCTAGGACCACGAGGAACCCTCTAGATCCCCCAGGACCATTTTAGGGCCTTCTAGGACCCTTCTAGGACCACGAGAAACCATCTATAGCTCTCTGGGACCCCTTTAGGGCGTTCTAGGACTCTTCTAGGGTCCCCAGAGACCGTCTAGAGCCCCCTGGGATGCCTTAGAGCCTTCGAGGACCCTTCTAGGACCACGAGGAACCCTCTAGAGCCCCCTGGGACCCCCTTAGGGCCTTCTAGGACAATTCTAGCGCCCCCAGGGACCCTCTAGAGCCCCCTGGGACCCACTTAGGGCCTTCTAAGACCCTTCTAGGACCACCAGGAGCCCTCTATAGCCCTCTGGGACACCTTTTTGCACATTCTAGGACACTTCTAGTGCCCCCAGAGACCCTCTAGAGCTCCCTGGGAGTCTTTAGGGCCTACTAGGACCCTTCTAGGATCACCAGGAACCCTCTAGAGCCCTCTGGGACCCACTTAGGGCCTTCTAGGACCCTTCTAGGACCACGAGGAACCCTCTAGAGCCCCCTGGGACCCCCTTAGGGCATTCTAGGACCCTTCTAGGGCCCCCAGGGACCCTCTAGAGCCCCCTGGGACCCCCTTAGGGCTTTCTAAGACCCTTCTAGGACCACCAGGAGCCCTCTATAGCCCTCTGGGACCCTCTTTGCGCCTTCTAGGACCCTTCTAGTGCCCCCAGGGACACTCTAGAGCCCCCTGGGACTCCTTAGATCCTCCTAGGACCCTTCTAGGACCACGAGAAACCCTCTAGAGCCTCCTGGGACCTCCTTAGGTCCTTCGAGGACCGTTCTAGGGTCACCAGGAACCCTCTAGAGCCCTCTGGGACCCACTTAGGGCCTTCTAGGACCCTTCTAGGACCACGAGGAACTCTCTAGAGCCCCCTGAGACTTGCTTAAGGCCTTCTAGGACTCTTCTAGGACCACGAGAAACCATCTAGAGCCCCCTGGGACCCACTTAGGGCATTCTAGGTTCATTTTAAGACCCTGGGGAACCCTCTAGAGCCTCGTGGTACCACTTAGAGCCTTGTAGGACCCTTCTAGGACCAGAAGGAACCCTCTAGATCCCTCTGGGACCCCCTTAGGGCCTTCTAGGACAATTCTAGCGCCCCCAGGGACCCTCTAGAGCCCCCTGGGACACACTTAGGGCCTTCTAGGACCCTTCTAGGACACAGGGAACCCTCAAGAGCCCCCTGGGACCCCCTTAGGGCTTTCTAGGGCCATGGTAAGACCCTGGGGAACCCTCCAGAGCACCCTGGGTCCTCTTTAGTGCCTTCTAGTACCCTTCTAGGGCCCCCAGGGACCTTCTAGAGCCCCCTGGTTACCCTTTGAGCCTTCTAGAACCATTCTAGGAGCCCCAGGAACCCTCTAGAACCCGCTGGGACCCACTTAGGGCCTTCTAGGACCCTTCTAGGACCACAAGGAACCCTCTAGAGCCCCCTGGGACCCCTTTAGGGCCTTCTAGGACAATTCTAGGGCCGCCAGGGTCCGTCTAGAGCCCCCTGGGACCCCTTTAGGGCCTTCTAGGACCCTTCTAGGACCACCAGGAGCCCTCTAGAGCCCCCTAGGACCCACTTAGGGCCTTCTAGGACTCTTCTAGTACCCCCAGGGACCCTCTAGAGCCCCCTGGGACCCTTTTAGGGCCTTCTAGGACCCTCCTAGGACCCACGGGTACCCTCTAGAGCCCTCTGGGACCCTTCTAGGCCTTTCTTGGACCCTTTTAGAATCACCAGGAACCCTCCAGAGTCCCCTGGGACCCTTCTAGGGATTTCTACGACCCTTCTAGGACCACGAGGAACCCTCTAGATCCCCCGGGACCATTTTAGGGCCTTCTAGGACCCTTCTAGGACCACGAGAAACCATCTATAGCTCTCTGGGACCCCTTTAGGGCGTTCTAGGACTCTTCTAGGGTCCCCAGAGACCGTCTAGAGCCCCCTGGGATGCCTTAGAGCCTTCGAGGACCCTTCTAGGACCACGAGGAACCCTCTAGAGTCCCCTGGGACCCCCTTAGGGCATTCTAGGACCCTTCTAGGGCCCCCAGGGACCCTCTAGAGCCCCCTGGGACCCACTTAGGGCCTTCTAAGACCCTTCTAGGACCACCAGGAGCCCTCTATAGCCCTCTGGGACACCTTTTTGCACATTCTAGGACACTTCTACTGCCCCCAGAGACCCTCTAGAGCTCCCTGGGAGTCTTTAGGGCCTACTAGGACCCTTCTAGGATCACCAGGAACCCTCTAGAGCCCTCTGGGACCCACTTAGGGCCTTCTAGGACCCTTCTAGGACCAGAAGGAACCCTCTAGAGCCCTCTGGGACCCCCTTAGGGCCTTCTAGGACAATTCTAGCGCCCCCAGGGACCCTCTAGACCCCCCTGGGACACACTTAGGGCCTTCTAGGACCCTTCTAGGACACAGGGAACCCTCAAGAGCCCCCTGGGACCCACTTAGGGCTTTCTAGGGCCATGTGAAGACCCTGGGGAACCCTCCAGAGCACCCTGGGTCCTCTTTAGTGCCTTCTAGTACCCTTCTAGGGCCCCCAGGGACCTTCTAGAGCCCCCTGGTTACCCTTTGAGCCTTCTAGAACCCTTCTAGGAGCCCCAGGAACCCTCTAGAGCCCGCTGGGACCCCCTTAGGGCCTTCTAGGACCCTTCTAGGACCACAAGGAACCCTCTAGAGCCCCCTGGGACCCCTTTATGGCCTTCTAGGACAATTCTAGGGCCGCCAGGGTCCGTCTAGAGCCCCCTGGGACCCCCTTACGGATTTCTAAGACCCTTCTAGGACCACCAGGAGCCCTCTATAGCCATCTGGGACCCTCTTTGCGCCTTCTAGGACCCTTCTAGTGCCCCCAGGGACACTCTAGAGCCCCCTGGGACTCCTTAGAGCCTACTAGGACTCTTCTAGGACCACGAGAAACCCTCTAGAGCCCCCTGGGACCTCCTTAGGTCTTTCGAGGACCGTTCTAGGGTCACCAGGAACCCTCTAGAGCCCTCTGGGACCCACTTAGGGCCTTCTAGGACCCTTCTAGGACCACGAGGAACTCTCTAGAGCCCCCTGAGACCTTCTAGGGAGCTCTTCTAGGAGTCCTCGTGGTCTACGAAGGTCTAGAGCCCCTAGTGGGACCCACTAAGGGCATTCTAGGTTCATTTAAAGACCCTGGGAAACCCTCTAGAGCCTCGTGGTACCACTTAGAGCCTTGTAGGACCCTTCTAGGACCAGAAGGAACCCTCTAGAGCCCCCTGGGACCCCCTTAGGGCCTTCTAGGACAATTCTAGGGTCACCAGGAACCCTCTAGAGCCCCCTGGGACCCCTTTAAGGCCTTCTAGGACAATTCTAGGGCCGCCAGGGTCCGTCTAGAGCCCCCTGGGACCCCTTTAGGGCCTTCTAGGACCCTTCTAGGACCACCAGGAGCCCTCTAGAGCCCCCTAGGACCCACTTAGGGCCTTCTAGGACTCTTCTAGTACCCCCAGGGACCCTCTAGAGCCCCCTGGGACCCTTTTAGGGCCTTCTAGGACCCTCCTAGGACCCACGGGTACCCTCTAGAGCCCTCTGGGACCCTTCTAGGCCTTTCTTGGACCCTTTTAGAATCACCAGGAACCCTCCAGAGTCCCCTGGGACCATTCTAGGGCTTTCTAGGACCCTTCTAGGACCACGAGGAACCCTCTAGATCCCCCAGGACCATTTTAGGGCCTTCTAGGACCCTTCTAGGACCACGAGAAACCATCTATAGCTCTCTGGGACCCCTTTAGGGCGTTCTAGGACTCTTCTAGGGTCCCCAGAGACCGTCTAGAGCCCCCTGGGATGCCTTAGAGCCTTCGAGGACCCTTCTAGGACCACGAGGAACCCTCTAGAGCCCCCTGGGACCCCCTTAGGGCCTTCTAGGACAATTCTAGCGCCCCCAGGGACCCTCTAGAGCCCCCTGGGACCCACTTAGGGCCTTCTAAGACCCTTCTAGGACCACCAGGAGCCCTCTATAGCCCTCTGGGACACCTTTTTGCACATTCTAGGACACTTCTAGTGCCCCCAGAGACCCTCTAGAGCTCCCTGGGAGTCTTTAGGGCCTACTAGGACCCTTCTAGGATCACCAGGAACCCTCTAGAGCCCTCTGGGACCCACTTAGGGCCTTCTAGGACCCTTCTAGGACCACGAGGAACCCTCTAGAGCCCCCTGGGACCCCCTTAGGGCATTCTAGGACCCTTCTAGGGCCCCCAGGGACCCTCTAGAGCCCCCTGGGACCCCCTTAGGGCTTTCTAAGACCCTTCTAGGACCACCAGGAGCCCTCTATAGCCCTCTGGGACCCTCTTTGCGCCTTCTAGGACCCTTCTAGTGCCCCCAGGGACACTCTAGAGCCCCCTGGGACTCCTTAGAGCCTCCTAGGACCCTTCTAGGACCACGAGAAACCCTCTAGAGCCTCCTGGGACCTCCTTAGGTCCTTCGAGGACCGTTCTAGGGTCACCAGGAACCCTCTAGAGCCCTCTGGGACCCACTTAGGGCCTTCTAGGACCCTTCTAGGACCACGAGGAACTCTCTAGAGCCCCCTGAGACTTGCTTAAGGCCTTCTAGGACTCTTCTAGGACCACGAGAAACCATCTAGAGCCCCCTGGGACCCACTTAGGGCATTCTAGGTTCATTTTAAGACCCTGGGGAACCCTCTAGAGCCTCGTGGTACCACTTAGAGCCTTGTAGGACCCTTCTAGGACCAGAAGGAACCCTCTAGATCCCTCTGGGACCCCCTTAGGGCCTTCTAGGACAATTCTAGCGCCCCCAGGGACCCTCTAGAGCCCCCTGGGACACACTTAGGGCCTTCTAGGACCCTTCTAGGACACAGGGAACCCTCAAGAGCCCCCTGGGACCCCCTTAGGGCTTTCTAGGGCCATGGTAAGACCCTGGGGAACCCTCCAGAGCACCCTGGGTCCTCTTTAGTGCCTTCTAGTACCCTTCTAGGGCCCCCAGGGACCTTCTAGAGCCCCCTGGTTACCCTTTGAGCCTTCTAGAACCATTCTAGGAGCCCCAGGAACCCTCTAGAACCCGCTGGGACCCACTTAGGGCCTTCTAGGACCCTTCTAGGACCACAAGGAACCCTCTAGAGCCCCCTGGGACCCCTTTAGGGCCTTCTAGGACAATTCTAGGGCCGCCAGGGTCCGTCTAGAGCCCCCTGGGACCCCTTTAGGGCCTTCTAGGACCCTTCTAGGACCACCAGGAGCCCTCTAGAGCCCCCTAGGACCCACTTAGGGCCTTCTAGGACTCTTCTAGTACCCCCAGGGACCCTCTAGAGCCCCCTGGGACCCTTTTAGGGCCTTCTAGGACCCTCCTAGGACCCACGGGTACCCTCTAGAGCCCTCTGGGACCCTTCTAGGCCTTTCTTGGACCCTTTTAGAATCACCAGGAACCCTCCAGAGTCCCCTGGGACCCTTCTAGGGATTTCTACGACCCTTCTAGGACCACGAGGAACCCTCTAGATCCCCCGGGACCATTTTAGGGCCTTCTAGGACCCTTCTAGGACCACGAGAAACCATCTATAGCTCTCTGGGACCCCTTTAGGGCGTTCTAGGACTCTTCTAGGGTCCCCAGAGACCGTCTAGAGCCCCCTGGGATGCCTTAGAGCCTTCGAGGACCCTTCTAGGACCACGAGGAACCCTCTAGAGTCCCCTGGGACCCCCTTAGGGCATTCTAGGACCCTTCTAGGGCCCCCAGGGACCCTCTAGAGCCCCCTGGGACCCACTTAGGGCCTTCTAAGACCCTTCTAGGACCACCAGGAGCCCTCTATAGCCCTCTGGGACACCTTTTTGCACATTCTAGGACACTTCTACTGCCCCCAGAGACCCTCTAGAGCTCCCTGGGAGTCTTTAGGGCCTACTAGGACCCTTCTAGGATCACCAGGAACCCTCTAGAGCCCTCTGGGACCCACTTAGGGCCTTCTAGGACCCTTCTAGGACCAGAAGGAACCCTCTAGAGCCCTCTGGGACCCCCTTAGGGCCTTCTAGGACAATTCTAGCGCCCCCAGGGACCCTCTAGACCCCCCTGGGACACACTTAGGGCCTTCTAGGACCCTTCTAGGACACAGGGAACCCTCAAGAGCCCCCTGGGACCCACTTAGGGCTTTCTAGGGCCATGTGAAGACCCTGGGGAACCCTCCAGAGCACCCTGGGTCCTCTTTAGTGCCTTCTAGTACCCTTCTAGGGCCCCCAGGGACCTTCTAGAGCCCCCTGGTTACCCTTTGAGCCTTCTAGAACCCTTCTAGGAGCCCCAGGAACCCTCTAGAGCCCGCTGGGACCCCCTTAGGGCCTTCTAGGACCCTTCTAGGACCACAAGGAACCCTCTAGAGCCCCCTGGGACCCCTTTATGGCCTTCTAGGACAATTCTAGGGCCGCCAGGGTCCGTCTAGAGCCCCCTGGGACCCCCTTACGGATTTCTAAGACCCTTCTAGGACCACCAGGAGCCCTCTATAGCCATCTGGGACCCTCTTTGCGCCTTCTAGGACCCTTCTAGTGCCCCCAGGGACACTCTAGAGCCCCCTGGGACTCCTTAGAGCCTACTAGGACTCTTCTAGGACCACGAGAAACCCTCTAGAGCCCCCTGGGACCTCCTTAGGTCTTTCGAGGACCGTTCTAGGGTCACCAGGAACCCTCTAGAGCCCTCTGGGACCCACTTAGGGCCTTCTAGGACCCTTCTAGGACCACGAGGAACTCTCTAGAGCCCCCTGAGACTTGCTTAAGGCCTTCTAGGACTCTTCTAGGACCACGAGAAACCATCTAGAGCCCCCTGGGACCCACTTAGGGCATTCTAGGTTCATTTTAAGACCCTGGGGAACCCTCTAGAGCCTCGTGGTACCACTTAGAGCCTTGTAGGACCCTTCTAGGACCAGAAGGAACCCTCTAGAGCCCTCTGGGACCCCCTTAGAGCCTTCTAGGACAATTCTAGCGCCCCCAGGGACCCTCTAGAGCCCCCTGGGACACACTTAGGGCCTTCTAGGACCCTTCTAGGACACAGGGAACCCTCAAGAGCCCCCTGGGACCCCCTTAGGGCTTTCTAGGGCCATGGTAAGACCCTGGGGAACCCTCCAGAGCACCCTGGGTCCTCTTTAGTGCCTTCTAGTACCCTTCTAGGGCCCCCAGGGACCTTCTAGAGCCCCCTGGTTACCCTTTGAGCCTTCTAGAACCCTTCTAGGAGCCCCAGGAACCCTCTAGAGCCCGCTGCGACCCCCTTAGGGCCTTCTAGGACCCTTCTAGGACCACAAGGAACCCTCTAGAGCCCCCTGGGACCCCTTTAAGGCCTTCTAGGACAATTCTAGGGCCGCCAGGGTCCGTCTAGAGCCCCCTGGGACCCCTTTAGGGCCTTCTAGGACCCTTCTAGGACCACCAGGAGCCCTCTAGAGCCCCCTAGGACCCACTTAGGGCCTTCTAGGACTCTTCTAGTACCCCCAGGGACCCTCTAGAGCCCCCTGGGACCCTTTTAGGGCCTTCTAGGACCCTCCTAGGACCCACGGGTACCCTCTAGAGCCCTCTGGGACCCTTCTAGGCCTTTCTTGGACCCTTTTAGAATCACCAGGAACCCTCCAGAGTCCCCTGGGACCATTCTAGGGCTTTCTAGGACCCTTCTAGGACCACGAGGAACCCTCTAGATCCCCCAGGACCATTTTAGGGCCTTCTAGGACCCTTCTAGGACCACGAGAAACCATCTATAGCTCTCTGGGACCCCTTTAGGGCGTTCTAGGACTCTTCTAGGGTCCCCAGAGACCGTCTAGAGCCCCCTGGGATGCCTTAGAGCCTTCGAGGACCCTTCTAGGACCACGAGGAACCCTCTAGAGCCCCCTGGGACCCCCTTAGGGCATTCTAGGACCCTTCTAGGGCCCCCAGGGACCCTCTAGAGCCCCCTGGGACCCACTTAGGGCCTTCTAAGACCCTTCTAGGACCACCAGGAGCCCTCTATAGCCCTCTGGGACACCTTTTTGCACATTCTAGGACACTTCTAGTGCCCCCAGAGACCCTCTAGAGCTCCCTGGGAGTCTTTAGGGCCTACTAGGACCCTTCTAGGATCACCAGGAACCCTCTAGAGCCCTCTGGGACCCACTTAGGGCCTTCTAGGACCCTTCTAGGACCACGAGGAACCCTCTCGAGCCCCCTGGGACCCCCTTAGGGCATTCTAGGACCCTTCTAGGGCCCCCAGGGACCCTCTAGAGCCCCCTGGGACCCCCTTAGGGCTTTCTAAGACCCTTCTAGGACCACCAGGAGCCCTCTATAGCCCTCTGGGACCCTCTTTGCGCCTTCTAGGACCCTTCTAGTGCCCCCAGGGACACTCTAGAGACCCCTGGGACTCCTTAGAGCCTACTAGGACACTTCTAGGACCACGAGAAACCCTCTAGAGCCCCCTGGGACCTCCTTAGGTCCTTCTAGGACCGTTCTAGGGTCACCAGGAACCCTCTAGAGCCCTCTGGGACCCACTTAGGGCCTTCTAGGACCCTTCTAGGACCACGAGGAACTCTCTAGAGCCCCCTGAGACTTGCTTAAGGCCTTCTAGGACTCTTCTAGGACCACGAGAAACCATCTAGAGCCCCCTGGGACCCACTTAGGGCATTCTAGGTTCATTTTAAGACCCTGGGGAACCCTCTAGAGCCTCGTGGTACCACTTAGAGCCTTGTAGGACCCTTCTAGGACCAGAAGGAACCCTCTAGAGCCCTCTGGGACCCCCTTAGGGCCTTCTAGGACAATTCTAGCGCCCCCAGGGACCCTCTAGAGCCCCCTGGGACACACTTAGGGCCTTCTAGGACCCTTCTAGGACACAGGGAACCCTCAAGAGCCCCCTGGGACCCACTTAGGGCTTTCTAGGGCCATGGTAAGACCCTGGGGAACCCTCCAGAGCACCCTGGGTCCTCTTTAGTGCCTTCTAGTACCCTTCTAGGGCCCCCAGGGACCTTCTAGAGCCCCCTGGTTACCCTTTGAGCCTTCTAGAACCCTTCTAGGAGCCCCAGGAACCCTCTAGAGCCCGCTGGGACCCCCTTAGGGCCTTCTAGGACCCTTCTAGGACCACAAGGAACCCTCTAGAGCCCCCTGGGACCCCTTTAGGGCCTTCTAGGACAATTCTAGGGCCGCCAGGGTCTGTCTAGAGCCCCCTGGGACCCCTTTAGGGCCTTCTAGGACCCTCCTAGGACCCACGGGTACCCTCTAGAGCCCTCTGGGACACTTCTAGGCCTTTCTTGGACCCTTTTAGAATCACCAGGAACCCTCTAGAGTCCCCGGGACCCTTCTAGGGCCTTCTAGGACCCTTCTAGGACCACGAGAAACCATCTATAGCTCTCTGGGACCCCTTTAGGGTGTTCTAGGACTCTTCTAGGGTCCCCAGAGACCGTCTAGAGCCCCCTGGGATGCCTTAGAGCCTTCGAGGACCCTTCTAGGACCACGAGGAACCCTCTAGAGCCCCCTGGGACCCCCTTAGGGCATTCTAGGACCCTTCTAGGGCCCCCAGGGACCCTCTAGAGCCCCCTGGGACCCACTTAGGGCCTTCTAAGACCCTTCTAGGACCACCAGGAGCCCTCTATAGCCCTCTGGGACACCTTTTTGCACATTCTAGGACACTTCTAGTGCCCCCAGAGACCCTCTAGAGCTCCCTGGGAGTCTTTAGGGCCTACTAGGACCCTTCTAGGATCACCAGGAACCCTCTAGAGCCCTCTGGGACCCACTTAGGGCCTTCTAGGACCCTTCTAGGACCACGAGGAACCCTCTACAGCCCCCTGGGACCCCTTTAGGGCCTTCTAGGACCACCAGGAGCCCTCTAGAGCCCCCTAGGACCCACTTAGGGCCTTCTAGGACTCTTCTAGTACCCCCAGGGACCCTCTAGAGCCCCCTGGGACCCTTTTAGGGCCTTCTAGGACCCTCCTAGGGCACGCGGGTACCCTCTAGAGCCCTCTGGGACCCTTTTAGGCCTTTCTTGGACCCTTTTAGAATCACCAGGAACTTTCCAGAGTCCCCTGGGAACCTTCTAGGGCTTTCTAGGACCCTTTTAGAATCACCAGGAACCCTCCAGAGTCCCCTGGGACCCTTCTAGGGCTTTCTAGGACCCTTCTAGAACCACGAGGAACCCTCTGGATCTCCCTGGGACCCCCTTAGGGCCTTTTAGGACCCTTCTAGGACCACAAGGAACCCTCTAGAGCCCTCTGTGACACATTTTGTGCCTTCTAGGAGACTTTTAGTGCCCCCAGGGACCCTCTAGGCCCCCCTGTGACCCATTTAGGGCCTTCTAGGACAATTCTAGGGCCCCCAGGGACACTCTAGAGCCCCGTGGGACCCCTTAGAGCATTCTAGGACACTTCTAGGAGCCCCAGGAACCTTCTAGAACCCTCTGGGACTCACTTAGGCCCTTCTAGGACCCTTCTAGGACCACCAGGAACCTTCTAAAGCCCTCTGGGACCCCCTTAAAGCCTTCTAGGACCCTTCTAGTGCTCCCAGGAACCCTCTAGAGCCCCCTGGGACCCCTTTATGGCCTTCTAAGACCCTTCTAGGACCACAAGAAACGCTCTAGAGCCCCCAGGGACTCCCTTAGGGCCTTCTAGGACCCTTCTAGGATCACCAGGATCCCTTTAGAGCCTTCTGGGACCCACTTAGGTCCTTCTAGTACCGTTCTAGGACCACGAGAAACTCTCTACAGCCCCCTGGGACGCCCTTAGGGCCTTCTAGGACCCTTCTAGGACCACGAGAAACCATCTAGAGCTCCCTGGGAACCCCTTACGGCCTTCTAGGATCATTGTAAGACCCCGGGGAACCCTCTAGAGCTCCCTGGGACCTCTTTAGGCCCTTCTAGGGCCCTTCTAGGACCACCAGGGACACTCTAGAGCCCTCTGGGACCCCCTTAGGGCCTTCTAGGACCATTCTAGTGCCCCCAGGGACCCTCTAGAGCCCCCTGGGACCCCTTTAGGTCCTTCTAGGACCCTTCTAGGGCCACCAGGGACACTCTAAAGCCCCCTGGGACCCCCTTAGGGCCTGCTAGGTGTCTTCTACGACCACGAGGAACCATCTAGAACCCCCTGAGACCACTTAGGACCTTCTAGGACAATTGTATGACCCCAGGGAACCCCCTAGAGTCATCTGGGACCCCCTTAGGGCCTACTAGGACCATTGTAAGACCCCAGGGAACACTCTAGAGTCCCCTAGGACTCCTTAAGGCCTTCTAGGACCCTTCTAGGACCACGAGAAACCCTCTAGAGCCCCCAGGGACTCCCTTAGGGCCTTCTAGGACCCTTCTAGGATCACCAGGAACCCTCTAGAGCCATCTGGGACCCACTTAGGACCTTCTAGGACCCTTCTAGGACCACGAGAAACCATCCAGAGCCCCCTGGGACTCCTTAGAGCCTTCTAGGACCCTTCTAGGAGTCCCTGAATCCCTCTAGAGCCCCATGGGACCCACTTAGGTCCTTCTAGGACACTTCAAACACCACCAGCATCCCTCTAGAGCTCACTGGGAAGCATTTAGGGCCTTCTAAGACCCTTCTAGGACCACGAGGAACCCTCTAGAGCCCCCTGGGACCATTTTAGGGCCTTCTAGGTCCCTTCTAGGACCACTAGGAACCATGTAGACCCCCTGGGACAATTTAGGACCTTCTAGGACCATTGTAAGACCATGGGGATCCCTGTAGAGCCCTCTGGGACCCCCTTAGGACCTTCTAGGACCCTTCTAGGACCACCAGGATCCCTCTAGAGCCCCCTGGAACCACCTTAGGGCCTTCTAAAACCCTTCTAGGACCTTGAGGAACCCTCTAGAGCTCTTTGGGACTCCTATAGAAGGGTCTGGAGGCCTTCAGAAGGGTCTGGATGGGCTCTAGAAAGGTCTGGGGGCCTTCAGAATGGCCCTGGGGGGATCTAGAAGGGTCTGGAGGCCTTCAGAAGGGTCCTGAGTGGCTCTAGAAGGGTCTGGGGGCCTTCAGAAGGGCCCTGGGGGGATCTAGAAGGGTCTGGAGGCCTTCAGAAGGGTCCTGAGCGGCTCTAGAATGGTCTGCGGGCATTCAGAAGGGTCTGGATGGGCTCTAGAAGGGTCTGGGGTCCTTCAGAATGGCCCTGGGGGGATCTAGAATGGTCTGGAAGCCATCAGAAGGGCCCTGAGTGGCTCTAGAACCGTCTGGGGGCCTTCAGAATGGCCCAGGGGAACTAGAAGGGTCTGGAGACCTTCAGAAGGGTCCTGAGCGGCTCTAGAAGGGTCTGGGGGCCGTCAGAAGGGCCGTGGGTGGGCTCTAGAAGGGTCTGGGGGCTTTCAGAAGGGCCCCGGGTGGGCTCTAGAAGGGTCTGGAGGCCTTCAGAAGGGTCCTGAGGGGCTCTAGAAGGGTCCAACTTGGATCTCAAACGGTCTAGGGCCTTCAGATTGGTCCTGGGGGGCTCTAGAAGGGTCTTGGAACCTTCATAAAGGTCCTGACTGGCTCTAGAAGGGTTCTGAGGGGCTCTAGAAGGGTCTGGGGGCATTCAGAAGGGTCCTGAGGGGCTCTAGAAGGGTCTGGGAGCCTTTAGAAGGGTCCTCGGGGGCTCTAGAAAGTCCTAGAAGGGTCTTAGAAGGCCCTAACAGCGTCCCAGGGTGCTCCAGAGGGTTTCCAGAAGTCTTAGAAGAGTCCTACAAGGACCTAAGGAGGTGCCAGGGGGCTCCAGAGGCTTCCTGGTGACTCTAGAAGGGTCCTTGAAAGCCCTAAGTGGGTCCCAGGTGGATCTAGCGGGTACCTGTGGGTTCTAGAAGGTTCCTAGAAGGTCGTAAGGGGGTCCCAGGGGGCTCTAGAGGGTTCCTGGTGGTCCTAGAAGGTTCCTAGAAGGTCCTAAGGGGGTCCCAGAGCGCTCTAGAGGTATCCTCGTGGTCGTAGAAGGTTCCTATAAGGTTC
Source organism: Phaenicophaeus curvirostris (assembly GCF_032191515.1). Taxonomy (NCBI): domain Eukaryota; kingdom Metazoa; phylum Chordata; class Aves; order Cuculiformes; family Cuculidae; genus Phaenicophaeus; species Phaenicophaeus curvirostris. The sequence continues at coordinate 98,862 of NW_027206792.1, read as the reverse complement.
TAAGGGGGTCTCAGGGGGCTCTAGATGGTTCCTCGTGGCCCTAGGAGGGTCCTAGAAAGCCCTAAGCGGGTCCCAGGAGGCTCTAGAGGGTTCCTGGTGACTCTAGAAGGGTCCCAGTAAGCCCTAGAAAGGTCCCAGGGGGCTCTAGAGGGTTCCTGGAGACCCTAGAAGAGTCCCAGAAAGCCCTAGAAGGGTCCCACGGGGCTCTAGAGGGTTCTCGTGGGTCCTAGAAGGGTTCTAGAAGGCCCTAAGGGTGCCCAGAGGACTCCAGAGGATTCTTCGTGGTCCTAGAAGAGCTCTAGAAGGCACTAAATAGGTCCAAGGTTGCTCTAGAGGGTTCCTCGTGGTCTTAGATGCGTCCGAGAAGGCCCTAAGGGGTCCCAGGGGGCTCTAGAGGGTCCTTGGGGCACTAGAAGGGTCCTAGAAGGCCTTAAGTGGGTCTCAGGTGGCTCTAGGGGTTTCCTCGTTGTCCTAGAAGGGTCCTAGGAGGCCCTAAGTGGGTCCCAGGGGGCTCTAGAGGGTTTCATGTGTTCCTAGAATAACCCAGAAGGCCCTAAGGAGGTCCCAGGTGGCTCTAGATGGTTTCTCGTGGTCCTAGAAGGGTCATAGAAAGCACTAAGGGGGTCCTAGGGAGCTCTAGAGGGTTCCTCGTGGTGCTAGAATGTACCTAGAAGGCTCTAAGGGGGTCCCAAAGAGCTCTAGAGGGTTCTTCGAGGTCTTAGAAGCATCTGAGAAGGCCCTAAGGGGGTTCCAGGGGGCTCTAGAAGGTCCCTGGGGGCCCTAGAAAGGTCCTAGAAGGCCCTAAGAAGGTCCCAGGTGCCTCTAGAGAGTTCCTTGTGGTCTTAGAAGGGTTCTAGAAGGCCCTATGTGGTCCCAGGGGGCTCTAGAGGGTCCCTGGGACACTAGAAGTGTCCTAGAAGGCCCTAAGTGGGTCTCAGGGTGCTCTAGGGGGTTCCTTGTTGTCCTAGAAGTGTCCTAGGAGGCCCTAAGTGGGTCCCAGGGGGCTCTAGAGGGCTCCTGGTGACTCTAGAAGTCTCCTATAAAGCTCTAGAAGGGTCCCAGGGGGCTCTAGAGGGTACATGGTGACACTAGACGGGTCCTAGAAAGACCTAGAATGGTCCCAGAGGGCTCTAGAGGGTTCCCTTGGGTCCTAGAAGCGTCCTAGAAGGCCCTAAAGGGGTCCCAGGGGGCTCTAGATGGTTCCTCGTGGTCTTAAAAGGGTCTTAGAAGGCCCTAAATGGGTCCCAGGGGGCTCTAGAGGGTTCCTCGTGTTTCTAAAAGGGTCCTATAAGGCCCTAAGGGGGTCCCAGGGGTCTCTAGAGGGTTTCTCGTGGTCCTAGAATGGTCCTAGAAGACACTAAGGGGGTCCCAGGGGGTTCTACATGGTTTCTCGTGGTCCTAGAAGGCACCTAGAAGGGTCTAAGTGGGTCCCAGGGGGCTCTAGAGGGTTTCTCGTGGTCCTTGAAGGGTCCTAGACGGTCCTAAAGTGGTCCGAGGGAGTTCTAGAGGGTTCCTGGTTACCCTAGAAGTGTCCTAGAAAGCCCTAGAAGGGTCCAATGGGGCTCTAGAGGGTTCCCTGTGGTCCTTGAAGGGTCCTAGAAGGCCCTAAAATGGTCCCAGGGGGTTCTAGAGGGTTCCTGGTACTCCTAGAAGAGTCCTATAAGGATCCATGCGGTCCCAGGGGGCTCTAGAGGGTCCCTGGGGGCCCTAGAAGGGTCCTAGAAGGCCCTAAAGGGGACCCAGGGGGCTCTAGAGTGTTCGCCGGTGACTTACAATGGTCCTAGAAGGCCCTAAGGGGGTACTAGGGGGCTCTAGGTTGTTTCTCATGGTCCTAGAAGGGCCCTAGAAGGCCCTAAAGTGGTTCCAGGGGGCTTTAGAGTGTTCCCCGGGGTCTTACCATGGTCCTAGAAGGCCCTAAGTGGTTCCCAGGGGGCTCTAGAGGGTTTCTCGTGGTCCTAGAAGGGTCCTAGAAGGCCCTAAACTGGTCCCAGGGGGCTGTAGATTGTTTCTCATGGTCCTAGAAGGGTCCTAGAAGTCCCTAAAGGGGTCCCAGGGGGCTCTAGAGGGTTCCTTGTGGCCCTAGAAGGGTCTTAGAAGGCCCTAAGTGTGCCCAGAGGACTCCAGAGGATTCTTCGTGGTCCTAGAAGAGCTCTAGAAGGCACTAAATGGGTCCAAGGTTGCTCTACAGGGTTCCTCGTGGTCTTAGAAGGGTCCTAGAAGGCTCTAAGGGGTCCCAGTGGGCTCTAGAGGGTCCCTGGGGGTCCTAGAAGGGTCCTAGAAGGCCCTAAGGAGGTCCCAGGGGTCTCTAGAGGGTTTCCCAGGGACTTACAATGATCCTAGAAGGCCCTACGGGGGTCCCAGGTGTCTCTAGAGGGTTTCTCGTGGTCCTAGAAGGGTCCTAGAAGGCCCTAAGGGGGTCCCAGGGGACTCTAGAGGGTTCCTGGTGCCTCTACAAGGGTCTTAGAAAATCCTAGAAATTTCCCAGGGGGTTCTAGATGGTTCCTTGTAGTTCTAGAAGTGTTCTAGAAGGCCTTTAATGGGTCCCATGGGGCTCTAGAGGGTTCCTCGTGGTCCTAGAATGGTCCTAGAATGCCCCAAGGGGTTCCCAGGGGGCTCTAGAGGGTTCCTGGGGCTCCTAGAAGGGTCCTAGAAGGCTCTAAGGGGGTCCCAGGGTGCTCTAGAAGGTCCCTGGGGGCACTAGAAGGGTCCTAGAAGGCACTAAATCGGTCCCAAGGGGCTCTAGAGGGTTCCCCGGCATCTTACAATGGTCCTACATGGCCCTAAGTTGTCCCAGGAGGCTCTAGAGGGTTCCATGTGTTCCTAGAATAACCCAGAAGGCCCTAAGGAGGTCCCAGGTGGCTCTAGATGGTTTCTCGTTGTCCTAGAAGGGTCATAGAAGGCTCTAAGGGGGTCCTAGGGAGCTCTAGAGGGTTCCTCGTGGTGCTAGAATGTACCTAGAAGGCTCTAAGGGGGTCCCAGGTGGCTCTAGAGGGTTCTTTGTGGTCTTAGAAGCGTCCGAGAAGGCCCTAAGTGGGTCCCAGAGGGCTCTAGAAGGTCCCTGGGGGCCCTAGAAATGTCCTAGAAGGCCCTAAGGAGGTCCCAGGTGCCTCTAGAGAGTTTCTCGTGGTCTTAGAAGGGTTCTAGAAGGCCCTATGGGGTCCCAGGGAGCTCTAGAGGGTCCCTGGGACACTAGGAGTGTCCTAGAAGGCCCTAAGTTGGTTTCAGGGTGCTCTAGGGGGTTCCTCATGTCCTAGAATTGTCCTAGGAGGCCCTAAGTGGGTCCCAGGGGGCTCTAGAGGGCTCCTGGTGACTCTAGAAGTCTCCTATAAAGCTCTAGAAGGGTCCCAGTAGGCTCTAGAGGGTTCCTGGTGACACTAGAAGGGTCCTACAAAGACCTAGAAAGGTCCCAGAGGGCTCTAGAGGGTTCCCGTGGGTCCTAGAAGGGTCCTAGAAGGCCCTAAAGGGGTCCCAAGGGGGTCTAGATGGTTCCTCGTGGTCCTAAAAGGGTCTTAGAAGGCCCTAAATGGGTCCCAGGGGGCTCTAGAGGGTTCCTCGTGGTTCTAAAAGGGTCCTAGAAGGCCCTAAAGGGGACCCAGGGGGCTCTAGAGGGTCCTTCGTGGTCTTAGAAGCGTCCGAGAAGGCCCTAAGGGTGTCCCAGGGGGCTCTAGAAGGTCCCTGGGGGCCCTAGAATGGTCCTAGAAGGCCCTAAGGAGGTCCCAGGGGGCTCTAGAGGGTTCCTGGTGGTCCTAGAAGGATTCTAGAAGGCCCTAAGTGGTTCCCAGAGGGCTCTAGAGGGTTTCTCGTTGTCCTAGAAGGGTCCTAGGAGGCCCTAAATGGGGCCCAGGGAGCTCTAGACGGTTCCTCGTGGTCCTAGGAGGATCCTAGAAGGACCTAAGTGGTTCCCAGAGGGCTCTGGATGGTTTCTTGTGGTCTTAGAATGGACCTAGAAGGCCCTAAAGTGGTCCCAGTGAACTCTAGAGGGTTCCTGGGGTTCCTAGAAGGGCCCTAGAAAGGTCTAAGAGGTTCCAGGGGGCTCTAGAGGGTCTCCGGGCGCCCTAGAATAGTCCTAGAAGGCCCTAAAGGGGTCCCAGGGGGCTCTAGAGCGTTCCCCGGGGTCTTACCATGGTCCTAGAAGGCCCTAAGTGGGTCCCAGGGGGCTCTAGAAGGTTTCTCGTGGTCCTAGAAGGGTCCTAGAAAGTCCTAAAGGGGTCCAAGGGAGCTTTAGAGGGTTCCTGGTGAATCTAGAAGTGTCCTAGAAAGCCCTAGAAGGGTCCCAGGGGGCTCTAGAGGTTTCCCTGTGGTCCTAGAAGGGTCCTAGAAGACCCTAAAGTGGTCCCAGTGGGCTCTAGATGGCTCCTGGTGCTCCTAGAAGGGTCCTAGAAGGCTCTAAGCTGTCCCAGGGGACTCTAGAGGGTACCTAGAGGGCCTAGAAGTGACCTAGAAGGCCCTAAAGGGGTCCCAGGGGGCTCTAGATGGTGCCTGTGGGTCCTAGAAGGGTCTTAGAAGGCCCTAAGGTGGTCCCAGGGGGCTCTAGAGGGTTCCTCGTGGTCCTAGAAGGGTTCTACAAAGCCCTAAGGGGTCCCAGTGGGCTCTAGAGGGTTCCTGGTGGTTTTAGAAGGCTCCCAGGGGTCTTTAGAGGGTCCCTGGAGGCCCTAGAAGTATCCTAGAAGGCACTAAAGGGGACCCAGGGGGCTCTAGAGTGTTCCCCGTGGTCTTACAATCGTCCTAGAAGGCCCTAAGGGGGTACCAGGGGTCTCTAGGTTGTTTCTCGTGGTCCTAAAAGGGTCCTAGAAGGCCCTAAAGTGGTCCCAGGGGGCTCTAGAGGGTTCCTGGTGGTCCTAGAAGGGTCCTAGAAGGCACTAAAGGGGTCCCAGGGGTCTCTAGAAGGTTCCCAGGGGTCTTACAATGATCCTAGAAGGCTCTAAGTGGGTCCCATGGGGCTCTAGATGGTTTCTCGTGGTCCTAGAAGGGTCCTAGAAGGCCCTAAAGGGGTCCCAGGGGGCTCTAGATTGTTTCTCAAGGTCCTAGAAGCGTCCTAGAAGGCCGTAAGTGCGTCCCAGGGGGCTCTAGAGGGTTCCTGGTGGTCCTAGAAGGATTCTAGAAGGCCCTAAGTGGTTCTCAGAGGGCTCTAGAGGGTTCCTCGTGGTCCTAGAAGGGTCTTAGAAGGCCATAAAGGGGTCCCAGGGTGCTCTAGAGGTCTTTAGTATGGATCTGGGGGGCTCTAGAAGGGTCTGGGCGCTTTTAGAATGGATGTGAGAAGCTCTAGAAGGGTTCAGGGTCTTTTTGAATCTCCCTGGGGGGCTCTAGAAGGGTCTGGGGGCTTTTAGAATTGTCCAGATGGGCTCTAGAAGGGTCTAGGGTCCTTTAGAATGGGTCTGGGGTGCTCTAGAAGGGTCTGGGGTCTTTTAAAATGGACGTGAGAAGATCTAGATGGGTCCAGGGGCCTTTAGAATGTCGCTGAGGGCCTCTAGAAGGGTCTGGGGTCCTCTAGAAGGGACGTGAGATGCTCTAGAAGGGTCCAGGGTCCTTTAGAAGGTCTCTGGCGGCTCTAGAAGGGTCTGGAGGCTTCTAGAAGGGATGTGAGAAGCTCTAGAAGGGTCCAGGGGCCTTTAGAACGTCTCTGGGGGGCTCTAGAAGGGTCTGGGGGCCTTTAGAAAGGACGTGAGAATCTCTAGAAGGGTCCAGGGGCCTTTAGAATGTCTCTGGGGGGCTCTAGTGGGATCTGGGGTCTTTTAGAAGGACTCTGGGGCCCTCTAGAAGGGTCTAGGGTCCATTAGAATGGGTCTGGGAGGATTTAGAAGGGTCTAGATGCCTTTAGAACGTCTCTGGGGGGTCTAGAAGGGTCTGGGGTCTTTTAGAAGCGACGTGAGAAGCTCTAGAAGGGTCCAGGGTCCTTTAGAAGGTCTCTGGGGGGCTCTAGAAGGGTCTGTGGGCATTTAGAAGGGATGTGAGTGGCTGTAGAAGGGTCTGGGCGCCTTTAGAATGTCTCTGGGGGGCTCTAGAAAGGTCTGGGTTCTTTTAGAAGGGACGTGAGAAGCTCTAGAAGGGTCCAAGGACCTTTAAAATAGTTCTGGGGGCTCTAGAGGAGTCTGGAGGCTGTTAGAATGGTCCAGATGGGCTCTAGAATGGCCTGGTCGCTTTTAGAAGGTCTCTGGGGGGCTCTCGAAGGGTCTGGGGTCTTTTAGAAGGGACGTGAGAAGCTCTAGAAGGGTCCAGGGGCCTTTAGAAGGTCTCTGGGGGGCACTCAAAGGGTCTGGGGGCTTTTAGAAGGGACGTGAGAAGCTCTGGAAGGGTCCAGGGGCCTTTAGAAGGGCTCTGGGGAGTCTAGAATGGTCTGGGGGCCTCTAGAATGGTCCAGAAGGGCTCTAGAATGGTCTTGGCACTTTTAGAAGGGCCCCGGTGGGTGCTAGAATGGTCTGGGGTCTTTTAGAATGGACGTCAGGTGCTCTAGAAGGGTCTGGGGGCTTTTAGAAGGGTCCAGTGGAGCTCTAGGAGGGTCTGGGGGCCTTTAGAAGGGCTCTGGCGGTCTTTAGAGACATCTGGGGGCCTTTAGAAGGACTCTGGGGGCCTCTAGAAGGGTCTAGAGGCCTTTAGATTTGTCTAGAGGGGCTCTAGAAGGACTAATCCCCTAACCCTAACACTTAACCCTAACCCCCTATCCCCAACCCTGACCCTAACCGGATAACCATAACCCTAATGCCTATCCCCCTAACCCTAATCCCTAACACCCTAACCCTAACCCTAATCCCTTACACCCTAACCCTAACCCCGTAACCCTAAGCACATAACATGAAACCCTAACCCTAACCCTAACCCTAACCCCTAACCCTAACCCTCACCCTAAACCCTAACCCTAACAATAACCCTAACCCAACCCTGACCCTAACCCTAACCATAAACCCTAACCCTAACCCTAATGACCCTAAACTCTAACCCTCACCCTAACCCCTAACCATAACCATAACCCTAACCATAACCCTAAACCTTATGACCCTAACCCTAACCTTAACCCTAATCTAACCCTAACCCTAACCCCTAAGCCTAACCCTAACCCCTAACCCTAAGCCTAAACCCTAACCCTAAACCCTAACCCTAACCCTTACCCCTAACCCTAAACCTAACCCTAAACCTAACCCTAACCCTAATGACCCTAACCCTAACCCTAATGACCCTAACCCTAAACCTAACCCCTAAACCCTAACCCTAATGACCCTAACACTAACCCTAACCCAACCCTAACCCTAACCCTAACCCCTAACCCTAAACCCTAACCCCTAACACTAACCCCTAACTCTAACCCCTAACACTAACCCTAATGACCCTAACCCTAACCCTATACCCCTAACCATAACCCTAACCCTTATGACCGTAACCCTAACCTTAACCCTAATCTAACCCTAACCTAACCCTAACCCTAACCCCTAACCCTAACCCTAATGACCCTAACCCTAAACCTAACCCCTAACCCTAACCCTAAACCTAACCCCTAACCCCTAACCCTAATGACCCTAATCCTAACCCTAACCCTAACCCTAAACACAAACTCTAACCCTAACCCCTAACCCTAACCCTAACCCTAAACACAAACCCTAACCCTAACCCCTAACCCCTAACCCTAACCCTAACCCCTAACCCCTAACCCTAACCCCTAACTCTAACCCCTAACCCCTAACCCTTACCCTAATGACCCTAACCCTAACCCTAACACTAACCCTAACCCTAAACCCTAACCCTAAACCCTAACCCTAACCATAACCCCTAACCCTAACCCTAACCCTATACCCCTATCCATATCCCCTAACCCTAACCCAAATCCTAACCCTAACCCTAATGACCCTAACCCTAACACTAACCCCTAACTTCTAGAGCTTCTCACGTCCCTTCTAAAAGCCCCTGGACCCTTCTAGAGCCCCCTGGGTCCCTTCTAAAAGTGCCAAGACCCTTCTAGAGCCCATCTGGACAATTCTAAAGGCCCCCAGATCCCTCTGGACCCCCCAGAGACCTTCTAAAGGCCCCTGGACCCTTCTAGAGCTTCTCACGTCCCTTCTAAAAGCCCCCAGACCCTTCTAGAGCCCCCCAGAGACATTCTAAAGGCACCTGGACCCTTCAAGAGCTTCTCACGCCCATTCTAAAAGAACCCAGACCCTTCTAGAGCCCCCCAGAGAGCTTCAAAAAGACCCTGAACCCTTCTAGAGCTTCTTACATCCCTTCTAAAAGCCCCCAGACCCTTCTAGAGCCCCCCAGATCCAATCTAAAGATATCTAGAGCCCCCTGGGACCCCTTTACGGCCTTCTAAGACCCTTCTAGGACCACGAGGAGCCATCTAGAGCCCCCTGGGACCCCTTAAGGCCTTCTAGGACCCATCTAGGACCACGAGAATCCCTCTAGAGCCCCCTGGGACCTCTTTAGGGCCTTCTTGGACCCTTCTAGGGCCCCCCAGGGACCCTCTAGAACCCACTGGGACCCACTTAGGGCCTTCTAGGACCCTTCTAGGACCACGAGAAACCCTCTAGAGCCACCTGGGACTCCCGTAGGGCCTTCTAGGATCATTGTAAGCCCCCAGGGAACCCTCTAGAGCCCTCTGGGACCCTTCTAGGGCTTTCTAGGACCCTTTTAGAATCACCAGGAACCCTCTAGAGCACCCTGGGACCCTTCTAGGGCTTTCTTGGACACTTTTAGATTCACCAGGAACCTTCTAGAGCCCCCTGGGACCCCTCTAGGACCACGAGAAACCCTCTAGAGCTCCCTGGGACCCACTTAGTGCCTTCTAGGACGCTTCTAGGGACACCAGAGACCCTCTAGAGCCCCCTGGGACACACTTAGGGCCTTCTAGAACCCTTCTAGGACCACGAGGAACCCTCTAGAGCCCCCTGAGACCCGCTTAGGACCTTCTAGGACCCTTCTATGACCACGAGGAACCCTCTAGAGCCACCTAGGACCCCCTTAGGGCCTTCTAGAACCCTTCTTGGACCCCCAGGGACCCTCTAGAGCCCACTGGACCCCCTTAGGGCCTTCTAGGACCCTTCTAGGACCACGAGAAACAATCTAGAGCCCCCTGGGACCCCCTTAGGGCCAACTAGGACCAGTGTAAGACCCTGGGGAACCCTCTAGAGCCCCCTGGGTCCCCTTTAGGGCCTTCTAGGACCCTTCTAGGGACCTCAGGGACCCTCTAGAGCCCACTGGGACTGCCTTAGGGCCTACTAGGACCCTTCTAGGACTATGAGGAACCCTCTAGAGCCCCCTGGGACACACTTAGGGCCATCTAGGACCCTTCTAGGACCCACGGGAACCATCTAGAGCCCCGTGGGACCCCCTTCGGGCCTTCTAGGACAGTTCTAAGTCCTCCAGGGACCCTCTAGAGCCCCCTGGGACCGCTTAGAGCCTTCTAGGACCCTTCTAGGACCTGTGGGTACCCTCTAGAGCCCCCTGGGACCCTTCTAGGGCTTTCTAGGACACGTCTAGAGTCACCAGAAACCCTCTAGAGATCCCTTGGACCCCTTAAGGGCCTTCTAGGACCCTTCTAGGACCACGAGAAAACTTCCAGAGCCCCCTGGGACCCACTTAGGGCCTTCTAGGACCATTTTAAGACCCCGGGGAACCCTGTAGAGCCCCCTGGGACCCCTTTAGGGCCTTCTAAGACCATTTTAAGATATCGGGTAACCCTCTAGAGCCCCCTGGGACCCCCTTAGGGCCTTCTAGGACCATGGTAAGACCCCGGGGAACCCTCCAGAGCACCCTGGGTCCTCTTTAGTGCCTTCTAGTACCCTTCTAGGGCCCCCAGAGACCTTCTAGAGCCCCCTGGTTACGCTTTGAGCCTTCTAGAACCCTTCTAGGAGCCCCAGGAACCCTCTAGAGCTTCCTGAGACCCCCTTAGGGCCTTCTAGGACCCTTCTAGGACGGCGAGGAACCCTCTAGAGCCCTCTGGGACCCCCTTAGGGCCTTCTAGGGCCCTTCTAGTGCAGGCAGGGACCCTCTAGAGCCCCCTGGGACCCACTCAGGGCCTTCTAGGACCATTTTAAGACTCTCTGGAACCATCTAGAGCCCCCTGGGAAAACTTAGAGCATTCTAGGACCCTTCTAGGACCCCAGGAATATTCTAGAGCCCCCTGGGACCAGCTTAGGGCCTTCTAGGACCCTTCTCAGACCACCAGGAACCCTCTAGAGCCCCCTGTGACCCCCTTAGGGCCTTCTAGGACCCTCCTCGGACCACCAGGAACCCTCTAGAGCCCCCTGGGTCCCGCTTAGGGCCTTCTAGGACCATGGTAAGACCCCGGGGAACCCTCTAGAGCACCCTGGGTCCTCTATACAGCCTTCTAGGACCCTTCTAGGACCACCAGGATCCCTCTAGAGCCCCCTGGGACCCACTTAGGGCCATCTAGGGGTCTTCTAGGACCACGAGTAACCATCTAGAGACCCGTGTTATGACTTAAGGGCCTTCTAGGGGTCTTCTAGGGCCACGAGTAACCATCTAGAGACATGTGGGACCACTTAAGGGCCTTCTTGGACACTTCTTGGTCCACAAGAGACCCTCTAGAGCCCCCTGGGACCCCTTTAGGGCCTTCTAGGTCCATTCTATGAGCCCCAGGAAACACATAGAGCCCCCTGGGACCCCTTTAGGGCCTTCTAGGACCCTTCTAGGACCACCAGGAGCCCTCTAGAGCCCCCTAGGACCCACTTAGGGCCTTCTAGGACTCTTCTAGTACCCCCAGGGACCCTCTAGAGCCCCCTGGGACCCTTTTAGGGCCTTCTAGGACCCTCCTAGGACACACGGGTACCCTCTAGAGCCGTCTGGGACCCTTCTAGGGCTTTCTTGGACCCTTTTAGAATCACCAGGAACCCTCCAGAGTCCCCTGGGACCCTTCTAGGGCTTTCTAGGACCCTTCTAGGACAACGAGGAATCCTCTAGAGCCCCCTGGGACCCCCTTAGGGCATTCTAGGACCCTTCTAGGGCCCCCAGGGACCCTCTAGAGCCCCCTGGGACCCACTTAGGGCCTTCTAAGACCCTTCTAGGACCACCAGGAGCCCTCTAGAGCCCTCTGGGACACCTTTTTGCACATTCTAGGACACTTCTAGTGCCCCCAGAGACCCTCTAGAGCTCCCTGGGAGTCTTTAGGGCCTACTAGGACCCTTCTAGGATCACCAGGAACCCTCTAGAGCCCTCTGGGACCCACTTAGGGCCTTCTAGGACCCTTCTAGGACCACGAGGAACCCTCTAGAGCCCCCTGGGACCCCCTTAGGGCATTCTAGGACCCTTCTAGGGCACCCAGGGACCCTCTAGAGCCCCCTGGGACCCCCTTAGGGCTTTCTAAGACCCTTCTAGGACCACCAGGAGCCCTCTATAGCCCTCTGGGACCCTCTTTGCGCCTTCTAGGACCCTTCTAGTGCCCCCAGGGACACTCTAGAGCCCCCTGGGACTCCTTAGGTCCTAGTAGGACCCTTCTAGGACCACGAGAAATCCTCTAGAGCCCCCTGGGACCTCCTTAGGACCTTCTAGGACCGTTCTAGGGTCACCAGGAACCCTCTAGAGCCCTCTGGGACCCACTTAGGGCCTTCTAGGACCCTTCTAGGACCACGAGGAACTCTCTAGAGCCCCCTGGGACTTGCTTAAGGCCTTCTAGGACTCTTCTAGGACCACGAGAAACCATCAAGAGCCCCCTGGGACCCACTTAGGGCATTCTAGGTTCATTTTAAGACCCTGGGGAACCCTCTAGAGCCTCGTGGTACCACTTAGAGCCTTGTAGGACCCTTCTAGGACCAGAAGGAACCCTCTAGAGCCCCCTGGGACCCACTTAGGGCCTTCTAGGACAATTCTAGCGCCCCCAGGGACCCTCTAGAGCCCCCTGGGACACACTTAGGGCCTTCTAGGACCCTTCTAGGACACAGGGAACCCTCAAGAGCCCCCTGGGACCCCCTTAGGGCTTTCTAGGGCCATGGTAAGACCCTGGGGAACCCTCCAGAGCACCCTGGGCCCTCTTTAGTGCCTTCTAGTACCCTTCTAGGGCCCCCAGGGACCTTCTAGAGCCCCCTGGTTACCCTTTGAGCCTTCTAGAACCCTTCTAGGAGCCCCAGGAACCCTCTAGAGCCCCCTGGGACCCCCTTAGGGCCTTCTAGGACCCTTCTAGGACCACAAGGAACCCTCTAGAGCCCCGTGGGACCCCTTTAGGGCCTTCTAGGACAATTCTAGGGCCGCCAGGGTCCGTCTAGAGCCCCCTGGGACCCCTTTAGGGCCTTCTAGGACCCTTCTAGGACCACCAGGAGCCCTCTAGAGCCCCCTAGGACCCACTTAGGGCCTTCTAGGACTCTTCTAGTACCCCCAGGGACCCTCTAGAGCCCCCTGGGACCCTTCTAGGCCTTTCTTGGACCCTTTTAGAATCACCAGGAACCCTCCAGAGTCCCCTGGGACCATTCTAGGGCTTTCTAGGACCCTTCTAGGACCACGAGGAACCCTCTAGATCCCCCAGGACCATTTTAGGGCCTTCTAGGACCCTTCTAGGACCACGAGAAACCATCTATAGCTCTCTGGGACCCCTTTAGGGCGTTCTAGGACTCTTCTAGGGTCCCCAGAGACCGTCTAGAGCCCCCTGGGATGCCTTAGAGCCTTCGAGGACCCTTCTAGGACCACGAGGAACCCTCTAGAGCCCCCTGGGACCCCCTTAGGGCATTCTAGGACCCTACTAGGGCCCCCAGGGACCCTCTAGAGCCCCCTGGGACCCACTTAGGGCCTTCTAAGACCCTTCTAGGACCACCAGGAGCCCTCTAGAGCCCTCTGGGACACCTTTTTGCACATTCTAGGACACTTCTAGTGCCCCCAGAGACCCTCAAGAGCTCCCTGGGAGTCTTTAGGGCCTACTAGGACCCTTCTAGGATCACCAGGAACCCTCTAGAGCCCTCTGGGACCCACTTAGGGCCTTCTAGGACCCTTCTAGGACCACGAGGAACCCTCTAGAGCCCCCTGGGACCCCCTTAGGGCATTCTAGGACCCTTCTAGGGCCCCCAGGGACCCTCTAGAGCCCCCTGGGACCCCCTTAGGGCTTTCTAAGACCCTTCTAGGACCAACAGGAGCCCTCTATAGCCCTCTGGGACCCTCTTTGCGCCTTCTAGGACCCTTCTAGTGCCCCCAGGGACACTCTAGAGCCCCCTGGGACTCCTTAGAGCCTACTAGGACCCTTCTAGGACCACGAGAAACCCTCTAGAGCCCCCTGGGACATCCTTAGGTCCTTCGAGGACCGTTCTAGGGTCACCAGGAACCCTCTAGAGCCCTCTGGGACCCCCTTAGGGCCTTCTAGGACCCTTCTAGGACCACAAGGAACCCTCTAGAGCCCCCTGGGACCCCTTTAAGGCCTTCTAGGACAATTCTAGGGCCGCCAGGGTCCGTCTAGAGCCCCCTGGGACCCCTTTAGGGCCTTCTAGGACCCTTCTAGGACCACCAGGAGCCCTCTAGAGCCCCCTAGGACCCACTTAGGGCCTTCTAGGACTCTTCTAGTACCCCCAGGGACCCTCTAGAGCCCCCTGGGACCCTTTTAGGGCCTTCTAGGACCCTCCTAGGACCCACAGGTACCCTCTAGAGCCCTCTGGGACCCTTCTAGGCCTTTCTTGGACCCTTTTAGAATCACCAGGAACCCTCCAGAGTCCCCTGGGACCATTCTAGGGCTTTCTAGGACCCTTCTAGGACCACGAGGAACCCTCTAGATCCCCCAGGACCATTTTAGGGCCTTCTAGGACCCTTCTAGGACCACGAGAAACCATCTATAGCTCTCTGGGACCCCTTTAGGGCGTTCTAGGACTCTTCTAGGGTCCCCAGAGACCGTCTAGAGCCCCCTGGGATGCCTTAGAGCCTTCGAGGACCCTTCTAGGACCACGAGGAACCCTCTAGAGCCCCCTGGGACCCCCTTAGGGCATTCTAGGACCCTTCTAGGGCCCCCAGGGACCCTCTAGAGCCCCCTGGGACCCACTTAGGGCCTTCTAAGACCCTTCTAGGACCACCAGGAGCCCTCTAGAGCCCTCTGGGACACCTTTTTGCACATTCTAGGACACTTCTAGTGCCCCCAGAGACCCTCTAGAGCTCCCTGGGAGTCTTTAGGCCTACTAGGACCCTTCTAGGATCACCAGGAACCCTCTAGAGCCCTCTGGGACCCACTTAGGGCCTTCTAGGACCCTTCTAGGACCACGAGGAACCCTCTCGAGCCCCCTGGGACCCCCTTAGGGCATTCTAGGACCCTTCTAGGGCCCCCAGGGACCCTCTAGAGCCCCCTGGGACCCCCTTAGGGCTTTCTAAGACCCTTCTAGGACCACCAGGAGCCCTCTATAGCCCTCTGGGACCCTCTTTGCGCCTTCTAGGACCCTTCTAGTGCCCCCAGGGACACTCTAGAGCCCCCTGGGACTCCTTAGAGCCTACTAGGACCCTTCTAGGTCCACGAGAAACCCTCTAGAGCCCCCTGGGACCTCCTTAGGTCCTTCGAGGACCATTCTAGGGTCACCAGGAACCCTCTAGAGCCCTCTGGGACCCACTTAGGGCCTTCTAGGACCCTTCTAGGACCACGAGGAACTCTCTAGAGCCCCCTGAGACTTGCTTAAGGCCTTCTAGGACTCTTCTAGGACCACGAGAAACCATCTAGAGCCCCCTGGGACCCACTTAGGGCATTCTAGGTTCATTTTAAGACCCTGGGGAACCCTCCAGAGCACCCTGGGTCCTCTTTAGTGCCTTCTAGTACCCTTCTAGGGCCCCCAGGGACCTTCTAGAGCCCCCTGGTTACCCTTTGAGCCTTCTAGAACCCTTCTAGGAGCCCCAGGAACGCTCTAGAACCCGCTGGGACCCCCTTAGGGCCTTCTAATACCCTTCTAGGACCACCAGGAACCCTCTAGAGCCCCCTGGGACCCCTTTAGGGCCTTCTAGGACAATTCTAGGGCCGCCAGGGTCCCTCTAGAGCCCCCTGGGACCCCTTTAGGGCCTTCTAGGACACTTCTAGGACCACCAGGAGCCCTCTAGAGCCCCCTAGGACCCACTTAGGGCCTTCTAGGACTCTTCTAGTACCCCCAGGGACCCTCTAGAGCCCCCTGGGACCCTTTTAGGGCCTTCTAGGACCCTCCTAGGACCCACGGGTACCCTCTAGAGCCCTCTGGGACACTTCTAGGCCTTTCTTGGACCCTTTTAGAATCACCAGGAACCCTCTAGAGCCCCCGGGACCCTTCTAGGGCCTTCTAGGACCCTTCTAGGACCACGAGAAACCATCTATAGCTCTCTGGGACCCCTTTAGGGTGTTCTAGGACTCTTCTAGGGTCCCCAGAGACCGTCTAGAGCCCCCTGGGATGCCTTAGAGCCTTCGAGGACCCTTCTAGGACCACGAGGAACCCTCTAGAGCCCCCTGGGACCCCCTTAGGGCATTCTAGGACCCTACTAGGGCCCCCAGGGACCCTCTAGAGCCCCCTGGGACCCACTTAGGGCCTTCTAAGACCCTTCTAGGACCACCAGGAGCCCTCTATAGCCCTCTGGGACACCTTTTTGCACATTCTAGGACACTTCTAGTGCCCCCAGAGACCCTCTAGAGCTCCCTGGGAGTCTTTAGGGCCTACTAGGACCCTTCTAGGATCACCAGGAACCCTCTAGAGCCCTCTGGGACCCACTTAGGGCCTTCTAGGACACTTCTAGGACCACGAGGAACCCTCTAGAGCCCCCTGGGACCCCCTTAGGGCATTCTAGGACCCTTCTAGGGCCCCCAGGGACCCTCTAGAGACCCTGGGACCCCCTTAGGGCTTTCTAAGACCCTTCTAGGACCACCAGGAACCCTCTATAGCCCTCTGGGACCCTCTTTGCGCCTTCTAGGACCCTTCTAGTGCCCCCAGGGACACTCTAGAGCCCCCTGGGACTCTTTAGGGCCTACTAGGACCCTTCTAGGACCACGAGGAACCCTCTAGAGCCCCCTGGGACCCCCTTAGGGCATTCTAGGACCATTCTAGGGCCCCCAGGGACCCTCTAGAGCCCCCTGGGACCCCTTTAGGGCTTTCTAAGACCCTTCTAGGACCAACAGGAGCCCTCTATAGCCCTCTGGGACCCTCTTTGCGCCTTCTAGGACCCTTCTAGTGCCCCCAGGGACACTCTAGAGCCCCCTGGGACTCCTTAGGGCCTACTAGGACCCATCTAGGACCACAAGAAACCCTCTAGAGCCCCCTGGGACCTCCTTAGGTCCTTCTAGGACCGTTCTAGGGTCACCAGGAACCCTCTAGAGCCCTCTGGGACCCACTTAGGGCCTTCTAGGACCCTTCTAGGACCACGAGGAACTCTCTAGAGCCCCCTGAGACTTGCTTAAGGCCTTCTAGGACCCTTCTAGGACCACAAGGAACCCTCTAGAACCCCCCTGGGACCCCTTTAGGGCCTTCTAGGACAATTCTAGGGCCGCCAGGGTCCGTCTAGAGCCCCCTGGGACCCCTTTAGGGCCTTCTAGGACCCTTCTAGGACCACCAGGAGCCCTCTAGAGCCCCCTAGGACCCACTTAGGGCCTTCTAGGACTCTTCTAGTACCCCCAGGGACCCTCTAGAGCCCCCTGGGACCCTTTTAGGGCCTTCTAGGACCCTCCTAGGACCCACGGGTACCCTCTAGAGCCCTCTGGGACCCTTCTAGGGCTTTCTTGGACCCTTTTAGAATCACCAGGAACCCTCTAGAGCCCCCGGGACCCTTCTAAAGCTTTTTAGGACCCTTCTAGGACCACGAGAAACCATCTATAGCTCTCTGGGACCCCTTTAGGGCGTTCTAGGTCTCTTCTAGGGTCCCCAGAGACCGTCTAGAGCCCCCTGGGATGCCTTAGAGCCTTCGAGGACCCTTCTAGGACCACGAGGAACCCTCTAGAGCCCCCTGGGACCCCCTTAGGGCATTCTAGGACCCTTCTAGGGCCCCCAGGGACCCTCTAGAGCCCCCTGGGACCCCTTTAGGGCTTTCTAAGACCCTTCTAGGACCAACAGGAGCCCTCTATAGCCCTCTGGGACCCTCTTTGCGCCTTCTAGGACCCTTCTAGTGCCCCCAGGGACACTCTAGAGCCCCCTGGGACTCCTTAGGGCCTACTAGGACCCATCTAGGACCACAAGAAACCCTCTAGAGCCCCCTGGGACCTCCTTAGGTCCTTCTAGGACCGTTCTAGGGTCACCAGGAACCCTCTAGAGCCCTCTGGGACCCACTTAGGGCCTTCTAGGACCCTTCTAGGACCACGAGGAACTCTCTAGAGCCCCCTGAGACTTGCTTAAGGCCTTCTAGGACCCTTCTAGGACCACAAGGAACCCTCTAGAACCCCCCTGGGACCCCTTTAGGGCCTTCTAGGACAATTCTAGGGCCGCCAGGGTCCGTCTAGAGCCCCCTGGGACCCCTTTAGGGCCTTCTAGGACCCTTCTAGGACCACCAGGAGCCCTCTAGAGCCCCCTAGGACCCACTTAGGGCCTTCTAGGACTCTTCTAGTACCCCCAGGGACCCTCTAGAGCCCCCTGGGACCCTTTTAGGGCCTTCTAGGACCCTCCTAGGACCCACGGGTACCCTCTAGAGCCCTCTGGGACCCTTCTAGGGCTTTCTTGGACCCTTTTAGAATCACCAGGAACCCTCTAGAGCCCCCGGGACCCTTCTAAAGCTTTTTAGGACCCTTCTAGGACCACGAGAAACCATCTATAGCTCTCTGGGACCCCTTTAGGGCGTTCTAGGTCTCTTCTAGGGTCCCCAGAGACCGTCTAGAGCCCCCTGGGATGCCTTAGAGCCTTCGAGGACCCTTCTAGGACCACGAGGAACCCTCTAGAGCCCCCTGGGACCCCCTTAGGGCATTCTAGGACCCTTCTAGGGCCCCCAGGGACCCTCTAGAGCCCCCTGGGACCCACTTAGGGCCTTCTAAGACCCTTCTAGGACCACCAGGAGCCCTCTATAGCCCTCTGGGACACCTTTTTGCACATTCTAGGACACTTCTAGTGCCCCCAGAGACCCTCTAGAGCTCCCTGGGAGTCTTTAGGGCCTACTAGTACCCTTCTAGGATCACCAGGAACCCTCTAGAGCCCTCTGGGACCCACTTAGGGCCTTCTAGGACCCTTCTAGGACCACGAGGAACCCTCTAGAGCCCCCTGGGACCCCCTTAGGGCATTCTAGGACCCTTCTAGGGCCCCCAGGGACCCTCTAGAGCCCCCTGGGACCCCCTTAGGGCTTTCTAAGACCCTTCTAGGACCACCAGGAGCCCTCTATAGCCCTCTGGGACCCTCTTTGCGCCTTCTAGGACCCTTCTAGTGCCCTCAGGGACACTCTAGAGTCCCCTGGGACTCCTTAGGGCCTACTAGGACCCTTCTAGGACCACGAGAAACCCTCTAGAGCCCCCTGGGACCTCCTTAGGTCCTTCTAGGACCGTTCTAGGGTCACCAAGAACCCTCTAGAGCCCTCTGGGACCCACTTAGGGCCTTCTAGGACCCTTCTAGGACCACGAGGAACTCTCTAGAGCCCCCTGGGACTTGCTTAAGGCCTTCTAGGACTCTTCTAGGACCACGAGAAACCATCTAGAGCCCCCTGGGACCCACTTAGGGCATTCTAGGTTCATTTTAAGACCCTGGGGAACCCTCTAGAGCCTCGTGGTACCACTTAGAGCCTTGTAGGACTCTTCTAGGACCAGAAGGAACCCTCTAGAGCCCCCTGGGACCCCCTTAGGGCCTTCTAGGACAATTCTAGCGCCCCCAGGGACCCTCTAGAGCCCCCTGGGACACACTTAGGGCCTTCTAGGACCCTTCTAGGACACAGGGAACCCTCAAGAGCCCCCTGGGACCCCCTTAGGGCTTTCTAGGGCCATGGTAAGACCCTGGGGAACCCTCCAGAGCACCCTGGGTCCTCTTTAGTGCCTTCTAGTACCCTTCTAGGGCCCCCAGGGACCTTCTAGAGCCCCCTGGTTACCCTTTGAGCCTTCTAGAACCCTTCTAGGAGCCCCAGGAACCCTCTAGAGCCCGCTGGGACCCCCTTAGGGCCTTCTAGGACCCTTCTAGGACCACAAGGAACCCTCTAGAGCCCCCTGGGACCCCTTTAGGGCCTTCTAGGACAATTCTAGGGCCGCCAGGGTCCGTCTAGAGCCCCCTGGGACCCCTTTAGGGCCTTCTAGGACCACCAGGAGCCCTCTAGAGCCCCCTAGGACCCACTTAGGGCCTTCTAGGACTCTTCTAGTACCCCCAGGGACCCTCTAGACCCACCTGGGACCCTTTTAGGGCCTTCTAGGACCCTCCTAGGACACACGGGCACCCTCCAGAGCCCTCTGGGACCCTTTTAGGCCTTTCTTGGAAACTTTTAGAATCACCAGGAACCCTCCAGAGTCCCCTGGGAACCTTCTAGGGCTTTCTAGGACCCTTTTAGAATCACCAGGAACCCTCCAGATTCCCCTGGGACCCTTCTAGGGCTTTCTAGGACCCTTCTAGAACCACGAGGTACCCTCTGGATCTCCCTGGGACCCCCTTAGGGCCTTTTAGGACCCTTCTAGGACCACAAGGAACCCTCTAGAGCCCTCTGTGACACATTTTGTGCCTTCTAGGAGACTTTTAGTGCCCCCAGGGACCCTCTAGGCCCCCCTGTGACCCATTTAGGGCCTTCTAGGACAATTCTAGGGCCCCCAGGGACACTCTAGAGCCCCGTGGGACCCCTTAGAGCATTCTAGGACACTTCTAGGAGCCCCAGGAACCTTCTAGAACCCTCTGGGACCCACTTAGGCCCTTCTAGGACCCTTCTAGGACCACCAGGAACCTTCTAAAGCCCTCTGGGACCCCCTTAAAGCCTTCTAGGACCCTTCTAGTGCTCCCAGGAACCCTCTAGAGCCCCCTGGGACCCCTTTATGGCCTTCTAAGACCCTTCTAGGACCACAAGAAACGCTCTAGAGCCCCCAGGGACTCCCTTAGGGCCTTCTAGGACCCTTCTAGGATCACCAGGATCCCTTTAGAGCCTTCTGGGACCCACTTAGGTCCTTCTAGGACCCTTCTAGGACCACGAGAAACTCTCTACAGCCCCCTGGGACGCCCTTAGGGCCTTCTAGGACCCTTCTAGGACCACGAGAAACCATCTAGAGCTCCCTGGGAACCCCTTACAGCCTTCTAGGATCATTGTAAGACCCCGGGGAACCCTCTAGAGCTCCCTGGGACCTCTTTAGGCCCTTCTAGGGCCCTTCTAGGACCAGCAGGGACACTCTAGAGCCCTCTGGGACCCCCTTAGGGCCTTCTAGGACCATTCTAGTGCCCCCAGGGACCCTCTAGAGCCCCCTGGGACCACTTTAGGTCCTTCTAGGACCCTTCTAGGGCCACCAGGGACACTCTAAAGCCCCCTGGGACCCCCTTAGGGCCTGCTAGGTGTCTTCTACGACCACGAGGAACCATCTAGAACCCCCTGAGACCACTTAGGACCTTCTAGGACAATTGTATGACCCCAGGGAACCCCCTAGAGTCGTCTGGGACCCCCTTAGGGCCTACTAGGACCATTGTAAGACCCCAGGGAACACTCTAGAGTCCCCTAGGACTCCTTAAGGCCTTCTAGGACCCTTCCAGGACCACGAGAAACCCTCTAGAGCCCCCAGGGACTCCCTTAGGGCCTTCTAGGACCCTTCTAGGATCACCAGGAACCCTCTAGAGCCATCTGGGACCCACTTAGGACCTTCTAGGACCCTTCTAGGACCACGAGAAACCATCCAGAGCCCCCTGGGACTCCTTAGAGCCTTCTAGGACCCTTCTAGGAGTCCCTGAATCCCTCTAGAGCCCCATGGGACCCACTTAGGTCCTTCTAGGACAGTTCAAACACCACCAGCATCCCTCTAGAGCTCACTGGGAAGCATTTAGGGCCTTCTAAGACCCTTCTAGGACCACGAGGAACCCTCTAGAGCCCCCTGGGACCATTTTAGGGCCTTCTAGGTCCCTTCTAGGACCACTAGGAACCATGTAGACCCCCTGGGACACTTTAGGACCTTCTAGGACCATTGTAAGACCATGGGGATCCCTGTAGAGCCCTCTGGGACCCCCTTAGGGCATTCTAGGACCCTTCTAGGACCACCAGGATCCCTCTAGAGCCCCCTGGAACCACCTTAGGGCCTTCTAAAACCCTTCTAGGACCTTGAGGAACCCTCTAGAGCTCTTTGGGACCCCTATAGAAGGGTCTGGAGGCCTTCAGAAGGGTCTGGATGGGCTCTAGAAAGGTCTGGGGGCCTTCAGAATGGCCCTGGGGGGATCTAGAAGGGTCTGGAGGCCTTCAGAAGGGTCCTGAGTGGCTCTAGAAGGGTCTGGGGGCCTTCAGAAGGGCCCTGGGGGGATCTAGAAGGGTCTGGAGGCCTTCAGAAGGGTCCTGAGCGGCTCTAGAATGGTCTGGGGGCATTCAGAAGGGTCTGGATGGGCTCTAGAAGGGTCTGGGGTCCTTCAGAATGGCCCTGGGGAAATCTAGAATGGTCTGGAAGCCATCAGAAGGGCCCTGAGTGGCTCTAGAACCGTCTGGGGGCATTCAGAATGGCCCAGGGGAACTAGAAGGGTCTGGAGACCTTCAGAAGGGTCCTGAGCGGCTCTAGAAGGGTCTGGGGGCCGTCAGAAGGGCCGTGGGTGGGCTCTAGAAGGGTCTGGGGGCCTTCAGAAGGGCCCCGGGTGGGCTCTAGAAGGGTCTGGAGGCCTTCAGAAGGGTCCTGAGGGGCTCTAGAAGGGTCCAACTTGGATCTCAAACGGTCTAGGGCCTTCCGATTGGTCCTGGGGGGCTCTAGAAGGGTCTTGGAACCTTCATAAAGGTCCTGACTGGCTCTAGAAGGGTTCTGAGGGGCTCTAGAAGGGTCTGGTGTCATTCAGAAGGGTCCTGAGGGGCTCTAGAAGGGTCTGGGAGCCTTTCGAAGGGTCCTCGGGGGCTCTAGAAAGTCATAGAAGGGTCTTAGAAGGCCCTAACAGCGTCCCAGGGTGCTCCAGAGGGTTTCCAGAAGTCTTAGAAGAGTCCTACAAGGACCTAAGGAGGTCCCAGGGGGCTCCAGAGGCTTCCTGGTGACTCTAGAAGGGTCCTTGAAAGCCCTAAGTGGGTCCCAGGTGGATCTAGCGGGTACCTGTGGGTTCTAGAAGGTTCCTAGAAGGTCGTAAGGGGGTCCCAGGGGGCTCTAGAGGGTTCCTGGTGGTCCTAGAAGGTTCCTAGAAGGTCCTAAGGGGGTCCCAGAGCGCTCTAGAGGTATCCTCGTGGTCGTAGAAGGTTCCTATAAGGTTCTAAGGGGGTCTCAGGGGGCTCTAGATGGTTCCTCGTGGCCCTAGGAGGGTCCTAGAAAGCCCTAAGCGGGTCCCAGGAGGCTCTAGAGGGTTCCTGGTGACTCTAGAAGGGTCCCAGTAAGCCCTAGAAAGGTCCCAGGGGGCTCTAGAGGGTTCCTGGAGACCCTAGAAGAGTCCCAGAAAGCCCTAGAAGGGTCCCACGGGGCTCTAGAGGGTTCTCGTGGGTCCTAGAAGGGTTCTAGAAGGCCCTAAGGGTGCCCAGAGGACTCCAGAGGATTCTTCGTGGTCCTAGAAGAGCTCTAGAAGGCACTAAATAGGTCCAAGGTTGCTCTAGAGGGTTCCTCGTGGTCTTAGATGCGTCCGAGAAGGCCCTAAGGGGTCCCAGGGGGCTCTAGAGGGTCCTTGGGGCACTAGAAGGGTCCTAGAAGGCCTTAAGTGGGTCTCAGGTGGCTCTAGGGGTTTCCTCGTTGTCCTAGAAGGGTCCTAGGAGGCCCTAAGTGGGTCCCAGGGGGCTCTAGAGGGTTTCATGTGTTCCTAGAATAACCCAGAAGGCCCTAAGGAGGTCCCAGGTGGCTCTAGATGGTTTCTCGTGGTCCTAGAAGGGTCATAGAAAGCACTAAGGGGGTCCTAGGGAGCTCTAGAGGGTTCCTCGTGGTGCTAGAATGTACCTAGAAGGCTCTAAGGGGGTCCCAAAGAGCTCTAGAGGGTTCTTCGAGGTCTTAGAAGCATCTGAGAAGGCCCTAAGTGGGTTCCAGGGGGCTCTAGAAGGTCCCTGGGGGCCCTAGAAAGGTCCTAGAAGGCCCTAAGAAGGTCCCAGGTGCCTCTAGAGAGTTCCTTGTGGTCTTAGAAGGGTTCTAGAAGGCCCTATGGGGTCCTAGGGGGCTCTAGAGGGTCCCTGGGACACTAGAAGTGTCCTAGAAGGCCCTAAGTGGGTCTCAGGGTGCTCTAGGGGGTTCCTCGTTGTCCTAGAAGTGTCCTAGGAGGCCCTAAGTGGGTCCCAGGGGGCTCTAGAGGGCTCCTGGTGACGCTAGAAGTCTCCTATAAAGCTCTAGAAGGGTCCCAGGGGGCTCTAGAAGGTACATGGTGACACTAGACGGGTCCTAGAAAGACCTAGAATGGTCCCAGAGGGCTCTAGAGGGTTCCCTTGGGTCCTAGAAGCGTCCTAGAAGGCCCTAAAGGGGTTCCAGGGGGCTTTAGATGGTTCCTCGTGGTCTTAAAAGGGTCTTAGAAGGCCCTAAATGGGTCCCAGGGGGCTCTAGAGGGTTCCTCGTGTTTCTAAAAGGGTCCTATAAGGCCCTAAGGGGGTCCCAGGGGTCTATAGAGGGTTTCTCGTGGTCCTAGAATGGTCCTAGAAGACACTAAGGGGGTCCCAGGGGGTTCTACATGGTTTCTCGTGGTCCTAGAAGGCACCTAGAAGGGTCTAAGTGGGTCCCAGGGGGCTCTAGAGGGTTTCTCGTGGTCCTTGAAGGGTCCTAGACGGTCCTAAAGTGGTCCGAGGGAGTTCTAGAGGGTTCCTGGTTACTCTAGAAGTGTCCTAGAAAGCCCTAGAAGGGTCCAATGGGGCTCTAGAGGGTTCCCTGTGGTCCTTGAAGGGTCCTAGAAGGCCCTAAAATGGTCCCAGGGGGTTCTAGAGGGTTCCTGGTACTCCTAGAAGAGTCCTATAAGGATCCATGCGGTCCCAGGGGGCTCTAGAGGGTCCCTGGGGGCCCTAGAAGGGTCCTAGAAGGCCTTAAAGGGGACCCAGGGGGCTCTAGAGTGTTTCCCGGTGACTTACAATGGTCCTAGAAGGCCCTAAGGGGGTACTAGGGGGCTCTAGGTTGTTTCTCATGGTCCTAGAAGGGCCCTAGAAGGCCCTAAAGTGGTTCCAGGGGGCTTTAGAGTGTTCCCCGGGGTCTTACCGTGGTCCTAGAAGGCCCTAAGTGGGTCCCAGGGGGCTCTAGAGGGTTTCTCGTGGTCCTAGAAGGGTCCTAGAAGGCCCTAAACTGGTCCCAGGGGGCTGTAGATTGTTTCTCATGGTCCTAGAAGGGTCCTAGAAGTCCCTAAAGGGGTCCCAGGGGGCTCTAGAGGGTTCCTTGTGGCCCTAGAAGGGTCTTAGAAGGCCCTAAGTGTGCCCAGAGGACTCCAGAGGATTCTTCGTGGTCCTAGAAGAGCTCTAGAAGGCACTAAATGGGTCCAAGGTTGCTCTACAGGGTTCCTCGTGGTCTTAGAAGGGTCCTAGAAGGCTCTAAGGGGTCCCAGGGGGCTCTAGAGGGTCCCTGGGGGTCCTAGAAGGGTCCTAGAAGGCCCTAAGGAGGTCCCAGGGGTCTCTAGAGGGTTTCCCAGGGACTTACAATGATCCTAGAAGGCCCTACGGGGGTCCCAGGTGTCTCTAGAGGGTTTCTCGTGGTCCTAGAAGGGTCCTAGAAGGCCCTAAGGGGGTCCCAGGGGACTCTAGAGGGTTCCTGGTGCCTCTACAAGGGTCTTAGAAAATCCTAGAAATTTCCCAGGGGGTTCTAGATGGTTCCTTGTAGTTCTAGAAGTGTTCTAGAAGGCCTTTAATGGGTCCCGTGGGGCTCTAGAGGGTTCCTCGTGGTCCTAGAATGGTCCTAGAATGCCCCAAGGGGTTCCCAGGGGGCTCTAGAGGGTTCCTGGGGCTCCTAGAAGGGTCCTAGAAGGCTCTAAGGGGGTCCCAGTGTGCTCTAGAAGGTCCCTGGGGGCACTAGAAGGGTCCTAGAAGGCACTAAATCGGTCCCAAGGGGCTCTAGAGGGTTCCCCGGCATCTTACAATGGTCCTACATGGCCCTAAGTTGTCCCAGGAGGCTCTAGAGGGTTCCATGTGTTCCTAGAATAACCCAGAAGGCCCTAAGGAGGTCCCAGGTGGCTCTAGATGGTTTCTCGTTGTCCTAGAAGGGTCATAGAAGGCTCTAAGGGGGTCCTAGGGAGCTCTAGAGGGTTCCTCATGGTGCTAGAATGTACCTAGAAGGCTCTAAGCGGGTCCCAGGTGGCTCTAGAGGGTTCTTTGTGGTCTTAGAAGCGTCCGAGAAGGCCCTAAGTGGGTCCCAGAGGGCTCTAGAAGGTCCCTGGGGGCCCTAGAAATGTCCTAGAAGGCCCTAAGGAGGTCCCAGGTGCCTCTAGAGAGTTTCTCGTGGTCTTAGAAGGGTTCTAGAAGGCCCTATGGGGTCCCAGGGGGCTCTAGAGGGTCCCTGGGACACTAGAAGTGTCCTAGAAGGCCCTAAGTTGGTTTCAGGGTGCTCTAGGGGGTTCCTCATGTCCTAGAATTGTCCTAGGAGGCCCTAAGTGGGTCCCAGGGGGCTCTAGAGGGCTCCTGGTGACTCTAGAAGTCTCCTATAAAGCTCTAGAAGGGTCCCAGAAGGCTCTAGAGGGTTCCTGGTGACACTAGAAGGGTCCTAGAAAGACCTAGAATGGTCCCAGAGGGCTCTAGAGGGTTCCCGTGGGTCCTAGAAGGGTCCTAGAAGGGCCTAAAGGGGTCCCAAGGGGGTCTAGATGGTTCCTCGTGGTCCTAAAAGGGTCTTAGAAGGCCCTAAATGGGTCCCAGGGGGCTCTAGAGGGTTCCTCGTGGTTCTAAAAGGGTCCTAGAAGGCCCTAAAGGGGACCCAGGGGGCTCTAGAGGGTCCTTCGTGGTCTTAGAAGCGTCCGAGAAGGCCCTAAGGGTGTCCCAGGGGGCTCTAGAAGGTCCCTGGGGGCCCTAGAATGGTCCTAGAAGGCCCTAAGGAGGTCCCAGGGGGCTCTAGAGGGTTCCTGGTGGTCCTAGAAGGATTCTAGAAGGCCCTAAGTGGTTCCCAGAGGGCTCTAGAGGGTTTCTCGTTGTCCTAGAAGGGTCCTAGGAGGCCCTAAATGGGGCCCAGGGAGCTCTAGACGGTTCCTCGTGGTCCTAGGAGGATCCTAGAAGGACCTAAGTGGTTCCCAGAGGGCTCTGGATGGTTTCTTGTGGTCTTAGAATGGACCTAGAAGGCCCTAAAGTGGTCCCAGTGAACTCTAGAGGGTTCCTGGGGTTCCTAGAAGGGCCCTAGAAAGGTCTAAGAGGTTCCAGGGGGCTCTAGAGGGTCTCCGGGCGCCCTAGAATAGTCCTAGAAGGCCCTAAAGGGGTCCCAGGGGGCTCTAGAGCGTTCCCCGGGGTCTTACCATGGTCCTAGAAGGCCCTAAGTGGGTCCCAGGGGGCTCTAGAAGGTTTCTCGTGGTCCTAGAAGGGTCCTAGAAAGTCCTAAAGGGGTCCAAGGGAGCTTTAGAGGGTTCCTGGTGAATCTAGAAGTGTCCTAGAAAGCCCTAGAAGGGTCCCAGGGGGCTCTAGAGGTTTCCCTGTGGTCCTAGAAGGGTCCTAGAAGACCCTAAAGTGGTCCCAGGGGGCTCTAGATGGCTCCTGGTGCTCCTAGAAGGGTCCTAGAAGGCTCTAAGCTGTCCCAGGGGACTCTAGAGGGTACCTAGAGGGCCTAGAAGTGACCTAGAAGGCCCTAAAGGGGTCCCAGGGGGCTCTAGATGGTGCCTGTGGGTCCTAGAAGGGTCTTAGAAGGCCCTAAGGTGGTCCCAGGGGGCTCTAGAGGGTTCCTCGTGGTCCTAGAAGGGTTCTACAAAGCCCTAAGGGGTCCCAGTGGGCTCTAGAGGGTTCCTGGTGGTTTTAGAAGGCTCCCAGGGGTCTTTAGAGGGTCCCTGGAGGCCCTAGAAGTATCCTAGAAGGCACTAAAGGGGACCCAGGGGGCTCTAGAGTGTTCCCCGTGGTCTTACAATCGTCCTAGAAGGCCCTAAGGGGGTACCAGGGGTCTCTAGGTTGTTTCTCGTGGTCCTAAAAGGGTCCTAGAAGGCCCTAAAGTGGTCCCAGGGGGCTCTAGAGGGTTCCTGGTGGTCCTAGAAGGGTCCTAGAAGGCACTAAAGGGGTCCCAGGGGTCTCTAGAAGGTTCCCAGGGGTCTTACAATGATCCTAGAAGGCTCTAAGTGGGTCCCATGGGGCTCTAGATGGTTTCTCGTGGTCCTAGAAGGGTCCTAGAAGGCCCTAAAGGGGTCCCAGGGGGCTCTAGATTGTTTCTCGAGGTCCTAGAAGCGTCCTAGAAGGCCGTAAGTGCGTCCCAGGGGGCTCTAGAGGGTTCCTGGTGGTCCTAGAAGGATTCTAGAAGGCCCTAAGTGCTTCTCAGAGGGCTCTAGAGGGTTCCTCGTGGTCCTAGAAGGGTCTTAGAAGGCCATAAAGGGGTCCCAGGGTGCTCTAGAGGTCTTTAGTATGGATCTGGGGGGCTCTAGAAGGGTCTGGGCGCTTTTAGAATGGATGTGAGAAGCTCTAGAAGGGTTCAGGGTCTTTTTGAATCTCCCTGGGGGGCTCTAGAAGGGTCTGGGGGCTTTTAGAATTGTCCAGATGGGCTCTAGAAGGGTCTAGGGTCCTTTAGAATGGGTCTGGGGTGCTCTAGAAGGGTCTGGGGTCTTTTAAAATGGACGTGAGAAGATCTAGATGGGTCCAGGGGCCTTTAGAATGTCGCTGAGGGCCTCTAGAAGGGTCTGGGGTCCTCTAGAAGGGACGTGAGATGCTCTAGAAGGGTCCAGGGTCCTTTAGAAGGTCTCTGGCGTCTCTAGAAGGGTCTGGAGGCTTCTAGAAGGGATGTGAGAAGCTCTAGAAGGGTCCAGGGGCCTTTAGAACGTCTCTGGGGGGCTCTAGAAGGGTCTGGGGGCCTTTAGAAAGGACGTGAGAATCTCTAGAAGGGTCCAGGGGCCTTTAGAATGTCTCTGGGGGGCTCTAGTGGGATCTGGGGTCTTTTAGAAGGACTCTGGGGCCCTCTAGAAGGGTCTAGGGTCCATTAGAATGGGTCTGGGAGGATTTAGAAGGGTCTAGATGCCTTTAGAACGTCTCTGGGGGGTCTAGAAGGGTCTGGGGTCTTTTAGAAGCGACGTGAGAAGCTCTAGAAGGGTCCAGGGTCCTTTAGAAGGTCTCTGGGGGGCTCTAGAAGGGTCTGTGGGCATTTAGAAGGGATGTGAGTGGCTGTAGAAGGGTCTGGGCGCCTTTAGAAGGTCTCTGGGGGGCTCTAGAAAGGTCTGGGTTCTTTTAGAAGGGACGTGAGAAGCTCTAGAAGGGTCCAAGGACCTTTAAAATAGTTCTGGGGGCTCTAGAGGAGTCTGGAGGCTGTTAGAATGGTCCAGATGGGCTCTAGAATGGCCTGGTCGCTTTTAGAAGGTCTCTGGGGGGCTCTGGAAGGGTCTGGGGTCTTTTAGAAGGGACGTGAGAAGCTCTAGAAGGGTCCAGGGGCCTTTAGAAGGTCTCTGGGGGGCACTCAAAGGGTCTGGGGGCTTTTAGAAGGGACGTGAGAAGCTCTGGAAGGGTCCAGGGGCCTTTAGAAGGGCTCTGGGGAGTCTAGAATGGTCTGGGGGCCTCTAGAATGGTCCAGAAGGGCTCTAGAATGGTCTTGGCACTTTTAGAAGGGCCCCGGTGGGTGCTAGAATGGTCTGGGGTCTTTTAGAATGGACGTCAGGTGCTCTAGAAGGGTCTGGGGGCTTTTAGAAGGGTCCAGTGGAGCTCTAGGAGGGTCTGGGGGCCTTTAGAAGGGCTCTGGCGGTCTTTAGAGACATCTGGGGGCCTTTAGAAGGACTCTGGGGGCCTCTAGAAGGGTCTAGAGGCCTTTAGATTTGTCTAGAGGGGCTCTAGAAGGACTAATCCCCTAACCCTAACACTTAACCCTAACCCCCTATCCCCAACCCTGACCCTAACCGGATAACCATAACCCTAATGCCTATCCCCCTAACCCTAATCCCTAACACCCTAACCCTAACCCTAATCCCTTACACCCTAACCCTAACCCCGTAACCCTAAGCACATAACATGAAACCCTAACCCTAACCCTAACCCTAACCCTAACCCTAACCCCTAACCCTAACCCTCACCCTAAACCCTAACCCTAACCATAACCCTAACCCAACCCTGACCCTAACCCTAACCATAAACCCTAACCCCTAACCCTAACCCTAATGACCCTAAACTCTAACCCTCACCCTAACCCCTAACCATAACCATAACCTTAACCCTAACCCTAACCCTAACCCTAACCCTAACCCTAACCTTAACCCTAATCTAACCCTAACCCTAACCCCTAAGCCTAACCCTAACCCCTAACCCCTAACCCTAAGCCTAAACCCTAACCCTAAACCCTAACCCTAACCCTTACCCCTAACCCTAAACCTAACCCTAAACCTAACCCTAACCCTAATGACCCTAACCCTAACCCTAATGACCCTAACCCTAAACCTAACCCCTAAACCCTAACCCTAATGACCCTAACCCTAACCCTAACCCAACCCTAACCCTAACCCTAACCCCTAACCCTAAACCCTAACCCCTAACACTAACCCCTAACTCTAACCCCTAACACTAACCCTAATGACCCTAAACCTAACCCTATACCCCTAACCATAACCCTAACCCTTATGACCGTAACCCTAACCTTAACCCTAATCTAACCCTAACCTAACCCTAACCCTAACCCCTAACCCTAACCCTAATGACCCTAACCCTAAACCTAACCCCTAACCCTAACCCTAAACCTACCCCTAACCCCTAACCCTAATGACCCTAATCCTAACCCTAACCCTAACCCTAAACACAAACCCTAACCCTAACCCCTAACCCTAACCCTAACCCTAAACACAAACCCTAACCCTAACCCCTAACCCCTAACCCTAACCCTAAACACAAACCCTAACCCTAACCCCTAACCCCTAACCCTAACCCCTAACTCTAACCCCTAACCCCTAACCCTAACCCTAATGACCCTAACCCTAACCCTAACACTAACCCTAACCCTAAACCCTAACCCTAAACCCTAACCCTAACCATAACCCCTAACCCCTAACCCTAACCCCTAACTCTAACCCCTAACCCTAACCCTAATGACCCTAACCCTAACCCTAACCCTATACCCCTATCCATATCCCCTAACCCTAACCCAAATCCTAACCCTAACCCTAATGACCCTAACCCTAACACTAACCCCTAACTTCTAGAGCTTCTCACGTCCCTACTAAAAGCCCCTGGACCCTTCTAGAGCCCCCTGGGTCCCTTCTAAAAGTGCCAAGACCCTTCTAGAGCCCATCTGGACAATTCTAAAGGCCCCCAGACCCCTCTGGACCCCCCAGAGACCTTCTAAAGGCCCCTGGACCATTCTAGAGCTTCTCACGTCCCTTCTAAAAGCCCCCAGACCCTTCTAGAGCCCCCCAGAGACATTATAAAGGCCCCTGGACCCTTCTAGAGCTTCTCATGACCCTTTTAAAAGCCCCCAGACCCATCTAGAGCCACCCAGAGACATTCTAAAGGCACCTGGACCCTTCAAGAGCTTCTCACGCCCATTCTAAAAGAACCCAGACCCTTCTAGAGCCCCCCAGAGAGCTTCAAAAAGACCCTGAACCCTTCTAGAGCTTCTTACATCCCTTCTAAAAGCCCCCAGACCCTTCTAGAGCCCCCCAGATCCAATCTAAAGATATCTAGAGCCCCCTGGGACCCCTTTACGGCCTTCTAAGACCCTTCTAGGACCACGAGGAGCCATCTAGAGCCCCCTGGGACCCCTTAAGGCCTTCTAGGACCCATCTAGGACCACGAGAATCCCTCTAGAGCCCCCTGGGACCTCTTTAGGGCCTTCTTGGACCCTTCTAGGGCCCCCCAGGGACCCTCTAGAACCCACTGGGACCCACTTAGGGCCTTCTAGGACCCTTCTAGGACCACGAGAAACCCTCTAGAGCCACCTGGGACTCCCGTAGGGCCTTCTAGGATCATTGTAAGCCCCCAGGGAACCCTCTAGAGCCCTCTGGGACCCTTCTAGGGCTTTCTAGGACCCTTTTAGAATCAGAAGGAACCCTCTAGAGCACCCTGGGACCCTTCTAGGGCTTTCTTGGACACTTTTAGAGTCACCAGGAACCCTCTAGAGCCCCCTGGGACCCCTCTAGGACCACGAGAAACCCTCTAGAGCTCCCTGGGACCCACTTAGTGCCTTCTAGGACGCTTCTAGGGACACCAGAGACCCTCTAGAGCCCCCTGGGACACACTTAGGGCCTTCTAGGACCCTTCTAGGACCACGAGGAACCCTCTAGAGCCCCCTGAGACCCGCTTAGGACCTTCTAGGACCCTTCTATGACCACGAGGAACCCTCTAGAGCCACCTAGGACCCCCTTAGGGCCTTCTAGAACCCTTCTTGGACCCCCAGGGACCCTCTAGAGCCCACTGGACCCCCTTAGGGCCTTCTAGGACCCTTCTAGGACCACGAGAAACAATCTAGAGCCCCCTGGGACCCCCTTAGGGCCAACTAGGACCAGTGTAAGACCCTGGGGAACCCTCTAGAGCCCCCTGGGTCCCCTTTAGGGCCTTCTAGGACCCTTCTAGGGACCTCAGGGACCCTCTAGAGCCCACTGGGACTGCCTTAGGGCCTACTAGGACCCTTCTAGGACTATGAGGAACCCTCTAGAGCCCCCTGGGACACACTTAGGGCCATCTAGGACCCTTCTAGGACCCACGGGAACCATCTAGAGCCCCGTGGGACCCCCTTCGGGCCTTCTAGGACACTTCTAAGTCCTCCAGGGACCCTCTAGAGCCCCCTGGGACCGCTTAGAGCCTTCTAGGACCCTTCTAGGACCTGTGGGTACCCTCTAGAGCCCCCTGGGACCCTTCTAGGGCTTTCTAGGACACGTCTAGAGTCACCAGAAACCCTCTAGAGATCCCTTGGACCCCTTAAGGGCCTTCTAGGACCCTTCTAGGACCACGAGAAAACTTCCAGAGCCCCCTGGGACCCACTTAGGGCCTTCTAGGACCTTTTTAAGACCCCGGGGAACCCTGTAGAGCCCCCTGGGACCCATTTAGGGCCTTCTAAGACCATTTTAAGATATCGGGTAACCCTCTAGAGCCCCCTGGGACCCCCTTAGGGCCTTCTAGGACCATGGTAAGACCCCGGGGAACCCTCCAGAGCACCCTGGGTCCTCTTTAGTGCCTTCTAGTACCCTTCTAGGGCCCCCAGAGACCTTCTAGAGCCCCCTGGTTACACTTTGAGCCTTCTAGAACCCTTCTAGGAGCCCCAGGAACCCTCTAGAGCTTCCTGAGACCCCCTTAGGGCCTTCTAGGACCCTTCTAGGACGGCGAGGAACCCTCTAGAGCCCTCTGGGACCCCGTTAGGGCCTTCTAGGGCCCTTCTAGTGCAGGCAGGGACCCTCTAGAGCCCCCTGGGACACACTCAGGGCCTTCTAGGACCATTTTAAGACTCTCTGGAACCATCTAGAGCCCCCTGGGAAAACTTAGAGCATTCTAGGACCCTTCTAGGACCCCAGGAATATTCTAGAGCCCCCTGGGACCACCTTAGGGCCTTCTAGTACCGTTCTAGGACCACCAGGAACCCTCTAGAGCCCCCTGTGACCCCCTTAGGGCCTTCTAGGACCCTCCTCGGACCACCAGGAACCCTCTAGAGCCCCCTGGGTCCCGCTTAGGGCCTTCTAGGACCATGGTAAGACCCCGGGGAACCCTCTAGAGCACCCTGGGTCCTCTATACAGCCTTCTAGGACCCTTCTAGGACCACCAGGATCCCTCTAGAGCCCCCTGGGACCCACTTAGGGCCATCTAGGGGTCTTCTAGGACCACGAGTAACCATCTAGAGACCCGTGGGATGACTTAAGGGCCTTCTAGGGGTCTTCTAGGGCCACGAGTAACCATCTAGAGACATGTGGGACCACTTAAGGGCCTTCTTGGACACTTCTTGGTCCACAAGAGACCCTCTAGAGCCCCCTGGGACCCCTTTAGGGCCTTCTAGGTCCATTCTATGAGCCCCAGGAAACACATAGAGCCCCCTGGGACCCCTTTAGGGCCTTCTAGGACCCTTCTAGGACCACCAGGAGCCCTCTAGAGCCCCCTAGGACCCACTTAGGGCCTTCTAGGACTCTTCTAGTACCCCCAGGGACCCTCTAGAGCCACCTGGGACCCTTTTAGGGCCTTCTAGGACCCTCCTAGGACCCACGGGTACCCTCTAGAGCCGTCTGGGACCCTTCTAGGGCTTTCTTGGACCCTTCTAGGGCCCCCAGGGACCCTCTAGAGCCCCCTGGGACCCACTTAGGGCCTTCTAAGACCCTTCTAGGACCACCAGGAGCCCTCTAGAGCCCTCTGGGACACCTTTTTGTACATTCTAGGACACTTCTAGTGCCCCCAGAGACCCTCTAGAGCTCCCTGGGAGTCTTTAGGGCCTACTAGGACCCTTCTAGGATCACCAGGAACCCTCTAGAGCCCTCTGGGACCCACTTAGGGCCTTCTAGGACCCTTCTAGGACCACGAGGAACCCTCTCGAGCCCCCTGGGACCCCCTTAGGGCATTCTAGGACCCCTCTAGGGCCCCCAGGGACCCTCTAGAGCCCCCTGGGACCCCCTTAGGGCTTTCTAAGACCCTTCTAGGACCACCAGGAGCCCTCTATAGCCCTCTGGGACCCTCTTTGCGCCTTCTAGGACCCTTCTAGTGCCCCCAGGGACACTCTAGAGCCCCCTGGGACTCCTTAGGTCCTAGTAGGACCCTTCTAGGACCACGAGAAATCCTCTAGAGCCCCCTGGGACCTCCTTAGGTCCTTCGAGGACCGTTCTAGGGTCACCAGGAACCCTCTAGAGCCCTCTGGGACCCACTTAGGGCCTTCTAGGACCCTTCTAGGACCACGAGGAACTCTCTAGAGCCCCCTGGGACTTGCTTAAGGCCTTCTAGGACTCTTCTAGGACCACGAGAAACCATCAAGAGCCCCCTGGGACCCACTTAGGGCATTCTAGGTTCATTTTAAGACCCTGGGAAACCCTCTAGAGCCTCGTGGTACCACTTAGAGCCTTGTAGGACCCTTCTAGGACCAGAAGGAACCCTCTAGAGCCCCCTGGGACCCCCTTAGGGCCTTCTAGGACAATTCTAGCGCCACCAGGGACCCTCTAGAGCCCCCTGGGACACACTTAGGGCCTTCTAGGACCCTTCTAGGACACAGGGAACCCTCAAGAGCCCCCTGGGACCCCCTTAGGGCTTTCTAGGGCCATGGTAAGACCCTGTGGAACCCTCCAGAGCACCCTGGGTCCTCTTTAGTGCCTTCTAGTACCTTTCTAGGGCCCCCAGGGACCTTCTAGAGCCCCCTGGTTACCCTTTGAGCCTTCTAGAACCCTTCTAGGAGCCCCAGGAACCCTCTAGAGCCCGCTGGGACCCCCTTAGGGCCTTCTAGGACCCTTCTAGGACCACAAGGAACCCTCTAGAGCCGCCTGGGACCCCTTTAGGGCCTTCTAGGACAATTCTAGGGCCGCCAGGGTCCCTCTAGAGCCCCCTGGGACCTCTTTAGTGCCTTCTAGGACCCTTCTAGGACCACCAGGAGCCCTCTAGAGCCCCCTAGGACCCACTTAGGGCCTTCTAGGACTCTTCTAGTACCCCCAGGGACCCTCTAGAGCCCCCTGGGACCCTTTTAGGGCCTTCTAGGACCCTCCTAGGACCCACGGGTACCCTCTAGAGCCCTCTGGGACCCTTCTAGGGCTTTCTTGGACCCTTTTAGAATCACCAGGAACACTCCAGAGTCCCCTGGGACCCTTCTAGGGCTTTCTAGGACCCTTCTAGGACCACGAGGAACCCTCTAGAGCCCCCTGGGACCATTTTAGGGCCTTCTAGGACCCTTCTAGGACCACGAGAAACCATCTATAGCTCTCTGGGACCCCTTTAGGGCGTTCTAGGTCTCTTCTAGGGTCCCCAGAGACCGTCTAGAGCCCCCTGGGATGAGTTAGAGCCTTCGAGGACCCTTCTAGGACCACGAGGAACCCTCTAGAGCCCACTGGGACCCCTTTAGGGCCTTCTAGGACAATTCTAGGGCCGCCAGGGTCCCTCTAGAGCCCCCTGGGAGCCCTTTAGGGCCTTCTAGGACCCTTCTAGGACCACCAGGAGCCCTCTAGAGCCCCCTAGGACCCACTTAGGGCCTTCTAGGACTCTTCTAGTACCCCCAGGGACCCTCTAGAGCCCGCTGGGACCCCCTTAGGGCCTTCTAGGACAATTCTAGGGCCGCCAGGGTCCATCTAGAGCCCCCTGGGACCCCTTTAGGGCCTTCTAGGACCCTTCTAGGACCACCAGGAGCCCTCTAGAGCCCCCTAGGACCCACTAAGGGCCTTCTAGGACTCTTCTAGTACCCCCAGGGACCCTCTAGAGCCCCCGGGACCCCTTTAGGGCCTTCTAGGACCCTTCTAGGACCACCAGGAGCCCTCTAGAGCCCCCTAGGACCCACTTAGGGCCTTCTAGGACTCTTCTAGTACCCCCAGGGACCCTCTAGAGCCCCCTGGGACCCTTTTAGGGCCTTCTAGGACCCTCATAGGACCCACGGGTACCCTCTAGAGCCCTCTGGGACCCTTCTAGGGCTTTCTTGGACCCTTTTAGAATCACCAGGAACACTCCAGAGTCCCCTGGGACCCTTCTAGGGCTTTCTAGGACCCTTCTAGGACCACGAGGAACCCTCTAGAGCCCCCTGGGACCATTTTAGGGCCTTCTAGGACCCTTCTAGGACCACGAGAAACCATCTATAGCTCTCTGGGACCCCTTTAGGGCGTTCTAGGTCTCTTCTAGGGTCCCCAGAGACCGTCTAGAGCCCCCTGGGATGACTTAGAGCCTTCGAGGACCCTTCTAGGACCACGAGGAACCCTCTAGAGCCCACTGGGACCCCTTTAGGGCCTTCTAGGACAATTCTAGGGCCGCCAGGGACCCTCTAGAGCCCCCTGGGACCCCTTTAGGGCCTTCTAGGACCCTTCTAGGACCACCAGGAGCCCTCTATAGCCCCCTAGGACCCACTTAGGGCCTTCTAGGACTCTTCTAGTACCCCCAGGGACCCTCTAGAGCCCCCTGGGACCCCCTTAGGGCCTTCTAGGACAATTCTAGGGCCGCCAGGGTCCATCTAGAGCCCCCTGGGACCCCTTTAGGGCCTTCTAGGACCCTTCTAGGACCACCAGGAGCCCTCTAGAGCCCCCTAGGACCCACTAAGGGCCTTCTAGGACTCTTCTAGTACCCCCAGGGACCCTCTAGACCCCCCGGGACCCTTTTAGGGCCTTCTAGGACCCTCCTAGGACCCACGGGTACCCTCTAGAGCCGTCTGGGACCCTTCTAGGGCTTTCTTGGACCCTTTTAGAATCACCAGGAACCCTCCAGAGTCCCCGGGACCCTTCTAGGGCTTTCTAGGACCCTTCTAGGACCACGAGGAACCCTCTAGAGCCCCCTGGGACCATTTT
This sequence comes from Phaenicophaeus curvirostris, assembly GCF_032191515.1. Classification (NCBI taxonomy): domain Eukaryota; kingdom Metazoa; phylum Chordata; class Aves; order Cuculiformes; family Cuculidae; genus Phaenicophaeus; species Phaenicophaeus curvirostris. Next base: position 62,473 of record NW_027206792.1, on the reverse strand, counting down.
AGGGCCTTCTAGGACCCTTCTAGGACCACCAGGAGCCCTCTATAGCTCTCTGGGACCCCTTTAGGGTGTTCTAGGACTCTTCTAGGGTCCCCAGAGACCGTCTAGAGCCCCCTGGGATGCCTTAGAGCCTTCGAGGACCCTTCTAGGACCACGAGGAACCCTCTAGAGCCCCCTGGGACCCCCTTAGGGCATTCTAGTACCCTTCTAGGGCCCCCAGGGGCCCTCTAGAGCCCCCTGGGACCCACTTAGGGCCTTCTAAGACCCTTCTAGGACCACCAGGAGCCCTCTAGAGCCCTCTGGGACACCTTTTTGCACATTCTAGGACACTTCTAGTGCCCCCAGAGACCCTCTAGAGCTCCCTGGGAGTCTTTAGGGCCTACTAGGACCCTTCTAGGATCACCAGGAACCCTCTAGAGCCCTCTGGGACCCACTTAGGGCCTTCTAGGACCCTTCTAGGACCACGAGGAACCCTCTGGAGCCCCCTGGGACTTGCTTAAGGCCTTCTAGAACCCTTCTAGGACCAGGAGAAACACTCTACAGCCCCCTGGGACTCCCTTAGGGCCTTCTAGGATCATTATAAGACCCTGGGGAACCCTCAAGAGCCTCGTGGGACCCCTTAGAGCCTTCTAGGACCCTTCTAGGACCACGAGGATCCCTCTAGAGCCCCCTGGGACACCTTAGGGCCTTCTAGGGCTCTTCTAGCGCTCCCAGTGACCCTCTAGACCCCCCTGGAACTTGCTTAAGTCCTTCTAGAACCCTTCTAGGGCCACGAGGAACCCTCTAGAGCCCCCTGGGACCCCCTTAGGGCCTTCTAGGTCCATGGTAAAACCCCGGGGAACCCTCTAGAGCACCCTGGGTCCTATTTAAGGCCTTCTAGTACACTTCTAGGGCCCCCAGGGACCTTCTAGAGCCCCCTGGGTCCACTTAGGGCCTTTTAGGACCATTCTAGGACCAGGAGGAACCATCTAGAGCCCTCTGAGAACCCCTTAGGGCCTTCTAGGACCATTTTAAGTCTCTGGGGAACCATCTAAAGGCCCCTGAGACCCCTTAGAACATTCTAGGACCCTTCTAGGACCACGAGGAACCCTCTAGAGCCCCCTCGGACCATTTTAGGGCCTTCTAGGACCCTTCTAGGACCACCAGGAGCCCTCTATAGCTCTCTGGGACCCCTTTAGGGCGTTCTAGGACTCTTCTAGGGTCCCCAGAGACCGTCTAGAGCCCCCTGGGATGCCTTAGAGCCTTCGAGGACCCTTCTAGGACCACGAGGAACCCTCTAGAGCCCCCTGGGACCCCCTTAGGGCGTTCTAGGACCCTTCTAGGGCCCCCAGGGACCCTCTAGAGCCCCCTGGGACCCCTTTAGGGCCTTCTAGGACCCTTCTAGGACCACCAGGAGCCCTCTAGAGCCCCCTAGGACCCACTTAGGGCCTTCTAGGACTCTTCTAGTACCCCCAGGGACCCTCTAGAGCCCGCTGGGACCCCCTTAGGGCCTTCTAGGACAATTCTAGGGCCGCCAGGGTCCCTCTAGAGCCCCCTGGGACCCCTTTAGGGCCTTCTAGGACCCTTCTAGGACCACCAGGAGCCCTCTAGAGCCCCCTAGGACCCACTTAGGGCCTTCTAGGACTCTTCTAGTACCCCCAGGGACCCTCTACAGCCCCCTGGGACCCTTTTAGGGCCTTCTAGGACCCTCCTAGGACCCACGGGTACCCTCTAGAGCCCTCTGGGACCCTTCTAGGGCTTTCTTGGACCCTTTTAGAATCACCAGGAACACTCCAGAGTCCCCTGGGACCCTTCTAGGGCTTTCTAGGACCCTTCTAGGACCACGAGGAACCCTCTAGAGCCCCCTGGGACCATTTTAGGGCCTTCTAGGACCCTTCTAGGACCACGAGAAACCATCTATAGCTCTCTGGGACCCCTTTAGGGCGTTCTAGGACTCTTCTAGGGTCCCCAGAGACAGTCTAGAGCCCCCTGGGATGACTTAGAGCCTTCGAGGACCCTTCTAGGACCACGAGGAACCCTCTAGCGCCCACTGGGACCCCTTTAGGGCCTTCTAGGACAATTCTAGGGCCGCCAGGGTCCCTCTAGAGCCCCCTGGGAGCCCTTTAGGGCCTTCTAGGACCCTTCTAGGACCACCAGGAGCCCTCTAGAGCCCCCTAGGACCCACTTAGGGCCTTCTAGGACTCTTCTAGTACCCCCAGGGACCCTCTAGAGCCCGCTGGGACCCCTTCAGGGCCTTCTAGGACAATTCTAGGGCCGCCAGGGTCCCTCTAGAGCCCCCTGGGACCCCTTTAGGGCCTTCTAGGACCCTTCTAGGACCACCAGGAGCCCTCTAGAGCCCCCTAGGACCCACTTAGGGCCTTCTAGGACTCTTCTAGTACCCCCAGGGACCCTCTAGAGCCCCCTGGGACCCTTTTAGGGCCTTCTAGGACCCTCCTAGGACCCACGGGTACCCTCTAGAGCCCTCTGGGACCCTTCTAGGCCTTTCTTGGACCCTTTTAGAATCACCAGGAACCCTCCAGAGTCCCCGGGACCCTTCTAGGGCTTTCTAGGACCCTTCTAGGACCACGAGGAACCCTCTAGAGCCCCCTGGGACCATTTTAGGGCCTTCTAGGACCCTTCTAGGACCACCAGGAGCCCTCTATAGCTCTCTGGGACCCCATTAAGGCGTTCTAGGACTCTTCTAGGGTCCCCAGAGACCGTCTAGAGCCCCCTGGGATGCCTTAGAGCCTTCAAGGACCCTTCTAGGACCACGAGGAACCCTCTAGAGCCCCCTGGGACCCCCTTAGGGCATTCTAGGACCCTTCTAGGGCCCCCAGGGACCCTCTAGAGCCCCCTGGGACCCACTTAGGGCCTTCTAAGACCCTTCTAGGACCACCAGGAGCCCTCTATAGCCCTCTGGGACACCTTTTTGCACGTTCTAGGACACTTCTAGTGCCCCCAGAGACCCTCTAGAGCTCCCTGGGAGTCTTTAGGGCCTACTAGGACCCTTCTAGGATCACCAGGAACCCTCTAGAGCCCTCTGGGACCCACTTAGGGCCTTCTAGGACCCTTCTAGGACCACGAGGAACCCTCTAGAGCCCCCTGGGACTTGCTTAAGGCCTTCTAGAACCCTTCTAGGACCAGGAGAAACACTCTACAGCCCCCTGGGACTCCCTTAGGGCCTTCTAGGATGATTATAAGACCCTGGGGAACCCTCAAGAGCCTCGTGGGACCCCTTAGAGCCTTCTAGGACCCTTCTAGGACCACGAGGATCCCTCTAGAGCCCCCTGGGACACCTTAGGGCCTTCTAGGGCTCTTCTAGCGCTCCCAGTGACCCTCTAGACCCCCCTGGAACTTGCTTAAGTCCTTCTAGAACCCTTCTAGGGCCACGAGGAACCCTCTAGAGCCCCCTGGGACCCCCTTAGGGCCTTCTAGGTCCATGGTAAAACCCCGGGGAACCCTCTAGAGCACCCTGGGTCCTATTTAAGGCCTTCTAGTACACTTCTAGGGCCCCCAGGGACCTTCTAGAGCCCCCTGGGTCCACTTAGGGCCTTTTAGGACCATTCTAGGACCAGGAGGAACCATCTAGAGCCCTCTGAGAACCCCTTAGGGCCTTCTAGGACCATTTTAAGTCTCCGGGGAACCATCTAGAGGCCCCTGAGACCCCTTAGAACATTCTAGGACCCTTCTAGGACCACGAGGAACCCTCTAGAGCCCCCTGGGACCATTTTAGGGCCTTCTAGGACCCTTCTAGGACCACCAGGAGCCCTCTATAGCCCTCTGGGACCCCTTTAGGGCGTTCTAGGACTCTTCTAGGGTCCCCAGAGACCGTCTAGAGCCCCCTGGGATGCCTTAGAGCTTTCAAGGACCCTTCTAGGACCACGAGGAACCCTCTAGAGCCCCCTGGGACCCCCTTAGGGCATTCTAGGACCCTTCTAGGGCCCCCAGGGACCCTCTAGAGCCCCCTGGGACCCCTTTAGGGCCTTCTAGGACCCTTCTAGGACCACCAGGAGCCCTCTAGAGCCCCCTAGGACCCACTTAGGGCCTTCTAGGACTCTTCTAGTACCCCCAGGGACCCTCTAGAGCCCGCTGGGACCCCCTTAGGGCCTTCTAGGACAATTCTAGGGCCGCCAGGGTCCCTCTAGAGCCCCCTGGGACCCCTTTAGGGCCTTCTAGGACCCTTCTAGGACCACCAGGAGCCCTCTAGAGCCCCCTAGGACCCACTTAGGGCCTTCTAGGACTCTTCTAGTACCCCCAGGGACCCTCTAGAGCCCCCTGGGACCCTTTTAGGGCCTTCTAGGACCCTCCTAGGACCCACGGGTACCCTCTAGAGCCCTCTGGGACCCTTCTAGGCCTTTCTTGGACCCTTTTAGAATCACCAGGAACCCTCCAGAGTCCCCTGGGACCCTTCTAGGGCTTTCTAGGACCCTTCTAGGACCACGAGGAACCCTCTAGAGCCCCCTGGGACCATTTTAGGGCCTTCTAGGACCCTTCTAGGACCACGAGAAACCATCTATAGCTCTCTGGGACCCCTTTAGGGCGTTCTAGGACTCTTCTAGGGTCCCCAGAGACCGTCTAGAGCCCCCTGGGATGAGTTAGAGCCTTCGAGGACCCTTCTAGGACCACGAGGAACCCTCTAGAGCCCACTGGGACCCCTTTAGGGCCTTCTAGGACAATTCTAGGGCCGCCAGGGTCCCTCTAGAGCCCCCTGGGACCCCTTTAGGGCCTTCTAGGACCCTTCTAGGACCACCAGGAGCCCTCTAGAGCCCCCTAGGACCCACTTAGGGCCTTCTAGGACTCTTCTAGTACCCCCAGGGACCCTCTAGAGCCCGCTGGGACCCCCTTAGGGCCTTCTAGGACAATTCTAGGGCCGCCAGGGTTCCTCTAGAGCCCCCTGGGACCCCTTTAGGGCCTTCTAGGACCTTTCTAGGACCACCAGGAGCCCTCTAGAGCCCCCTAGGACCCACTTAGGGCCTTCTAGGACTCTTCTAGTACCCCCAGGGACCCTCTAGAGCCCCCTGGGACCCTTTTAGGGCCTTCTAGGACCCTCCTAGGACCCACGGGTACCCTCTAGAGCCGTCTGGGACCCTTCTAGGGCTTTCTTGGACCCTTTTAGAATCACCAGGAACCCTCCAGAGTCCCCGGGACCCTTCTAGGGCTTTCTAGGACCATTCTAGGACCACGAGGAACCCTCTAGAGCCCCCTGGGACCATTTTAGGGCCTTCTAGGACCCTTCTAGGACCACCAGGAGCCCTCTATAGCTCTCTGGGACCCCTTTAGGGCGTTCTAGGACTCTTCTAGGGTCCCCAGAGACCGTCTAGAGCCCCCTGGGATGCCTTAGAGCCTTCAAGGACCCTTCTAGGACCACGAGGAACCCTCTAGAGCCCCCTGGGACCCCCTTAGGGCATTCTAGGACCCTTCTAGGGCCCCCAGGGACCCTCTAGAGCCCCCTGGGACCCACTAAGGCCTTCTAAGACCCTTCTAGGACCACCAGGAGCCCTCTATAGCCCTCTGGGACACCTTTTTGCACATTCTAGGACACTTCTAGTGCCCCCAGAGACCCTCTAGAGCTCCCTGGGAGTCTTTAGGGCCTACTAGGACCCTTCTAGGATCACCAGGAACCCTCTAGAGCCCTCTGGGACCCACTTACGGCCTTCTAGGACCCTTCTAGGACCACGAGGAACCCTCTAGAGCCCCCTGGGACTTGCTTAAGGCCTTCTAGAACCCTTCTAGGACCAGGAGAAACACTGTACAGCCCCCTGGGACTCCCTTAGGGCCTTCTAGGATCATTATAAGACCCTGGGGAACCCTCAAGAGTCTCGTGGGACCCCTTAGAGCCTTCTAGGACCCTTCTAGGACCACGACGATCCCTCTAGAGCCCCCTGGGACACCTTAGGGCCTTCTAGGGCTCTTCTAGCGCCCCCAGTGACCCTCTAGACCCCCCTGGAACTTGCTTAAGTCCTTCTAGAACCCTTCTAGGGCCACGAGGAACCCTCTAGAGCCCCCTGGGACCCCCTTAGGGCCTTCTAGGTCCATGGTAAAAACCCGGGGAACCCTCTAGAGCAACCTGGGTCCTATTTAAGGCCTTCTAGTACACTTCTAGGGCCCCCAGGGACCTTCTAGAGCCCCCTGGGTCCACTTAGGGCCTTTTAGGACCATTCTAGGACCAGGAGGAACCATCTAGAGCCCTCTGAGGACCCCTTAGGGCCTTCTAGGACCATTTTAAGTCTCCGGGGAACCATCTAGAGGCCCCTGAGACCACTTAGAACATTCTAGGACCCTTCTATGACCACGAGGAACCTTCTAGAACCACCTGGGACCCCCTTAGGGCCGTCTAGGACCCTTCTCGGACCACCAGGAACCCTCTAGAGCCCCCTGGGACTTGCTTAAGGCCTTCTAGGACTCTTCTAGGACCACGAGGAAACCAGATAGAGCCCCCTGGGACCCATTTAGGGCCTTCTAGGACCATGGTAAGACCCCGGGGAACCCTCTAGAGCACCCTGCGTCCTCTTTAGGGCCTTCTAGTACACTTCTAGGGACCCAGGGACTTTCTAGAGCCCCCTGGTTCCCTTTAGAGCCTTCTGGAACCCTTCTAGGAGCCCCAGGAACCCTCTAGAGCCCTCTGGGACTCTCTTTGCGCCTTCTAGGACCCTTCTATGACCACCAGGAACCCTCTAGAGCCCTCTGGGACCCCCTTAGGTCCTTCTAGGACCCTTCTAGACCCCCCAATAACCCTCTAGATCCCTCTGGGACCCCCTTAGGGCCTTCTAGCACCCTTCTAGGACCACAAGGATCTCTCTAGAGCCCACTGGGACCCCCTAAGAACTTCATTGACCTTTCTAGGACCACAAGAAACCATCTAGAACCCCTTGGGACTCACATAGGGCCTTCTAGGATCATTGTAAGACCCTGGGGAACCATCTAGAGCGTCGTGGGACCACTTAGAGCCTTCTAGGACGATTCTAGTACCACAAGGAACCCTCTAGAGCCCCCTGGGACCCATTTAGGGCCTTCTAGGACCCTTCTAGGACCACGAGGAACCCTCTAGAGCCCCCTGGGACCCCCTTAGGGCCTTCTAGGACAATTCTAGCGCCCCCAGGGACCCTCTAGAGCCCCCTGGGACCCCCTTAGGGCCTTCTAGGACCCTTCTAGGACACAGGGAACCCTCAAGAGCCCCCTGGGACCCCCTTAGGACTTTCTAGGGCCATGGTAAGACCCTGGGGAACCCTCCAGAGCACCCTGGGTCCTCTTTAGTGCCTTCTAGTACCCTTCTAGGGCCCCCAGGGACCTTCTAGAGCCCCCTGGTTACCCTTTGAGCCTTCTAGAACCCTTCTAGGAGCCCCAGGAACCCTCTAGAGCCCGCTGGGACCCCCTTAGGGCCTTCTAGGACCCTTCTAGGACCACAAGGAACCCTCTAGAGCCGCCTGGGACCTCTTTAGGGCCTTCTAGGACAATTCTAGGGCCGCCAGGGTCCGTCTAGAGCCCCCGGGACCATTTTAGGGCCTTCTAGGACCCTTCTAGGACCACCAGGAGCCCTCTAGAGCCCCCTAGGACTCACTTAGGGCCTTCTAGGACTCTTTTAGCGTCCCCAGAGACAGTCTAGAGCCCCCTGGGATGCCTTAGAGCCTTCGAGGACCCTTCTAGGACCACGAGGAACCCTCTAGAGCCCCCTGGGACCCCCTTAGGGCATTCTAGGACCCTTCTAGGGCCCCCAGGGACCCTCTAGAGCCCCCTGGGACCCACTTAGGGCCTTCTAAGACCCTTCTAGGACCACCAGGAGCCCTCTAGAGCCCTCTGGGACACCTTTTTGCACATTCTAGGACACTTCTAGTGCCCCCAGAGACCCTCTAGAGCTCCCTGGGAGTCTTTAGGGCCTACTAGGACCCTTCTAGGATCACCAGGAACCCTCTAGAGCCCTCTGGGACCCACTTAGGGCCTTCTAGGACCCTTCTAGGACCACGAGGAACCCTCTAGAGCCCCCTGGGACTTGCTTAAGGCCTTCTAGAACCCTTCTAGGACCAGGAGAAACACTCTAGAGCCCCCTGGGACTCCCTTAGGGCCTTCTAGGATCATTATAAGACCCTGGGGAACCCTCAAGAGCCTCGTGGGACCCCTTAGAGCCTTCTAGGACCCTTCTAGGACCACGAGGATCCCTCTAGAGCCCCCTGGGACACCTTAGGGCCTTCTAGGGCTCTTCTAGCGCCCCCAGTGACCCTCTAGACCCCCCTGGAACTTGCTTAAGTCCTTCTAGAACCCTTCTAGGGCAACGAGGAACCCTCTAGAGCCCCCTGGGACCCCCTTAGGGCCTTCTAGGTCCATGGTAAAAACCCGGGGAACCCTCTAGAGCAACCTGGGTCCTATTTAAGGCCTTCTAGTACACTTCTAGGGCCCCCAGGGACCTTCTAGAGCCCCCTGGGTCCACTTAGGGCCTTTTAGGACCATTCTAGGACCAGGAGGAACCATCTAGAGCCCTCTGAGAACCCCTTAGGGCCTTCTAAGACCATTTAAAGTCTCCGGGGAACCATCTAGAGGCCCCTGAGACACCTTAGAACATTCTAGGACCCTTCTATGACCATGAGGAACCTTCTAGAACCACCTGGGACCCCCTTAGGGCCGTCTAGGACCCTTCTCGGACCACAAGGAACCCTCTAGAGCCCCCTGGGACTTGCTTAAGGCCTTCTAGGACTCTTCTAGGACCACGAGGAAACCAGATAGAGCCCCCTGGGACCCACTTAGGGCCCTCTAGGACCATGGAAAGACCCCGGGAAACCCTCTAGAGCACCCTGCGTCCTCTTTAGGGCCTTCTAGTACACTTCTAGGGACCAAGGGACTTTCTAGAGCCCCCTGGTTCCCTTTAGAGCCTTCTAGAACCCTTCTAGGAGCCCCAGGAACCCTCTAGACCCCTCTGGGACCCCCTTAGGGCCTTCTAGGACCCTTCTATGACCACCAGGAACCCTCTAGAGCCCTCTGGGACCCCCTTAGGTCCTTCTAGGACCCTTCTAGACCCCCCAATAACCCTCTAGATCCATCTGGGACCCACTTAGGGCCTTCTAGCACCCTTCTAGGACCACGAGGAACTCTCTAGAGCCCACTGGGACCAATTTAGGGCCTTCTAGGACCCTTCTAGGACCACGAGGAACCCTCTAGAGCCCCCTGGGACCCACTTAGGGCCTTCTAGGACAATTCTAGCGCCCCCAGGTACCCTCTAGAGCCCCCTGGGACCCCCTTAGGGCCTTCTAGGACCCTTCTAGGACACAGGGAACCCTCAAGAGCCCCCTGGGACCCCCTTAGGGCTTTCTAGGGCCATGGTAAGACCCTGGGGAACCCTCCAGAGCACCCTGGGTCCTCTTTAGTGCCTTCTAGGACCCTTCTAGGACCACGAGGAACCCTCTAGAGCCCCCTGGGACCCCCTTAGGGCATTCTAGGACCCTTCTAGTACCCCCAGGGACCCTCTAGAGCCCCCTGGGACCCACTTAGGGCCTTCTAGGACCCTTCTAGGACACAGGGAACCCTCAAGAGCCCCCTGGGACCCACTTAGGGCTTTCTAGGGCCATGGTAAGACCCTGGGGAACCCTCCAGAGCACCCTGGGTCCTCTTTAGTGCCTTCTAGTACCCTTCTAGGGCCCCCAGGGACCTTCTAGAGCCCCCTGGTTACCCTTTGAGCCTTCTAGAACCCTTCTAGGAGCCCCAGGAACTGTCTAGAGCCCACTGGGACCCCCTTAGGGCCTTCTAGGACCCTTCTAGGACCACAAGGAACCCTCTAGAGCCCCCTGGGACCCCTTTAGGGCCTTCTAGGACAATTCTAGGGCCGCCAGGGTCCGTCTAGAGCCCCCTGGGACCCCTTTAGGGCCTTCTAGGACCCTTCTAGGACCACCAGGAGCCCTCTAGAGCCCCCTAGGACCCACTTAGGGCCTTCTAGGACTCTTCTAGTACCCCCAGGGACCCTCTAGAGCCACCTGGGACCCTTTTAGGGCCTTCTAGGACCCTCCTAGGACCCACGGGTACCCTCTAGAGCCCTCTGGGACCCTTCTAGGCCTTTCTTGGACCCTTTTAGAATCACCAGGACCCCTCCAGAGTCCCCTGGGACCCTTCTAGGGCTTTCTAGGACCCTTCTAGGACCACGAGGAACCCTCTGGATCTCCCTGGGGTCCCCTTAGGGCCTTCTAGGACCCTTCTAGGACCACAAGGAACCCTCTAGAGCCCTCTGTGACACATTTTGTGCCTTCTAGGAGACTTTTAGTGCCCCCAGAGACCCTCTAGGCCCCCCTGTGACCCATTTAGGGCCTTCTAGGACAATTCTAGGGCCCCCAGGGACACTCTAGAGCCCCGTGGGACCCCTTAGAGCATTCTAGGACACTTCTAGGAGCCCCAGGAACCTTCTAGAACCCTCTGGGACCCACTTAGGCCCTTCTAGGACCCTTCTAGTGCTCCCAGGAACCCTCTAGAGCCCCCTGGGACCCCTTTATGGCCTTCTAAGACCCTTCTAGGACCACAAGAAACGCTCTAGAGCCCCCAGGGACTCCCTTAGGGCCTTCTAGGACCCTTCTAGGATCACCAGGATCCCTTTAGAGCCTTCTGGGACCCACTTAGGTCCTTCTAGTACCATTCTAGGACCACGAGAAACTCTCCACAGCCCCCTGGGACGCCCTTAGGGCCTTCTAGGACCCTTCTAGGACCACGAGAAACCATCTAGAGCTCCCTGGAAACCCCTTACGGCCTTCTAGGATCATTGTAAGACCCCGGGGAACCCTCTAGAGCTCCCTGGGACCTCTTTAGGCCCTTCTAGGGCCCTTCTAGGACCACCAGGGACACTCTAGAGCCCTCTGGGACACCCTTAGGGCCTTCTAGGACCATTCTAGTGCCCCCAGGGACCCTCTAGAGCCCCCTGGGACCCCTTTAGGTCCTTCTAGGACCCTTCTAGGGCCACCAGGGACACTCTAAAGCCCCCTGGGACCCCCTTAGGGCCTGCTAGGTGTCTTCTACGACCACGAGGAACCATCTAGAACCCCCTGAGACCACTTAGGACCTTCTAGGACAATTGTATGACCCCAGGGAACCCCCTAGAGTCGTCTGGGACCCTCTTAGGGCCTACTAGGACCATTGTAAGACCCCAGGGAACACTCTAGAGTCCCCTAGGACTCCTTAAGGCCTTCTAGGACCCTTCTAGGACCACGAGAAACCCTCTAGAGCCCCCAGGGACTCCCTTAGGGCCTTCTAGGACCCTTCTAGGATCACCAGGAACCCTCTAGAGCCATCTGGGACCCACTTAGGACCTTCTAGGACCCTTCTAGGACCACGAGAAACCATCCAGAGCCCCCTGGGACTCCTTAGAGCCTTCTAGGACCCTTCTAGGAGTCCCTGAATCCCTCTAGAGCCCCATGGGACCCACTTAGGTCCTTCTAGGACACTTCAAACACCACCAGCATCCCTCTAGAGCTCACTGGGAAGCATTTAGGGCCTTCTAAGACCCTTCTAGGACCACGAGGAACCCTCTAGAGCCCCCTGGGACCATTTTAGGGCCTTCTAGGTCCCTTCTAGGACCACTAGGAACCATGTAGACCCCCTGGGACAATTTAGGACCTTCTAGGACCATTGTAAGACCATGGGGATCCCTGTAGAGCCCTCTGGGACCCCCTTAGGACCTTCTAGGACCCTTCTAGGACCACCAGGATCCCTCTAGAGCCCCCTGGAACCACCTTAGGGCCTTCTAAAACCCTTCTAGGACCTTGAGGAACCCTCTAGAGCTCTTTGGGACCCCTATAGAAGGGTCTGGAGGCCTTCAGAAGGGTCTGGATGGGCTCTAGAAAGGTCTGGGGGTCTTCAGAATGGCCCTGGGGGGATCTAGAAGGGTCTGGAGGCCTTCAGAAGGGTCCTGAGTGGCTCTAGAAGGGTCTGGGGGCCTTCAGAAGGGCTCTGGGGGGATCTAGAAGGGTCTGGGGTCCTTCAGAAGGGTCCTGAGCGGCTCTAGAATGGTCTGGGGGCATTCAGAAGGGTCTGGATGGGCTCTAGAAGGGTCTGGGGTCCTTCAGAATGGCTCTGGGGGGATCTAGAATGGTCTGGAAGCCATCAGAAGGGCCCTGAGTGGCTCTAGAACCGTCTGGGGGCATTCAGAATGGCCCAGGGGAACTAGAAGGGTCTGGAGACCTTCAGAAGGGTCCTGAGCGGCTCTAGAAGGGTCTGGGGGCCGTCAGAAGGGCCGTGGGTGGGCTCTAGAAGGGTCTGGGGGCATTCAGAAGGGTCCTGAGGGGCTCTAGAAGGGTCTGGGAGCCTTTAGAAGGGTCCTCGGGGGCTCTAGAAAGTCATAGAAGGGTCTTAGAAGGCCCTAACAGCGTCCCAGGGTGCTCCAGAGGGTTTGCAGAAGTCTTAGAAGAGTCCTACAAGGACCTAAGGAGGTCCCAGGGGCTCCAGAGGCTTCCTGGTGACTCTAGAAGGGTCCTTGAAAGCCCTAAGTGGGTCCCAGGTGGATCTAGCGGGTACCTGTGGGTTCTAGAAGGTTCCTAGAAGGTCGTAAGGGGGTCCCAGGGGGCTCTAGAGGGTTCCTGGTGGTCCTAGAAGGTTCCTAGAAGGTCCTAAGGGGGTCTGAGAGCGCTCTAGAGGTATCCTCGTGGTCGTAGAAGGTTCCTATAAGGTTCTAAGGGGGTCTCAGGGGGCTCTAGATGGTTCCTCGTGGCCCTAGGAGGGTCCTAGAAAGCCCTAAGCGGGTCCCAGGAGGCTCTAGAGGATTCCTGGTGACTCTAGAAGGGTCCCAGTAAGCCCTAGAAAGGTCCCAGGGGGCTCTAGAGGGTTCCTGGAGACCCTAGAAGAGTCCCAGAAAGCCCTAGAAGGGTCCCACGGGGCTCTAGAGGGTTCTCGTGGGTCCTAGAAGGGTTCTAGAAGGCCCTAAGGGTGCCCAGAGGACTCCAGAGGATTCTTCGTGGTCCTAGAAGAGCTCTAGAAGGCACTAAATAGGTCCAAGGTTGCTCTAGAGGGTTCCTCGTGGTCTTAGATGCGTCCGAGAAGGCCCTAAGGGGTCCCAGGGGGCTCTAGAGGGTCCTTGGGGCACTAGAAGGGTCCTAGAAGGCCTTAAGTGGGTCTCAGGTGGCTCTAGGGGTTTCCTCGTTGTCCTAGAAGGGTCCTAGGAGGCCCTAAGTGGGTCCCAGGGGGCTCTAGAGGGTTTCATGTGTTCCTAGAATAACCCAGAAGGCCCTAAGGAGGTCCCAGGTGGCTCTAGATGGTTTCTCGTGGTCCTAGAAGGGTCATAGAAAGCACTAAGGGGGTCCTAGGGAGCTCTAGAGGGTTCCTCGTGGTGCTAGAATGTACCTAGAAGGCTCTAAGGGGGTCCCAAAGAGCTCTAGAGGGTTCTTCGAGGTCTTAGAAGCATCTGAGAAGGCCCTAAGGGGGTCCCAGAGGGCTCTAGAAGGTCCCTGGGGGCCCTAGAAAGGTCCTAGAAGGCCCTAAGAAGGTCCCAGGTGCCTCTAGAGAGTTCCTCGTGGTCTTAGAAGGGTTCTAGAAGGCCCTATGTGGTCCCAGGGGGCTCTAGAAGGTCCCTGGGACACTAGAAGTGTCCTAGAAGGCCCTAAGTGGGTCTCAGGGTGCTCTAGGGGGTTCCTCGTTGTCCTAGAAGTGTCCTAGGAGGCCCTAAGTGGGTCCCAGGGGGCTCTAGAGGGCTCCTGGTGACTCTAGAAGTCTCCTATAAAGCTCTAGAAGGGTCCCAGGGGGCTCTAGAAGGTACATGGTGACACTAGACGGGTCCTAGAAAGACCTAGAATGGTCCCAGAGGGCTCTAGAGGGTTCCCTTGGGTCCTAGAAGCGTCCTAGAAGGCCCTAAAGGGGTCCCAGGGGGCTCTAGATGGTTCCTCGTGGTCTTAAAAGGGTCTTAGAAGGCCCTAAATGGGTCCCAGGGGGCTCTAGAGGGTTCCTCGTGTTTCTAAAAGGGTCCTATAAGGCCCTAAGGGGGTCCCAGGGGTCTCTAGAGGGTTTCTCGTGGTCCTAGAATGGTCCTAGAAGACACTAAGGGGGTCCCAGGGGGTTCTACATGGTTTCTCGTGGTCCTAGAAGGCACCTAGAAGGGTCTAAGTGGGTCCCAGGGGGCTCTAGAGGGTTTCTCGTGGTCCTTGAAGGGTCCTAGACGGTCCTAAAGTGGTCCGAGGGAGTTCTAGAGGGTTCCTGGTTACTCTAGAAGTGTCCTAGAAAGCCCTAGAAGGGTCCAGTGGGGCTCTAGAGGGTTCCCTGTGGTCCTTGAAGGGTCCTAGAAGGCCCTAAAATGGTCCCAGGGGGTTCTAGAGGGTTCCTGGTACTCCTAGAAGAGTCCTATAAGGATCCATGCGGTCCCAGGGGGCTCTAGAGGGTCCCTGGGGGCCCTAGAAGGGTCCTAGAAGGCCCTAAAGGGGACCCAGGGGGCTCTAGAGTGTTCGCCGGTTACTTACAATGGTCCTAGAAGGCCCTAAGGGGGTACTAGGGGGCTCTAGGTTGTTTCTCATGGTCCTAGAAGGGCCCTAGAAGGCCCTAAAGTGGTTCCAGGGGGCTTTAGAGTGTTCCCCGGGGTCTTACCATGGTCCTAGAAGGCCCTAAGTGGGTCCCAGGGGGCTCTAGAGGGTTTCTCGTGGTCCTAGAAGGGTCCTAGAAGGCCCTAAACTGGTCCCAGGGGGCTGTAGGTTGTTTCTCATGGTCCTAGAAGGGTCCTAGAAGTCCCTAAAGGGGTCCCAGGGGGCTCTAGAGGGTTCCTTGTGGCCCTAGAAGGGTCTTAGAAGGCCCTAAGTGTGCCCAGAGGACTCCAGAGGATTCTTCGTGGTCCTAGAAGAGCTCTAGAAGGCACTAAATGGGTCCAAGGTTGCTCTACAGGGTTCCTCGTGGTCTTAGAAGGGTCCTAGAAGGCTCTAAGGGGTCCCAGTGGGCTCTAGAGGGTCCCTGGGGGTCCTAGAAGGGTCCTATAAGGCCCTAAGGAGGTCCCAGGGGTCTCTAGAGGGTTTCCCAGGGACTTACAATGATCCTAGAAGGCCCTACGGGGGTCCCAGGTGTCTCTAGAGGGTTTCTCGTGGTCCTAGAAGGGTCCTAGAAGGCCCTAAGGGGGTCCCAGGGGACTCTAGAGGGTTCCTGGTGCCTCTACAAGGGTCTTAGAAAATCCTAGAAATTTCCCAGGGGGTTCTAGATGGTTCCTTGTAGTTCTAGAAATGTTCCAGAAGGCCTTTAATGGGTCCCATGGGGCTCTAGAGGGTTCCTCGTGGTCCTAGAATGGTCCTAGAATGCCCCAAGGGGTTCCCAGGGGGCTCTAGAGGGTTCCTGGGGCTCCTAGAAGGGTCCTAGAAGGCTCTAAGGGGGTCCCAGTGTGCTCTAGAAGGTCCCTGGGGGCACTAGAAGGGTCCTAGAAGGCACTAAATCGGTCCCAAGGGGCTCTAGAGGGTTCCCCGGCATCTTACAATGGTCCTACATGGCCCTAAGTTGTCCCAGGAGGCTCTAGAGGGTTCCATGTGTTCCTAGAATAACCCAGAAGGCCCTAAGGAGGTCCCAGGTGGCTCTAGATGGTTTCTCGTTGTCCTAGAAGGGTCATAGAAGGCTCTAAGGGGGTCCTAGGGAGCTCTAGAGGGTTCCTCGTGGTGCTAGAATGTACCTAGAAGGCTCTAAGGGGGTCCCAGGTGGCTCTAGAGGGTTCTTTGTGGTCTTAGAAGCGTCCGAGAAGGCCCTAAGTGGGTCCCAGAGGGCTCTAGAAGGTCCCTGGGGGCCCTAGAAATGTCCTAGAAGGCCCTAAGGAGGTCCCAGGTGCCTCTAGAGAGTTCCTCGTGGTCTTAGAAAGGTTCTAGAAGGCCCTATGTGGTCCCAGGGGGCTCTAGAGGGTCCCTGGGACACTAGAAGTGTCCTAGAAGGCCCTAAGTTGGTTTCAGGGTGCTCTAGGGGGTTCCTCATGTCCTAGAATTGTCCTAGGAGGCCCTAAGTGGGTCCCAGGGGGCTCTAGAGGGCTCCTGGTGACCCTAGAAGTCTCCTATAAAGCTCTAGAAGGGTCCCAGAAGGCTCTAGAGGGTTCCTGGTGACACTAGAAGGGTCCTAGAAAGACCTAGAATGGTCCCAGAGGGCTCTAGAGGGTTCCTGTGGGTCCTAGAAGGGTCCTAGAAGGCCCTAAAGGGGTCCCAAGGGGGTCTAGATGGTTCCTCGTGGTCCTAAAAGGGTCTTAGAAGGTCCTAAATGGGTCCCAGGGGGCTCTAGAGGGTTCCTCGTGGTTCTAAAAGGGTCCTAGAAGGCCCTAAAGGGGACCCAGGGGGCTCTAGAGGGTCCTTCGTGGTCTTAGAATCGTCCGAGAAGGCCCTAAGGGTGTCCCAGTGGGCTCTAGAAGGTCCCTGGGGGCCCTAGAATGGTCCTAGAAGGCCCTAAGGAGGTCCCAGGGGGCTCTAGAGGGTTCCTGGTGGTCCTAGAAGGATTCTAGAAGGCCCTAAGTGGTTCCCAGAGGGCTCTAGAGGGTTTCTCGTTGTCCTAGAAGGGTCCTAGGAGGCCCTAAATGGGGCCCAGGGAGCTCTAGACGGTTCCTCGTGGTCCTAGGAGGATCCTAGAAGGACCTAAGTGGTTCCCAGAGGGCTCTGGATGGTTTCTTGTGGTCTTAGAATGGACCTAGAAGGCCCTAAAGTGGTCCCAGTGAACTCTAGAGGGTTCCTGGGGTTCCTAGAAGGGCCCTAGAAAGGTCTAAGAGGTTCCAGGGGACTCTAGAGGGTCTCCGGGCGCCCTAGAATAGTCCTAGAAGGCCCTAAAGGGGTCCCAGGGGGCTCTAGAGCGTTCCCCGGGGTCTTACCATGGTCCTAGAAGGCCCTAAGTGGGTCCCAGGGGGCTCTAGAAGGTTTCTCGTGGTCCTAGAAGGGTCCTAGAAAGTCCTAAAGGGGTCCAAGGGAGCTTTAGAGGGTTCCTGGTGAATCTAGAAGTGTCCTAGAAAGCCCTAGAAGGGTCCCAGGAGGCTCTAGAGGTTTCCCTGTGGTCCTAGAAGGGTCCTAGAAGACCCTAAAGTGGTCCCAGGGGGCTCTAGATGGCTCCTGGTGCTCCTAGAAGGGTCCTAGAAGGCTCTAAGCTGTCCCAGGGGACTCTAGAGGGTACCTAGAGGGCCTAGAAGTGACCTAGAAGGCCCTAAAGGGGTCCCAGGGGGCTCTAGATGGTGCCTGTGGGTCCTAGAAGGGTCTTAGAAGGCCCTAAGGTGGTCCCAGGGGGCTCTAGAGGGTTCCTCGTGGTCCTAGAAGGGTTCTACAAAGCCCTAAGGGGTCCCAGTGGGCTCTAGAGGGTTCCTGGTGGTTTTAGAAGGCTCCCAGGGGTCTTTAGAGGGTCCCTGGAGGCCCTAGAAGTATCCTAGAAGGCACTAAAGGGGACCCAGGGGGCTCTAGAGTGTTCCCCGTGGTCTTACAATCGTCCTAGAAGGCCCTAAGGGGGTACCAGGGGTCTCTAGGTTGTTTCTCGTGGTCCTAAAAGGGTCCTAGAAGGCCCTAAAGTGGTCCCAGGGGGCTCTAGAGGGTTCCTGGTGGTCCTAGAAGGGTCCTAGAAGGCACTAAAGGGGTCCCAGGGGTCTCTAGAAGGTTCCCAGGGGTCTTACAATGATCCTAGAAGGCTCTAAGTGGGTCCCATGGGGCTCTAGATGGTTTCTCGTGGTCCTAGAAGGGTCCTAGAAGGCCCTCAAGGGGTCCCAGGGGGCTCTAGATTGTTTCTCGAGGTCCTAGAAGCGTCCTAGAAGGCCGTAAGTGCGTCCCAGGGGGCTCTAGAGGGTTCCTGGTGGTCCTAGAAGGATTCTAGAAGGCCCTAAGTGCTTCTCAGAGGGCTCTAGAGGGTTCCTCGTGGTCCTAGAAGGGTCTTAGAAGGCCATAAAGGGGTCCCAGGGTGCTCTAGAGGTCTTTAGTATGGATCTGGGGGGCTCTAGAAGGGTCTGGGCGCTTTTAGAATGGATGTGAAAAGCTCTAAAAGGGTTCAGGGTCTTTTTGAATCTCCCTGGGGGGCTCTAGAAGGGTCTGGGGGCTTTTAGAATTGTCCAGATGGGCTCTAGAAGGGTCTAGGGTCCTTTAGAATGGGTCTGGGGTGCTCTAAAAGGGTCTGGGGTCTTTTAAAATGGACGTGAGAAGATCTAGATGGGTCCAGGGGCCTTTAGAATGTCGCTGAGGGCCTCTAGAAGGGTCTGGGGTCCTCTAGAAGGGACGTGAGATGCTCTAGAAGGGTCCAGGGTCCTTTAGAAGGTCTCTGGCGTCTCTAGAAGGGTCTGGAGGCTTCTAGAAGGGATGTGAGAAGCTCTAGAAGGGTCCAGGGGCCTTTAGAACGTCTCTGGGGGGCTCTAGAAGGGTCTGGGGGCCTTTAGAAAGGACGTGAGAATCTCTAGAAGGGTCCAGGGGCCTTTAGAACGTCTCTGGGGGGCTCTAGTGGGATCTGGGGTCTTTTAGAAGGACTCTGGGGCCCTCTAGAAGGGTCTAGGGTCCATTAGAATGGGTCTGGGAGGATTTAGAAGGGTCTAGATGCCTTTAGAACGTCTCTGGGGGGTCTAGAAGGGTCTGGGGTCTTTTAGAAGCGACGTGAGAAGCTCTAGAAGGGTCCAGGGTCCTTTAGAAGGTCTCTGGGGGGCTCTAGAAGGGTCTGTGGGCATTTAGAAGGGATGTGAGTGGCTGTAGAAGGGTCTGGGCGCCTTTAGAAGGTCTCTGGGGGGCTCTAGAAAGGTCTGGGTTCTTTTAGAAGGGACGTGAGAAGCTCTAGAAGGGTCCAAGGACCTTTAAAATAGTTCTGGGGGCTCTAGAGGAGTCTGGAGGCTGTTAGAATGGTCCAGATGGGCTCTAGAATGGCCTGGTCGCTTTTAGAAGGTCTCTGGGGGGCTCTGGAAGGGTCTGGGGTCTTTTAGAAGGGACGTGAGAAGCTCTAGAAGGGTCCAGGGGCCTTTAGAAGGTCTCTGGGGGGCACTCAAAGGGTCTGGGGGCTTTTAGAAGGGACGTGAGAAGCTCTGGAAGGGTCCAGGGGCCTTTAGAAGGGCTCTGGGGAGTCTGGAATGGTCTGGGGGCCTCTAGAATGGTCCAGAAGGGCTCTAGAATGGTCTTGGCACTTTTAGAAGGGCCCCGGTGGGTGCTAGAATGGTCTGGGGTCTTTTAGAATGGACGTCAGGTGCTCTAGAAGGGTCTGGGGGCTTTTAGAAGGGTCCAGTGGAGCTCTAGGAGGGTCTGGGGGCCTTTAGAAGGGCTCTGGCGGTCTTTAGAGACATCTGGGGGCCTTTAGAAGGACTCTGGGGGCCTCTAGAAGGGTCTAGAGGCCTTTAGATTTGTCTAGAGGGGCTCTAGAAGGACTAATCCCCTAACCCTAACACTTAACCCTAACCCCCTATCCCCAACCCTGACCCTAACCGGATAACCATAACCCTAATCCCTATCCCCCTAACCCTAATCCCTAACACCCTAACCCTAACCCTAATCCCTTACACCCTAACCCTAACCCCGTAACCCTAAGCACATAACACTAAACCCTAACCCTAACCCTAACCCTAACCTTAACCCCTAACCCTAACCCTCACCCTAAACCCTAACCATAACCCTAACCCTAACCCAACCCTGACCCTAACCCTAACCACAAACCCTAACCCCTAACCCTAACTCTAACCCTAACCCTAACCCTAATGACCCTAAACTCTAACCCTCACCCTAACCCCTAACCATAACCATAACCCTAACCATAACCCTAATCCTTATGACCCTAACCCTAACCTTAACCCTAATCTAACCCTAACCTAACCCTAACCCTAACCACTAAGCCTAACCCTAAGCCTAAACCCTAACCCTAAACCCTAACCCTAACCCTAAACCCTAACCCTAACCCCTAACCCCTAACCCTAACCCCTAACTCTAACCCCTAACCCCTAACCCTAACCCCTAACCCTAACCCCTAACCCTAAACCCTAACTCTAACTATAACCCCTAACCCCTAACCCTAACCCTAATGACCCTAACCCTAACACTAACCCCTAACTTCTAGAGCTTCTCACGTCCCTTCTAAAAGCCCCTGGACCCTTCTAGAGCCCCCTGGGTCCCTTCTAAAAGTGCCAAGACCCTTCTAGAGCCCATCTGGACAATTCTAAAGGCCCCCAGATCCCTCTGGACCCCCCAGAGACCTTCTAAAGGCCCCTGGACCCTTCTAGAGCTTCTCACGTCCCTTCTAAAAGCCCCCAGACCCTTCAAGAGCCCCCCAGAGACATTATAAAGGCCCCTGGACCCTTCTAGAGCTTCTCATGACCCTTTTAAAAGCCCCCAGACCCATCTAGAGCCCCCCAGAGACATTCTAAAGGCACCTGGACCCTTCAAGAGCTTCTCACGCCCATTCTAAAAGAACCCAGACCCTTCTAGAGCCCCCCAGAGAGCTTCAAAAAGACCCTGAACCCTTCTAGAGCTTCTTACATCCCTTCTAAAAGCCCCAGACCCTTCTAGAGCCCCCCAGATCCAATCTAAAGATATCTAGAGCCCCCTGGGACCCCTTTACGGCCTTCTAAGACCCTTCTAGGACCACGAGGAGCGATCTAGAGCCCCCTGGGACCCCTTAAGGCCTTCTAGGACCCATCTAGGACCACGAGAATCCCTCTAGAGCCCCCTGGGACCTCTTTAGGGCCTTCTTGGACCCTTCTAGGGCCCCCCAGGGACCCTCTAGAACCCACTGGGACCCACTTAGGGCCTTCTAGGACCCTTCTAGGACCACGAGAAACCCTCTAGAGCCACCTGGGACTCCCGTAGGGCCTTCTAGGATCATTGTAAGCCCCCAGGGAACCCTCTAGAGCCCTCTTAGACCCTTCTAGGGCTTTCTTGGACACTTTTAGAGTCACCAGGAACCCTCTAGAGCCCCCTGGGACCCCTCTAGGACCACGAGAAACCCTCTAGAGCTCCCTGGGACCCACTTAGTGCCTTCTAGGACGCTTCTAGGGACACCAGAGACCCTCTAGAGCCCCCTGGGACACACTTAGGGCCTTCTAGGACCCTTCTAGGACGACGAGGAACCCTCTAGAGCCCCCTGGGACACACTTAGGGTCTTCTAGGACCCTTCTAGGACCCACGGGAACCATCTAGAGCCCCGTGGGACCCCCTTCGGGCCTTCTAGGACACTTCTAAGTCCTCCAGGGACCCTCTAGAGCCCCCTGGGACCGCTTAGAGCCTTCTAGGACCCTTCTAGGACCTGTGGGTACCCTCTAGAGCCCCCTGGGACCCTTCTAGGGCTTTCTAGGACACGTCTAGATTCACCAGAAACCCTCTAGAGATCCCTTGGACCCCTTAAGGGCCTTCTAGGACCCTTCTAGGACCATGAGAAAACTTCCAGAGCCCCCTGGGACCCACTTAGGGCCATCTAGGACCATTTTAAGACCCCGGGGAACCCTGTAGAGCCCCCTGGGACCCCTTTAGGGCCTTCTAAGACCATTTTAAGATATCGGGTAACCCTCTAGAGCCCCCTGGGACCCCCTTAGGGCCTTCTAGGACCATGGTAAGACCCCGGGGAACCCTCCAGAGCACCCTGGGTCCTCTTTAGTGCCTTCTAGTACCCTTCTAGGGCACCCAGAGACCTTCTAGAGCCCCCTGGTTACACTTTGAGCCTTCTAGAACCCTTCTAGGAGCCCCAGGAACCCTCTAGAGCTTCCTGAGACCCCCTTAGGGCCTTCTAGGACCCTTCTAGGACGGCGAGGAACCCTCTAGAGCCCTCTGGGACCCCCTTAGGGCCTTCTAGGGCCCTTCTAGTGCAGGCAGGGACCCTCTAGAGCCCCCTGGGACCCACTCAGGGCCTTCTAGGACCATTTTAAGACTCTCTGGAACCATCTAGAGCCCCCTGGGAAAACTTAGAGCATTCTAGGACCCTTCTAGGACCCCAGGAATATTCTAGAACCCCCTGGGACCACCTTAGGGCCTTCTAGTACCGTTCTAGGACCACCAGGAACCCTCTAGAGCCCCCTGTGACCCCCTTAGGGCCTTCTAGGACCCTTCTCGGACCACCAGGAACCCTCTAGAGCCCCCTGTGACACTCTTAGGGCCTTCTAGGACTCTTCTAGGACCACGAGGAAACCATCTAGAGCCCCCTGGGTCCCGCTTAGGGCCTTCTAGGACCATGGGAAGACCCCGGGGAACCCTCTAGAGCACCCTGGGTCCTCTATACAGCCTTCTAGGACCATTCTAGGACCACCAGGATCCCTCTAGAGCCCCCTGGGACCCACTTAGGGCCATCTAGGGGTCTTCTAGGACCACGAGTAACCATCTAGAGACCCGTGGGATGACTTAAGGGCTTTCTAGGGGTCTTCTAGGGCCACGAGTAACCATCTAGAGACATGTGGGACCACTTAAGGGCCTTCTTGGACACTTCTTGGTCCACAAGAGACCCTCTAGAGCCCCCTGGGACCGCTTAGAGTCTTCTAGGTCCATTCTATGAGCCCCAGGAAACACATAGAGCCCCCTGGGACCCCTTTAGGGCCTTCTAGGACTCTTCTAGTACCCCCAGGGACCCTCTAGAGCCACCTGGGAACCTTTTAGGGCCTTCTAGGACCCTCCTAGGACCCACAAGTACCCTCTAGAGCCCTCTGGGACCCTTCTAGGGCTTTTTTGGACCCTTTTAGAATCACCAGGAACCCTCCAGAGTCCCCTGGGACCCTTCTAGGGCTTTCTAGGACCCTTCTAGGACCACGAGGAACCCTCTAGAGCCCCCGGGACCATTTTAGGGCATTCTAGGACCCTTCTAGGGCCCCCAGGGACCCTCTAGAGCCCCCTGGGACCCACTTAGGGCCTTCTAAGACCCTTCTAGGACCACCAGGAGCCCTCTAGAGCCCTCTGGGACACCTTTTTGCACATTCTAGGACACTTCTAGTGCCCCCAGAGACCCTCTAGAGCTCCCTGGGAGTCTTTAGGGCCTACTAGGGCCCTTCTAGGATCACCAGGAACCCTCTAGAGCCCTCTGGGACCCACTTAGGGCCTTCTAGGACCCTTCTAGGACCACGAGGAACCCTCTAGAGCCACCTGGGACCCCCTTAGGGCATTCTAGGACCCTTCTAGGGCCCCCAGGGACCCTCTAGAGCCCCCTGGGACCCCCTTAGGGCTTTCTAAGACCCTTCTAGGACCACCAGGAGCCCTCTATAGCCCTCTGGGACCCTCTTTGCGCCTTCTAGGACCCTTCTAGTGCCCCCAGGGACACTCTAGAGCCCCCTGGGACTCTTTAGGTCCTAGTAGGACCCTTCTAGGACCACGAGAAACCCTCTAGAGCCCCCTGGGACCTCCTTAGGTCCTTCTAGGACCGTTCTAGGGTCACCAGGAACCCTCTAGAGCCCTCTGGGACCCGCTTAGGGCCTTCTAGGACCCTTCTAGGACCATGAGGAACTCTCTAGAGCCCCCTGAGACTTGCTTAAGGCCTTCTAGGACTCTTCTAGGACCACGAGAAACCATCTAGAGCCCCCTGGGACCCACTAAGGGCATTCTAGGTTCATTTAAAGACCCTGGGAAACCCTCTAGAGCCTCGTGGTACCACTTAGAGCCTTGTAGGACCCTTCTAGGACCAGAAGGAACCCTCTAGAGCCCCCTGGGACCCCCTTAGGGCCTTCTAGGACAATTCTAGCGCCCCCAGGGACCCTCTAGAGCCCCCTGGGACACACTTAGGGCCTTCTAGGACCCTTCTAGGACACAGGGAACCCTCAAGAGCCCCCTGGGACCCCCTTAGGGCTTTCTAGGGCCATGGTAAGACCCTGGGGAACCCTCCAGAGCACCCTGGGTCCTCTTTAGTGCCTTCTACTACCCTTCTAGGGCCCCCAGGGACCTTCTAGAGCCCCCTGGTTGCCCTTTGAGCCTTCTAGAACCCTTCTAGGAGCCCCAGGAACCCTCTAGAGCCCGCTGGGACCCCCTTAGGGCCTTCTAGGACCCTTCTAGGACCACAAGGAACCCTCTAGAGCCCCCTGGGACCCCTTTAGGGCCTTCTAGGACAATTCTAGGGCCGCCAGGGTCCGTCTAGAGCCCCCGGGGACCCCTTTAGGGCCTTCTAGGACCCTTCTAGGACCACCAGGACCCACTAGAGCTCCCTAGGACCCACTTAGGGCCTTCTAGGACTCTTCTAGTACCCCCAGGGACTCTCTAGAGCCCGCTGGGACTCACTTAGGGCCTTCTAAGACCCTTCTAGGACCACCAGGAGCCCTCTAGAGCCCTCTGGGACACCTTTTTGCACATTCTAGGACACTTCTAGTGCCCTCAGAGACCCTCTAGAGATCCCTGGGAGTCTTTAGGGCCTACTAGGACCCTTCTAGGATCACCAGGAACCCTCTAGAGCCCTCTGGGACCCACTTAGGGCCTTCTAGGACCATTCTAGGACCACGAGGAACCCTCTAGAGCCCCCTGGGACCCTCTTAGGTCATTCTAGGACCCTTCTAGGGCCCCCAGGGACCCTCTAGAGCCCCCTGGGACCCCCTTAGGGCTTTCTAAGACCCTTCTAGGACCACCAGGAGCCCTCTATAGCCCTCTGGGACCCTCTTTGCGCCTTCTAGGACCCTTCTAGTGCCCCCAGGGACGCTCTAGAGCCCCCTGGGACTCTTTAGGGCCTACTAGGACCCTTCTAGGACCACGAGAAACCCTCTAGAGCCCCCTGGGACATTCTTAGGTCCTTCGAGGACCGTTCTAGGTCACCAGGAACCCTCAAGAGCCCTCTGGGATCCACTTAGGGCCTTCTAGGACCCTTCTAGGACCACGAGGAACTCTCTAGAGCCCCCTGAGACTTGCTTAAGGCCTTCTAGGACTCTTCTAGTACCCCCAGGGACCCTCTAGAGCCCGCTGGGACCCCCTTAGGGCCTTCTAGGACAATTCTAGGGCCGCCAGGGTCCCTCTAGAGCCCCCTGGGACCCCTTTAGGGCCTTCTAGGACAATTCTAGGGCCACCAGGAGCCCTCTAGAGCCCCCTAGGACCCACTTAGGGCCTTCTAGGACTCTTCTAGTACCCCCAGGGACCCTCTAGAGCCCCCTGGGACCCTTTTAGGGCCTTCTAGGACCCTCCTAGGACACACGGGTACCCTCTAGAGCCCTCTGGGACCCTTCTAGGGCTTTCTTGGACCCTTTTAGAATCACCAGGAACACTCCAGAGTCCCCTGGGACCCTTCTAGGGCTTTCTAGGACCCTTCTAGGACCACGAGGAACCCTCTAGAGCCCCCAGGACCATTTTAGGGCCTTCTAGGACCCTTCTAGGACCACGAGAAACCATCTATAGCTCTCTGGGACCCCTTTAGGGCGTTCTAGGACTCTTCTAGGGTCCCCAGAGACCGTCTAGAGCCCCCTGGGATGACTTAGAGCCTTCGAGGACCCTTATAGGACCACGAGGAACCCTCTAGAGCCCACTGGGACCCCTTTAGGGCCTTCTAGGACAATTCTAGGGCCGCCAGGGTCCCTCTAGAGCCCCCTGGGACCCCTTTAGGGCCTTCTAGGACAATTCTAGGACCACCAGGAGACTTCTAGAGCCCCCTAGGACCCACTTAGGGCCTTCTAGGACTCTTCTAGTACCCCCAGGGACCATCTAGAGCCACCTGGGACCCACTTAGGGCATTCTAGGTTCATTTTAAGACCCTGGGGAACCCTCTAGAGCCTCGTGGTACCACTTAGAGCCTTGTAGGACCCTTCTAGGACCAGAAGGAACCCTCTAGAGCCCCCTGGGACCCCCTTAGGGCCTTCTAGGACAATTCTAGCGCCCCCAGGGACCCTCTGGAGCCCCCTGGGACACACTTAGGGCCTTCTAGGACCCTTCTAGGACACAGGGAACCCTCAAGAGCCCCCTGGGACCCACTTAGGGCTTTCTAGGGCCATAGTAAGACCCTGGGGAACCCTCCAGAGCACCCTGGGTCCTCTTTAGTGCCTTCTAGTACCCTTCTAGGGCCCCCAGGGACCTTCTAGAGCCCCCTGGTTACCCTTTGAGCCTTCTAGAACCCTTCTAGGAGCCCCAGGAACCCTCTAGAGCCCGCTGGGACCCCCTTAGGGCCTTCTAGGACCCTTCTAGGACCACAAGGAACCCTCTAGAGCCCCCTGGGACCCCTTTAGGGCCTTCTAGGACAATTCTAGGGCCGCCAGGGTCCGTCTAGAGCCCCCGGGACCCCTTTAGGGCCTTCTAGGACACTTCTAGGACCACCAGGAGCCCTCTAGAGCCCCCTAGGACTCACTTAGGGCCTTCTAGGACTCTTCTAGTACCCCCAGGAACCCTCTAGAGCCCCCTGGGACCCTTTTAGGGCCTTCTAGGACCCTCCTAGGACCCACGGGTACCCTCTAGAGCCCTCTGGGACCCTTCTAGGGCTTTCTTGGACCCTTTTAGAATCACCAGGAACCCTCCAGAGTCCCCTGGGACCCTTCTAGGGCTTTCTAGGACCCTTCTAGGACCACGAGGAACCCTCTAGAGCCCCCAGGACCATTTTAGGGCCTTCTAGGACCCTTCTAGGACCACGAGAAACCATCTATAGCTCTCTGGGACCCCTTTAGGGCGTTCTAGGACTCTTCTAGGGTCCCCAGAGACCGTCTAGAGCCCCCTGGGATGCCTTAGAGCCTTCGAGGACCCTTCTAGGACCACGAGGAACCCTCTAGAGCCACCTGGGACCCCCTTAGGGCATTCTAGGACCCTTCTAGGGCCCCCAGGGACCCTCTAGAGCCCCCTGGGACCCCCTAAGGGCCTTCTAAGACCCTTCTAGGACCACCAGGAGCCCTCTATAGCCTTCTGGGACACCTTTTTGCACATTCTAGGATAATTCTAGTGCCCCCAGAGACCCTCTAGAGCTCCCTGGGAGTCTTTAGGGCCTACTAGGACCCTTCTAGGATCACCAGGAACCCTCTAGAGCCCTCTGGGACCCACTTAGGGCCTTCTAGGACCCTTCTAGGACCACGAGGAACCCTCTAGAGCCCCCTGGGACCCCCTTAGGGCATTCTAGGACCCTTCTAGGGCCCCCAGGGACCCTCTAGAGCCCGCTGGGACCCCCTTAGGGCTTTCTAAGACCCTTCTAGGACCACCAGGAGCCCTCTATAGCCCTCTGGGACCCTCTTTGTGCCTTCTAGGACCCTTCTAGTGCCCCCAGGGACACTCTAGAGCCCCCTGGGACTCCTTAGGGCCTACTAGGACCCTTCTAGGACCACGAGAAATCCTCTAGAGCCCCCTGGGACCTCCTTAGGTCCTTCTAGGAGCGTTCTAGGGTCATCAGGAACCCTCTAGAGCCCTCTGGGACCCACTTAGGGCCTTCTAGGACCCTTCTAGGACCACGAGGAACTCTCTAGAGCCCCCTGAGACTTGCTTAAGGCCTTCTAGGACTCTTCTTGGACCATGAGAAACCATCTAGAGCCCCCTGGGACCCACTTAGGGCATTCTAGGTTCATTTTAAGACCCTGGGGAACCCTCTAGAGCCTCGTGGTACCACTTAGAGCCTTGTAGGACCCTTCTAGGACCAGAAGGAACCCTCTAGAGCCCCCTGGGACCCCCTTAGGGCCTTCTAGGACAATTCTAGCGCCCCCAGGGACCCTCTAGAGCCCCCTGGGACACACTTAGGGCCTTCTAGGACCCTTCTAGGACACAGGGAACCCTCAAGAGCCCCCTGGGACCCCCTTAGGGCTTTCTAGGGCCATGGTAAGACCCTGGGGAACCCTCCAGAGCACCCTGGGTCCTCTTTAGTGCCTTCTAGTACCCTTCTAGGGCCCCCAGGGACCTTCTAGAGCCCCCTGGTTACCCTTTGAGCCTTCTAGAACCCTTCTAGGAGCCCCAGGAACCCTCTAGAGCCCGCTGGGACCCCCTTAGGGCCTTCTAGGACCCTTCTAGGACCACAAGGAACCCTCTAGAGCCCTCTGGGACCCCTTTAGGGCCTTCTAGGACAATTCTAGGGCCGCCAGGGTCCCTCTAGAGCCCCCTGGGACCCCTTTAGGGCCTTCTAGGACCCTTCTAGGGCCACCAGGAGCCCTCTAGAGCCCCCTAGGACTCACTTAGGGCCTTCTAGGACTCTTCTAGTACCCCCAGGGACCCTCTAGAGCCCCCTGGGACCCTTTTAGGGCCTTCTAGGACCCTCCTAGGACCCACGGGTACCCTCTAGAGCCCTCTGGGATTCTTCTAGGCCTTTCTTGGACCCTTTTAGAATCACCAGGAACCCTCCAGAGTCCCCTGGGACCCTTCTAGGGCTTTCTAGGACCCTTCTAGGACCACGAGGAACCCTCTAGAGCCCCCGGGACCATTTTAGGGCCTTCTAGGACCATTCTAGGACCACGAGAAACCATCTATAGCTCTCTGGGACCCCTTTAGGGCGTTCTAGGACTCTTCTAGGGTCCCCAGAGACCGTCTAGAGCCCCCTGGGATGCCTTAGAGCCTTCGAGGACCCTTCTAGGACCACGAGGAACCCTCTAGAGCCCCCTGGGACCCCCTTAGGGCATTCTAGGACCCTTCTAGGGCCCCCAGGGACCCTCTAGAGCCCCCTGGGACTCACTTAGGGCCTTCTAAGACCCTTCTAGGACCACCAGGAGCCCTCTAGAGCCCTCTGGGACACCTTTTTGCACATTCTAGGACACTTCTAGTGCCCTCAGAGACCCTCTAGAGATCCCTGGGAGTCTTTAGGGCCTACTAGGACCCTTCTAGGATCACCAGGAACCCTCTAGAGCCCTCTGGGACCCACTTAGGGCCTTCTAGGACCATTCTAGGACCACGAGGAACCCTCTAGAGCCCCCTGGGACCCTCTTAGGTCATTCTAGGACCCTTCTAGGGCCCCCAGGGACCATCTAGAGCCCCCTGGGACCCCCTTAGGGCTTTCTAAGACCCTTCTAGGACCACCAGGAGCCCTCTATAGCCCTCTGGGACCCTCTTTGCGCCTTCTAGGACCCTTCTAGTGCCCCCAGGGACGCTCTAGAGCCCCCTGGGACTCTTTAGGGCCTACTAGGACCCTTCTAGGACCACGAGAAACCCTCTAGAGCCCCCTGGGACATTCTTAGGTCCTTCGAGGACCGTTCTAGGTCACCAGGAACCCTCAAGAGCCCTCTGGGATCCACTTAGGGCCTTCTAGGACCCTTCTAGGACCACGAGGAACTCTCTAGAGCCCCCTGAGACTTGCTTAAGGCCTTCTAGGACTATTCTAGGACCACGAGAAACCATCTAGAGCCCCCTGGGACCCCCTTAGGGCTTTCTAGGGCCATGGTAAGACCCTGGGGAACCCTCCAGAGCACCCTGGGTCCTCTTTAGTGCCTTCTAGTACCCTTCTAGGGCCCCCAGGGACCTTCTAGAGCCCCCTGGTTACCCTTTGAGCCTTCTAGAATCCTTCTAGGAGCCCCAGGAACCCTCTAGAGCCCGCTGGGACCCCCTTAGGGCCTTCTAGGACCCTTCTAGGACCACAAGGAACCCTCTAGAGCCCTCTGGGACCCCTTTAGGGCCTTCTAGGACAATTCTAGGGCCGCCAGGGTCCGTCTAGAGCCCCCGGGACCCCTTTAGGGCCTTCTAGGACCCTTCTAGGGCCACCAGGAGCCCTCTAGAGCCCCCTAGGACTCACTTAGGGCCTTCTAGGACTCTTCTAGTACCCCCAGGGACCCTCTAGAGCCCCCTGGGACCCTTTTAGGGCCTTCTAGGACCCTCCTAGGACCCACGGGTACCCTCTAGAGCCCTCTGGGATTCTTCTAGGCCTTTCTTGGACCCTTTTAGAATCACCAGGAACCCTCCAGAGTCCCCTGGGACCCTTCTAGGGCTTTCTAGGACCCTTCTAGGACCACGAGGAACCCTCTAGAGCCCCCGGGACCATTTTAGGGCCTTCTAGGACCCTTCTAGGACCACAAGAAACCATCTATAGCTCTCTGGGACCCCTTTAGGGCGTTCTAGGACTCTTCTAGGGTCCCCAGAGACCGTCTAGAGCCCCCTGGGATGCCTTAGAGCCTTCGAGGACCCTTCTAGGACCACGAGGAACCCTCTAGAGCCCCCTGGGACCCCCTTAGGGCATTCTAGGACCCTTCTAGGGCCCCCAGGGACCCTCTAGAGCCCCCTGGGACTCACTTAGGGCCTTCTAAGACCCTTCTAGGACCACCAGGAGCCCTCTAGAGCCCTCTGGGACACCTTTTTGCACATTCTAGGACACTTCTAGTGCCCTCAGAGACCCTCTAGAGCTCCCTGGGAGTCTTTAGGGCCTACTAGGACCCTTCTAGGATCACCAGGAACCCTCTAGAGCCCTCTGGGACCCACTTAGGGCCTTCTAGGACCATTCTAGGACCACGAGGAACCCTCTAGAGCCCCCTGGGACCCTCTTAGGTCATTCTAGGACCCTTCTAGGGCCCCCAGGGACCCTCTAGAGCCCCCTGGGACCCCCTTAGGGCTTTCTAAGACCCTTCTAGGACCACCAGGAGCCCTCTATAGCCCTCTGGGACCCTCTTTGCGCCTTCTAGGACCCTTCTAGTGCCCCCAGGGACGCTCTAGAGCCCCCTGGGACTCTTTAGGGCCTACTAGGACCCTTCTAGGACCACGAGAAATCCTCTAGAGCCCCCTGGGACCTCCTTAGGTCCTTCGAGGACCGTTCTAGGGTCACCAGGAACCCTCTAGAGCCTTCTGGGACCCACTTAGGGCCTTCTAAGACCCTTCTAGGACCACGAGGAACTCTCTAGAGTCCCCTGAGACTTGCTTAAGGTCTTCTAGGACTCTTCTAGGACCACGAGAAACCATCTAGAGCCCCCTGGGACACACTTAGGGCATTCTAGGTTCATTTTAAGACCCTGGGGAACCCTCTAGAGCCTCGTGGTACCACTTAGAGCCTTGTAGGACCCTTCTAGGACCAGAAGGAACCCTCTAGAGCCCCCTGGGACCCCCTTAGGGCCTTCTAGGACAATTCTAGCGCCCCCAGGGACCCTCTAGAGCCCCCTGGCACACACTTAGGGCCTTCTAGGACCCTTCTAGGACACAGGGAACCCTCAAGAGCCCCCTGGGACCCCCTTAGGGCTTTCTAGGGCCATGGTAAGACCCTGGGGAACCCTCCAGAGCACCCTGGGTCCTCTTTAGTGCCTTCTAGTACCCTTCTAGGGCCCCCAGGGACCTTCTAGAGCCCCCTGGTTACCCTTTGAGCCTTCTAGAACCCTTCTAGGAGCCCCAGGAACCCTCTAGAGCCCGCTGGGACCACCTTAGGGCCTTCTAGGACCATTCTAGGACCACAAGGAACCCTCTAGAGCCCCCTGGGACCCCTTTAGGGCCTTCTAGGACAATTCTAGGGCCGCCAGGGTCCCTCTAGAGCCCCCTGGGACCCCTTTAGGGCCTTCTAGGACCCTTCTAGGACCACCAGGAGCCCTCTAGAGCCCCCTAGGACCCACTTAGGGCCTTCTAGGACTCTTCTAGTACCCCCAGGGACCCTCTAGAGCCCGCTGGGACCCTTTTAGGGCCTTCTAGGACCCTCCTAGGACCCACGGGTACCCTCTAGAGCCCCCTGGGACCCTTCTAGGCCTTTCTTGGACCCTTTTAGAATCACCAGGAACCCTCCAGAGTCCCCTGGGACCCTTCTAGGGCTTTCTAGGACCCTTCTAGGACCACGAGGAACCCTCTAGAGCCCCCAGGACCATTTTAGGGCCTTCTAGGACCCTTCTAGGACCACGAGAAACCATCTATAGCTCTCTGGGACCCCTTTAGGGCGTTCTAGGACTCTTCTAGGGTCCCCAGAGACCGTCTAGAGCCCCCTGGGATGCCTTAGAGCCTTCGAGGACCCTTCTAGGACCACGAGGAACCCTCTAGAGCCCCCTGGGACCCCCTTAGGGCATTCTAGGACCCTTCTAGGGCCCCCAGGGACCCTCTAGAGCCCCCTGGGACCCCCTTAGGGCTTTCTAAGACCCTTCTAGGACCACCAGGAGCCCTCTAGAGTCCTCTGGGACCCTCTTTGCGCCTTCTAGGACCCTTCTAGTGCCCCCAGGGACACTCTAGAGCCCCCTGGGACTCCTTAGAGCCTACTAGGACCCTTCTAGGACCACGAGAAACCCTCTAGAGCCCCCTGGGACCTTCTTAGGTCCTTCGAGGACCGTTCTAGGTCACCAGGAACCCTCTAGAGCCCTCTGGGATCCACTTAGGGCCTTCTAAGACCCTTCTAGGACCATGAGGAACTCTCTAGAGCCCCCTGAGACTTGCTTAAGGCCTTCTAGGACTATTCTAGGACCACGAGAAACCATCTAGAGCCCCCTGGGACCCACTTAGGGCATTCTAGGTTCATTTTAAGACCCTGGGGAACCCTCTAGAGCCTCGTGGTACCACTTAGAGCCTTGTAGGACCCTTCTAGGACCAGAAGGAACCCTCTAGAGCCCCCTGGGACCCCCTTAGGGCCTTCTAGGACAATTCTAGCGCCCCCAGGGACCCTCTAGAGCCCCCTGGGACACACTTAGGGCCTTCTAGGACCCTTCTAGGACACAGGGAACCCTCAAGAGCCCCCTGGGACCCCCTTAGGGCTTTCTAGGGCCATGGTAAGACCCTGGGGAACCCTCCAGAGCACCCTGGGTCCTCTTTAGTGCCTTCTAGTACCCTTCTAGGGCCCCCAGGGACCTTCTAGAGCCCCCTGGTTGCCCTTTGAGCCTTCTAGAACCCTTCTAGGAGCCCCAGGAACCCTCTAGAGCCCCCTGGGACCCCCTTAGGGCCTTCTAGGACCCTTCTAGGACCACAAGGAACCCTCTAGAGCCCCCTGGGACCCCTTTAGGGCCTTCTAGGACAATTCTAGGGCCGCCAGGGTCCGTCTAGAGCCACCGGGGACCCCTTTAGGGCCTTCTAGGACCCTTCTAGGACCACCAGGAGCCCTCTAGAGCTCCCTAGGACCCACTTAGGGCCTTCTAGGACTCTTCTAGTACCCCCAGGGACCCTCTAGAGCCCGCTGGGACCCCCTTAGGGCCTTCTAGGACAATTCTAGGGCCACCAGGGTCCCTCTAGAGCCCCCTGGGACCCCTTTAGGGCCTTCTAGGACAATTCTAGGGCCACCAGGAGCCCTCTAGAGCCCCCTAGGACCCACTTAGGGCCTTCTAGGACTCTTCTAGTACCCCCAGGGACCCTCTAGAGCCCCCTGGGACCCTTTTAGGGCCTTCTAGGACCCTCCTAGGACACACGGGTACCCTCTAGAGCCCTCTGGGACCCTTCTAGGGCTTTCTTGGACCCTTTTAGAATCACCAGGAACACTCCAGAGTCCCCTGGGACCCTTCTAGGGCTTTCTAGGACCCTTCTAGGACCACGAGGAACCCTCTAGAGCCCCCAGGACCATTTTAGGGCCTTCTAGGACCCTTCTAGGACCACGAGAAACCATCTATAGCTCTCTGGGACCCCTTTAGGGCGTTCTAGGACTCTTCTAGGGTCCCCAGAGACCGTCTAGAGCCCCCTGGGATGACTTAGAGCCTTCGAGGACCCTTATAGGACCACGAGGAACCCTCTAGAGCCCACTGGGACCCCTTTAGGGCCTTCTAGGACAATTCTAGGGCCGCCAGGGTCCCTCTAGAGCCCCCTGGGACCCCTTTAGGGCCTTCTAGGACAATTCTAGGACCACCAGGAGACTTCTAGAGCCCCCTAGGACCCACTTAGGGCCTTCTAGGACT
Organism: Phaenicophaeus curvirostris; assembly: GCF_032191515.1. Classification (NCBI taxonomy): domain Eukaryota; kingdom Metazoa; phylum Chordata; class Aves; order Cuculiformes; family Cuculidae; genus Phaenicophaeus; species Phaenicophaeus curvirostris. Next base: position 29,031 of record NW_027206792.1, on the reverse strand, counting down.
CTTCTAGTACCCCCAGGGACCATCTAGAGCCACCTGGGACCCACTTAGGGCATTCTAGGTTCATTTTAAGACCCTGGGGAACCCTCTAGAGCCTCGTGGTACCACTTAGAGCCTTGTAGGACCCTTCTAGGACCAGAAGGAACCCTCTAGAGCCCCCTGGGACCCCCTTAGGGCCTTCTAGGACAATTCTAGCGCCCCCAGGGACCCTCTAGAGCCCCCTGGGACACACTTAGGGCCTTCTAGGACCCTTCTAGGACACAGGGAACCCTCAAGAGCCCCCTGGGACCCACTTAGGGCTTTCTAGGGCCATGGTAAGACCCTGGGGAACCCTCCAGAGCACCCTGGGTCCTCTTTAGTGCCTTCTAGTACCCTTCTAGGGCCCCCAGGGACCTTCTAGAGCCCCCTGGTTACCCTTTGAGCCTTCTAGAACCCTTCTAGAAGCCCCAGGAACCCTCTAGAGCCCGCTGGGACCCCCTTAGGGCCTTCTAGGACCCTTCTAGGACCACAAGGAACCCTCTAGAGCCCCCTGGGACCCCTTTAGGGCCTTCTAGGACAATTCTAGGGCCGCCAGGGTCCGTCTAGAGCCCCCGGGACCCCTTTAGGGCCTTCTGGGACACTTCTAGGACCACCAGGAGCCCTCTAGAGCCCCCTAGGACTCACTTAGGGCCTTCTAGGACTCTTCTAGTACCCCCAGGAACCCTCTAGAGCCCCCTGGGACCCTTTTAGGGCCTTCTAGGTCCCTCCTAGGACCCACGGGTACCCTCTAGAGCCCTCTGGGACCCTTCTAGGGCTTTCTTGGACCCTTTTAGAATCACCAGGAACCCTCCAGAGTCCCCTGGGACCCTTCTAGGGCTTTCTAGGACACTTCTAGGACCACGAGGAACCCTCTAGAGCCCCCGGGACCATTTTAGGGCCTTCTAGGACCCTTCTAGGACCACAAGAAACCATCTATAGCTCTCTGGGACCCCTTTAGGGCATTCTAGGACTCTTCTAGGGTCCCCAGAGACCGTCTAGAGCCCCCTGGGATGCCTTAGAGCCTTCGAGGACCCTTCTAGGACCACGAGGAACCCTCTAGAGCCCCCTGGGACCCCCTTAGGGCATTCTAGGACCCTTCTAGGGCCCCCAGGGACCCTCTAGAGCCCCCTGGGACCCACTTAGGGCCTTCTAAGACCCTTCTAGGACCACCAGGAGCCCTCTATAGCCCTCTGGGACACCTTTTTGCACATTCTAGGACACTTCTAGTGCCCTCAGAGACCCTCTAGAGCTCCCTGGGAGTCTTTAGGGCCTACTAGGACCCTTCTAGGATCACCAGGAACCCTCTAGAGCCCTCTGGGACCCACTTAGGGCCTTCTAGGACCATTCTAGGACCACGAGGAACCCTCTAGAGCCCCCTGGGACCCCCTTAGGGCATTCTAGGACCCTTCTAGGGCCCCCAGGGACCCTCTAGAGCCCCCTGGGACCCCCTTAGGGCTTTCTAAGACCCTTCTAGGACCACCAGGAGCCCTCTAGAGCCCTCTGGGACCCTCTTTGCGCCTTCTAGGACCCTTCTAGTGCCCCCAGGGACACTCTAGAGCCCCCTGGGACTCCTTAGAGCCTACTAGGACCCTTCTAGGACCACGAGAAACCCTCTAGAGCCCCCTGGGACCTTCTTAGGTCCTTCGAGGACCGTTCTAGGTCACCAGGAACCCTCTAGAGCCCTCTGGTATCCACTTAGGGCCTTCTAGGACCCTTCTAGGACCACGAGGAACTCTCTAGAGCCCCCTGAGACTTGCTTAAGGCCTTCTAGGACTCTTCTAGGACCACGAGAAACCATCTAGAGCCCCCTGGGACCCACTTAGGGCATTCTAGGTTCATTTTAAGACCCTGGGGAACCCTCTAGAGCCTCGTGGTACCACTTAGAGCCTTGTAGGACCCTTCTAGGACCAGAAGGAACCCTCTAGAGCCCCCTGGGACCCCCTTAGGGCCTTCTAGGACAATTCTAGCGCCCCCAGGGACCCTCTAGAGCCCCCTGGGACACACTTAGGGCCTTCTAGGACCCTTCTAGGACACAGGGAACCCTCAAGAGCCCCCTGGGACCCCCTTAGGGCTTTCTAGGGCCATGGTAAGACCCTGGGGAACCCTCCAGAGCACCCTGGGTCCTCTTTAGTGCCTTCTAGTACCCTTCTAGGGCCCCCAGGGACCTTCTAGAGCCCCCTGGTTACCCTTTGAGCCTTCTAGAACCCTTCTAGGAGCCCCAGGAACCCTCTAGAGCCCGCTGGGACCCCCTTAGGGCCTTCTAGGACCCTTCTAGGACCACAAGGAACCCTCTAGAGCCCCCTGGGACCCCTTTAGGGCCTTCTAGGACAATTCTAGGGCCGCCAGGGTCCCTCTAGAGCCCCCTGGGACCCCTTTAGGGCCTTCTAGGACCCTTCTAGGACCACCAGGAGCCCTCTAGAGCCCCCTAGGACCCACTTAGGGCCTTCTAGGACTCTTCTAGTACCCCCAGGGTCCCTCTAGAGCCTGCTGGGACCCTTTTAGGGCCTTCTAGGACCCTCCTAGGACCCACGGGTACCCTCTAGAGCCCTCTGGGTCCCTTCTAGGCCTTTCTTGGACCCTTTTAGAATCACCAGGAACCCTCTAGAGCCCCCTGGGACCCCCTTAGGGCATTCTAGGACCCTTCTAGGGCCCCCAGGGACCCTCTAGAGCCCCCTGGGACCACCTTAGGGCTTTCTAAGACCCTTCTAGGACCACCAGGAGCCCTCTATAGCCCTCTGGGACCCTCTTTGCGCCTTCTAGGACCCTTCTAGTGCCCCCAGGCACGCTCTAGAGCCCCCTGGGACACTTTAGGGCCTACTAGGACCATTCTAGGACCACGAGGAACTCTCTAGAGCCCCCTGGGACCCCCTTAGGGCATTTTAGGACCCTTCTAGGGCCCCCAGGGACCCTCTAGAGTCCCCTGGGACCCCCTTAGGGCTTTCTAAGACCCTTCTAGGACCACGAGGAGCCCTCTATAGCCCTCTGGGACCCTTTTTGCACCTTCTAGGACCCTTCTAGTGCCCCCAGGGACACTCTAGAGCCCCCTGGGACTCCTTAGGGCCTACTAGGACCCTTCTAGGACCACGAGAAACCCTCTAGAGCCCCCTGGGACCTCCTTAGGTCCTTCTAGGACCGTTCCAGGGTCACCAGGAACCCTCTAGAGCCCCCTGGGACCCACTTAGGGCCTTCTAGGACCCTTCTAGGACCACGAGGAACTCTCTAGAGCCCCCTGGGACTTGCTTAAGGCCTTCTAGGACCCTTCTAGGACCACAAGGAACCCTCTAGAGCCCCCTGGGACCACTTTAGGGCCTTCTAGGACAATTCTATGGCCGCCAGGGTCCGTTAGAGCCCCCTGGGACCCCTTTAGGGCCTTCTAGGACCCTTCTAGGACCACCAGGAGCCCTCTAGAGCCCCCTAGGACCCACTTAGGGCCTTCTAGGACTCTTCTAGTACCCCCAGGGACCCTCTAGAGCCCGCTGGGACCCCCTTAGGGCCTTCTAGGACCCTTCTAGGACCACAAGGAACCCTCTAGAGCCCCCTGGGACCCCTTTAGGGCCTTCTAGGACAATTCTAGGGCCGCCAGGGTCCGTCTAGAGTCCCCTGGGACCCCTTTAGGGCCTTCTAGGACCACCAGGAGCCCTCTAGAGCCCCCTAGGACCCACTTAGGGCCTTCTAGGACTCTTCTAGTACCCCCAGGGACCCTCTAGAGCCCCCTGGGACCCTTTTAGGGCCTTCTAGGACCCTCCTAGGACACACGGGTACCCTCTAGAGCCCTCTGGGACCCTTCTAGGGCTTTCTTGGACCCTTTTAGAATCACCAGGAACCCTCCAGAGTCCCCTGGGACCCTTCTAGGGCTTTCTAGGACCCTTTTAGAATCACCAGGAACCCTCCAGAGTCCCCTGGAACCCTTCTAGGGCTTTCTAGGACCCTTCTAGGACCACGAGGAACCCTCTGGATCTCCCTGAGGTCCCCTTAGGGCCTTCTAGGACCCTTCTAGGACCACAAGGAACCCTCTAGAGCCCTCTGTGACACATTTTGTGCCTTCTAGGAGACTTTTAGTGCCCCCAGGGACCCTCTAGGCCCCCCTGTGACCCATTTAGGGCCTTCTAGGGCAATTCTAGGGCCCCCAGGGACACTCTAGAGCCCCGTGGGACCCCTTAGAGCATTCTAGGACACTTCTAGGAGCCCCAGGAACCTTCTAGAACCCTCTGGGACCCACTTAGGCCCTTCTAGGACCCTTCTAGGACCACCAGGAACCTTCTAAAGCCCTCTGGGACCCCCTTAAAGCCTTCTAGGACCCTTCTAGTGCTCCCAGGAACCCTCTAGAGCCCCCTGGGACCCCTTTATGGCCTTCTAAGACCCTTCTAGGACCACAAGAAACGCTCTAGAGCCCCCAGGGACTCCCTTAGGGCCTTCTAGGACCCTTCTAGGATCACCAGGATCCCTTTAGAGCCTTCTGGAACCCACTTAGGTCCTTCTAGTGCCGTTCTAGGACCACGAGAAACTCTCTACAGCCCCCTGGGACGCCCTTAGGGCCTTCTAGGACCCTTCTAGGACCACGAGAAACCATCTAGAGCTCCCTGGGAACCCCTTACGGCCTTCTAGGATCATTGTAAGACCCCGGGGAACCCTCTAGAGCTCCCTGGGACCTCTTTAGGCCCTTCTTGGGCCCTTCTAGGACCACCAGGGACACTCTAGAGCCCTCTGGGACCCCCTTAGGGCCTTCTAGGACCATTCTAGTGCCCCCAGGGACCCTCTAGAGCCCCCTGGGACCCCTTTAGGTCCTTCTAGGACCCTTCTAGGGCCACCAGGGACACTCTAAAGCCCCCTGGGACCCCCTTAGGGCCTGCTAGGTGTCTTCTACGACCACGAGGAACCATCTAGAACCCCCTGAGACCACTTAGGACCTTCTAGGACAATTGTATGACCCCAGGGAACCCCCTAGAGTCGTCTGGGACCCCCTTAGGGCCTACTAGGACCATTGTAAGACCCCAGGGAACACTCTAGAGTCCCCTAGGACTCCTTAAGGCCTTCTAGGACCCTTCTAGGACCACGAGAAACCCTCTAGAGCCCCCAGGGACTCCCTTAGGGCCTTCTAGGACCCTTCTAGGATCACCAGGAACCCTCTAGAGCCATCTGGGACCCACTTAGGACCTTCTAGGACCCTTCTAGGACCACGAGAAACCATCCAGAGCCCCCTGGGACTCCTTAGAGCCTTCTAGGACCCTTCTAGGAGTCCCTGAATCCCTCTAGAGCCCCATGGGACCCACTTAGGTCCTTCTAGGACACTTCAAACACCACCAGCATCCCTCTAGAGCTCACTGGGAAGCATTTAGGGCCTTCTAAGACCCTTCTAGGACCACGAGGAACCCTCTAGAGCCCCCTGGGACCATTTTAGGGCCTTCTAGGTCCCTTCTAGGACCACTAGGAACCATGTAGACCCCCTGGGACAATTTAGGACCTTCTAGGACCATTGTAAGACCATGGGGAACCCTGTAGAGCCCTCTGGAACCCCCTTAGGACCTTCTAGGACCCTTCTAGGACCACCAGGATCCCTCTAGAGCCCCCTGGAACCACCTTAGGGCCTTCTAAAACCCTTCTAGGACCTTGAGGAACCCTCTAGAGCTCTTTGGGACCCCTATAGAAGGGTCTGGAGGCCTTCAGAAGGGTCTGGATGGGCTCTAGAAAGGTCTGGGGGCCTTCAGAATGGCCCTGGGGGGATCTAGAAGGGTCTGGAGGCCTTCAGAAGGGTCCTGAGTGGCTCTAGAAGGGTCTGGGGGCCTTCAGAAGGGCCCTGGGGGGATCTAGAAGGGTCTGGAGGCCTTCAGAAGGGTCCTGAGCGGCTCTAGAATGGTCTGGGGGCATTCAGAAGGGTCTGGATGGGCTCTAGAAGGGTCTGGGGTCCTTCAGAATGGCCCTGGGGGGATCTAGAATGGTCTGGAAGCCATCAGAAGGGCCCTGAGTGGCTCTAGAACCATCTGGGGGCATTCAGAATGGCCCAGGGGAACTAGAAGGGTCTGGAGACCTTCAGAAGGGTCCTGAGCGGCTCTAGAAGGGTCTGGGGGCCGTCAGAAGGGCCGTGGGTGGGCTCTAGAAGGGTCTGGGGGCCTTCAGAAGGGCCCCGGGTGGGCTCTAGAAGGGTCTGGAGGCCTTCAGAAGGGTCCTGAGGGGCTCTAGAAGGGTCCAACTTGGATCTCAAACGGTCTAGGGCCTTCCGATTGGTCCTGGGGGGCTCTAGAAGGGTCTTGGAACCTTCATAAAGGTCCTGACTGGCTCTAGAAGGGTTCTGAGGGGCTCTAGAAGGGTCTGGGGGCATTCAGAAGGGTCCTGAGGGGCTCTAGAAGGGTCTGGGAGCCTTTAGAAGGGTCCTCGGGGGCTCTAGAAAGTCATAGAAGGGTCTTAGAAGGCCCTAACAGCGTCCCAGGGTGCTCCAGAGGGTTTCCAGAAGTCTTAGAAGAGTCCTACAAGGACCTAAGGAGGTCCCAGGGGGCTCCAGAGGCTTCCTGGTGACTCTAGAAGGGTCCTTGAAAGCCCTAAGTGGGTCCCAGGTAGATCTAGCGGGTACCTGTGGGTTCTAGAAGGTTCCTAGAAGGTCCTAAGGGGGTCCCAGAGCGCTCTAGAGGTATCCTCGTGGTCGTAGAAGGTTCCTATAAGGTTCTAAGGGGGTCTCAGGGGGCTCTAGATGGTTCCTCGTGGCCCTAGGAGGGTCCTAGAAAGCCCTAAGCGGGTCCCAGGAGGCTCTAGAGGGTTCCTGGTGACTCTAGAAGGGTCCCAGTAAGCCCTAGAAAGGTCCCAGGGGGCTCTAGAGGGTTCCTGGAGACCCTAGAAGAGTCCCAGAAAGCCCTAGAAGGGTCCCACGGGGCTCTAGAGGGTTCTCGTGGGTCCTAGAAGGGTTCTAGAAGGCCCTAAGGGTGCCCAGAGGACTCCAGAGGATTCTTCGTGGTCCTAGAAGAGCTCTAGAAGGCACTAAATAGGTCCAAGGTTGCTCTAGAGGGTTCCTCGTGGTCTTAGATGCGTCCGAGAAGGCCCTAAGGGGTCCCAGGGGGCTCTAGAGGGTCCTTGGGGCACTAGAAGGGTCCTAGAAGGCCTTAAGTGGGTCTCAGGTGGCTCTAGGGGTTTCCTCGTTGTCCTAGAAGGGTCCTAGGAGGCCCTAAGTGGGTCCCAGGGGGCTCTAGAGGGTTTCATGTGTTCCTAGAATAACCCAGAAGGCCCTAAGGAGGTCCCAGGTGGCTCTAGATGGTTTCTCGTGGTCCTAGAAGGGTCATAGAAAGCACTAAGGGGGTCCTAGGGAGCTCTAGAGGGTTCCTCGTGGTGCTAGAATGTACCTAGAAGGCTCTAAGGGGGTCCCAAAGAGCTCTAGAGGGTTCTTCGAGGTCTTAGAAGCATCTGAGAAGGCCCTAAGGGGGTTCCAGGGGGCTCTAGAAGGTCCCTGGGGGCCCTAGAAAGGTCCTAGAAGGCCCTAAGAAGGTCCCAGGTGCCTCTAGAGAGTTCCTCGTGGTCTTAGAAGGGTTCTAGAAGGCCCTATGTGGTCCCAGGGGGCTCTAGAGGGTCCCTGGGACACTAGAAGTGTCCTAGAAGGCCCTAAGTGGGTCTCAGGGTGCTCTAGGGGGTTCCTCGTTGTCCTAGAAGTGTCCTAGGAGGCCCTAAGTGGGTCCCAGGGGGCTCTAGAGGGCTCCTGGTGACTCTAGAAGTCTCCTATAAAGCTCTAGAAGGGTCCCAGGGGGCTCTAGAAGGTACATGGTGACACTAGACGGGTCCTAGAAAGACCTAGAATGGTCCCAGAGGGCTCTAGAGGGTTCCCTTGGGTCCTAGAAGCGTCCTAGAAGGCCCTAAAGGGGTCCCAGGGGGCTCTAGATGGTTCCTCGTGGTCTTAAAAGGGTCTTAGAAGGCCCTAAATGGGTCCCAGGGGGCTCTAGAGGGTTCCTCGTGTTTCTAAAAGGGTCCTATAAGGCCCTAAGGGGGTCCCAGGGGTCTCTAGAGGGTTTCTCGTGGTCCTAGAATGGTCCTAGAAGACACTAAGGGGGTCCCGGGGGGTTCTACATGGTTTCTCGTGGTCCTAGAAGGCACCTAGAAGGGTCTAAGTGGGTCCCAGGGGGCTCTAGAGGGTTTCTCGTGGTCCTTGAAGGGTCCTAGACGGTCCTAAAGTGGTCCGAGGGAGTTCTAGAGGGTTCCTGGTTACTCTAGAAGTGTCCTAGAAAGCCCTAGAAGGGTCCAATGGGGCTCTAGAGGGTTCCCTGTGGTCCTTGAAGGGTCCTAGAAGGCCCTAAAATGGTCCCAGGGGGTTCTAGAGGGTTCCTGGTACTCCTAGAAGAGTCCTATAAGGATCTATGCGGTCCCAGGGGGCTCTAGAGGGTCCCTGGGGGCCCTAGAAGGGTCCTAGAAGGCCCTAAAGGGGACCCAGGGGGCTCTAGAGTGTTCGCCGGTGACTTACAATGGTCCTAGAAGGCCCTAAGGGGGTACTAGGGGGCTCTAGGTTGTTTCTCATGGTCCTAGAAGGGCCCTAGAAGGCCCTAAAGTGGTTCCAGGGGGCTTTAGAGTGTTCCCCGGGGTCTTACCATGGTCCTAGAAGGCCCTAAGTGGGTCCCAGGGGGCTCTAGAGGGTTTCTCGTGGTCCTAGAAGGGTCCTAGAAGGCCCTAAACTGGTCCCAGGGGGCTGTAGATTGTTTCTCATGGTCCTAGAAGGGTCTTAGAAGTCCCTAAAGGGGTCCCAGGGGGCTCTAGAGGGTTCCTTGTGGCCCTAGAAGGGTCTTAGAAGGCCCTAAGTGTGCACAGAGGACTCCAGAGGATTCTTCGTGGTCCTAGAAGAGCTCTAGAAGGCACTAAATGGGTCCAAGGTTGCTCTACAGGGTTCCTCGTGGTCTTAGAAGGGTCCTAGAAGGCTCTAAGGGGTCCCAGTGGGCTCTAGAGGGTCCCTGGGGGTCCTAGAAGGGTCCTAGAAGGCCCTAAGGAGGTCCCAGGGGTCTCTAGAGGGTTTCCCAGGGACTTACAATGATCCTAGAAGGCCCTACGGGGGTCCCAGGTGTCTCTAGAGGGTTTCTCGTGGTCCTAGAAGGGTCCTAGAAGGCCCTAAGGGGGTCCCAGGGGACTCTAGAGGGTTCCTGGTGCCTCTACAAGGGTCTTAGAAAATCCTAGAAATTTCCCAGGGGGTTCTAGATGGTTCCTTGTAGTTCTAGAAGTGTTCTAGAAGGCCTTTAATGGGTCCCATGGGGCTCTAGAGGGTTCCTCGTGGTCCTAGAATGGTCCTAGAATGCCCCAAGGGGTTCCCAGGGGGCTCTAGAGGGTTCCTGGGGCTCCTAGAAGGGTCCTAGAAGGCTCTAAGGGGGTCCCAGTGTGCTCTAGAAGGTCCCTGGGGGCACTAGAAGGGTCCTAGAAGGCACTAAATCGGTCCCAAGGGGCTCTAGAGGGTTCCCCGGCATCTTACAATGGTCCTACATGGCCCTAAGTTGTCCCAGGAGGCTCTAGAGGGTTCCATGTGTTCCTAGAATAACCCAGAAGGCCCTAAGGAGGTCCCAGGTGGCTCTAGATGGTTTCTCGTTGTCCTAGAAGGGTCATAGAAGGCTCTAAGGGGGTCCTAGGGAGCTCTAGAGGGTTCCTCGTGGTGCTAGAATGTACCTAGAAGGCTCTAAGGGGGTCCCAGGTGGCTCTAGAGGGTTCTTTGTGGTCTTAGAAGCGTCCGAGAAGGCCCTAAGTGGGTCCCAGAGGGCTCTAGAAGGTCCCTGGGGGCCCTAGAAATGTCCTAGAAGGCCCTAAGGAGGTCCCAGGTGCCTCTAGAGAGTTTCTTGTGGTCTTAGAAGACCCCTAGAAGGCCCTATGGGGTCCCAGGGGGCTCTAGAGGGTCCCTGGGACACTAGAAGTGTCCTAGAAGGCCCTAAGTTGGTCTCAGGGTGCTCTAGGGGGTTCCTCATGTCCTAGAATTGTCCTAGGAGGCCCTAAGTGGGTCCCAGGGGGCTCTAGAGGGCTCCTGGTGACTCTAGAAGTCTCCTATAAAGCTCTAGAAGGGTCCCAGAAGGCTCTAGAGGGTTCCTGGTGACACTAGAAGGGTCCTACAAAGACCTAGAATGGTCCCAGAGGGCTCTAGAGGGTTCCCGTGGGTCCTAGAAGGGTCCTAGAAGGGCCTAAAGGGGTCCCAAGGGGGTCTAGATGGTTCCTCGTGGTCCTAAAAGGGTCTTAGAAGGCCCTAAATGGGTCCCAGGGGGCTCTAGAGGGTTCCTCGTGGTTCTAAAAGGGTCCTAGAAGGCCCTAAAGGGGACCCAGGGGGCTCTAGAGGGTCCTTCGTGGTCTTAGAAGCGTCCGAGAAGGCCCTAAGGGTGTCCCAGGGGGCTCTAGAAGGTCCCTGGGGGCCCTAGAATGGTCCTAGAAGGCCCTAAGGAGGTCCCAGGGGGCTCTAGAGGGTTCCTGGTGGTCCTAGAAGGATTCTAGAAGGCCCTAAGTGGTTCCCAGAGGGCTCTAGAGGGTTTCTCGTTGTCCTAGAAGGGTCCTAGGAGGCCCTAAATGGGGCCCAGGGAGCTCTAGACGGTTCCTCGTGGTCCTAGGAGGATCCTAGAAGGACCTAAGTGGTTCCCAGAGGGCTCTGGATGGTTTCTTGTGGTCTTAGAATGGACCTAGAAGGCCCTAAAGTGGTCCCAGTGAACTCTAGAGGGTTCCTGGGGTTCCTAGAAGGGCCCTAGAAAGGTCTAAGAGGTTCCAGGGGGCTCTAGAGGGTCTCCGGGCGCCCTAGAATAGTCCTAGAAGGCCCTAAAGGGGTCCCAGGGGGCTCTAGAGCGTTCCCCGGGATCTTACCATGGTCCTAGAAGGCCCTAAGTGGGTCCCAGGGGGCTCTAGAAGGTTTCTCGTGGTCCTAGAAGGGTCCTAGAAAGTCCTAAAGGGGTCCAAGGGAGCTTTAGAGGGTTCCTGGTGAATCTAGAAGTGTCCTAGAAAGCCCTAGAAGGGTCCCAGGGGGCTCTAGAGGTTTCCCTGTGGTCCTAGAAGGGTCCTAGAAGACCCTAAAGTGGTCCCAGGGGGCTCTAGATGGCTCCTGGTGCTCCTAGAAGGGTCCTAGAAGGCTCTAAGCTGTCCCAGGGGACTCTAGAGGGTACCTAGAGGGCCTAGAAGTGACCTAGAAGGCCCTAAATGGGTCCCAGGGGGCTCTAGATGGTGCCTGTGGGTCCTAGAAGGGTCTTAGAAGGCCCTAAGGTGGTCCCAGGGGGCTCTAGAGGGTTCCTCGTGGTCCTAGAAGGGTTCTACAAAGCCCTAAGGGGTCCCAGTCGGCTCTAGAGGGTTCCTGGTGGTTTTAGAAAGCTCCCAGGGGTCTTTAGAGGGTCCCTGGAGGCCCTAGAAGTATCCTAGAAGGCACTAAAGGGGACCCAGGGGGCTCTAGAGTGTTCCCCGTGGTCTTACAATCGTCCTAGAAGGCCCTAAGGGGGTACCAGGGGTCTCTAGGTTGTTTCTCGTGGTCCTAAAAGGGTCCTAGAAGGCCCTAAAGTGGTCCCAGGGGGCTCTAGAGGGTTCCTGGTGGTCCTAGAAGGGTCCTAGAAGGCACTAAAGGGGTCCCAGGGGTCTCTAGAAGGTTCCCAGGGGTCTTACAATGATCCTAGAAGGCTCTAAGTGGGTCCCATGGGGCTCTAGATGGTTTCTCGTGGTCCTAGAAGGGTCCTAGAAGGCCCTAAAGGGGTCCCAGGGGGCTCTAGATTGTTTCTCGAGGTCCTAGAAGCGTCCTAGAAGGCCGTAAGTGCGTCCCAGGGGGCTCTAGAGGGTTCCTGGTGGTCCTAGAAGGATTCTAGAAGGCCCTAAGTGGTTCTCAGAGGGCTCTAGAGGGTTCCTGGTGGTCCTAGAAGGGTCTTAGAAGGCCATAAAGGGGTCCCAGGGTGCTCTAGAGGTCTTTAGTATGGATCTGGGGGGCTCTAGAAGGGTCTGGGCGCTTTTAGAATGGATGTGAGAAGCTCTAGAAGGGTTCAGGGTCTTTTTGAATCTCCCTGGGGGGCTCTAGAAGGGTCTGGGGGCTTTTAGAATTGTCCAGATGGGCTCTAGAAGGGTCTAGGGTCCTTTAGAATGGGTCTGGGGTGCTCTAGAATGGTCTGGGGTCTTTTAAAATGGACGTGAGAAGATCTAGATGGGTCCAGGGGCCTTTAGAATGTCGCTGAGGGCCTCTAGAAGGGTCTGGGGTCCTCTAGAAGGGACGTGAGATGCTCTAGAAGGGTCCAGGGTCCTTTAGAAGGTCTCTGGCGTCTCTAGAAGGGTCTGGAGGCTTCTAGAAGGGATGTGAGAAGCTCTAGAAGGGTCCAGGGGCCTTTAGAACGTCTCTGGGGGGCTCTAGAAGGGTCTGGGGGCCTTTAGAAAGGACGTGAGAATCTCTAGAAGGGTCCAGGGGCCTTTAGAACGTCTCTGGGGGGCTCTAGTGGGATCTGGGGTCTTTTAGAAGGACTCTGGGGCCCTCTAGAAGGGTCTAGGGTCCATTAGAATGGGTCTGGGAGGATTTAGAAGGGTCTAGATGCCTTTAGAACGTCTCTGGGGGGTCTAGAAGGGTCTGGGGTCTTTTAGAAGCGACGTGAGAAGCTCTAGAAGGGTCCAGGGTCCTTTAGAAGGTCTCTGGGGGGCTCTAGAAGGGTCTGTGGGCATTTAGAAGGGATGTGAGTGGCTGTAGAAGGGTCTGGGCGCCTTTAGAAGGTCTCTGGGGGGCTCTAGAAAGGTCTGGGTTCTTTTAGAAGGGACGTGAGAAGCTCTAGAAGGGTCCAAGGACCTTTAAAATAGTTCTGGGGGCTCTAGAGGAGTCTGGAGGCTGTTAGAATGGTCCAGATGGGCTCTAGAATGGCCTGGTCGCTTTTAGAAGGTCTCTGGGGGGCTCTCGAAGGGTCTGGGGTCTTTTAGAAGGGACGTGAGAAGCTCTAGAAGGGTCCAGGGGCCTTTAGAAGGTCTCTGGGGGGCACTCAAAGGGTCTGGGGGCTTTTAGAAGGGACGTGAGAAGCTCTGGAAGGGTCCAGGGGCATTTAGAAGGGCTCTGGGGAGTCTAGAATGGTCTGGGGGCCTCTAGAATGGTCCAGAAGGGCTCTAGAATGGTCTTGGCACTTTTAGAAGGGCCCCGGTGGGTGCTAGAATGGTCTGGGGTCTTTTAGAATGGACGTCAGGTGCTCTAGAAGGGTCTGGGGGCTTTTAGAAGGGTCCAGTGGAGCTCTAGGAGGGTCTGGGGGCCTTTAGAAGGGCTCTGGCGGTCTTTAGAGACATCTGGGGGCCTTTAGAAGGACTCTGGGGGCCTCTAGAAGGGTCTAGAGGCCTTTAGATTTGTCTAGAGGGGCTCTAGAAGGACTAATCCCCTAACCCTAACACTTAACCCTAACCCCCTATCCCCAACCCTGACCCTAACCGGATAACCATAACCCTAATCCCTGTCCCCCTAACCCTAATCCCTAACACCCTAACCCTAACCCTAATCCCTTACACCCTAACCCTAACCCCGTAACCCTAAGCACATAACACTAAACCCTAACCCTAACCCTAACCTTAACCCCTAACCCTAACCCTCACCCTAAACCCTAACCATAACCCTAACCCTAACCCAACCCTGACCCTAACCCTAACCACAAACCCTAACCCCTAACCCTAACTCTAACCCTAACCCTAACCCTAATGACCCTAAACTCTAACCCTCACCCTAACCCCTAACCATAACCATAACCCTAACCATAACCCCAACCCTTATGACCCTAACCCTAACCTTAACCCTAATCTAACCCTAACCTAACCCTAACCCTAACCACTAAGCCTAACCCTAACCCCTAACCCTAAGCCTAAACCCTAACCCTAAACCCTAACCCTAACCCTAAACCTAACCCTAAACCTAACCCTAACCCTAACCCTAATGACCCTAACCCTAACCCTAACCCTAACCCTAATGACCCTAACCCTAAACCTAACCCCTAACCCTAACCCTAACCCTAAACCTAACCCCTAACCCCTAACCCTAATTACCCTAACACTAACCCTAACCCAACCCTAACCCTAACCCTAACCCTAACCCTAACCCTAACCCTAAACCCTAACCCTAAACCCTAACCTTAACCCCTAACCCCTAACCCTAACCCCTAACTCTAACCCCTAACCCGTAACCCTAACCCTAACCCTAAACCCTAACCCTAAACCATAACCCTAACCCCTAACCCCTAACCCCTAACTCTAACCATAACCCCTAACCCCTAACCCCTAACCCTAACCCTAATGACCCTAACCCTAACCCTAACCCTAACCATAAACCCTAACCCTAACCCTAACACTAACTCTAACCCCAACCACTAACCCTAACCCTAAACCCTAACCCTAACCCCTAACCCCTAACCCTAACCCCTAACTCTAACCCCTAACCCCTAACCCTAACCCTAACCCCTAACCCTAACCCCTAACCCTAAACCCTAACTCTAACCATAACCCCTAACCCCTAACCCCTTACCCTAACCCTAATGACCCTAACCCTAACACTAACCCCTAACTTCTAGAGCTTCTCACGTCCCTTCTAAAAGCCCCTGGACCCTTCTAGAGCCCCCTGGGTCCCTTCTAAAAGTTCCAAGACCCTTCTAGAGCCCATCTGGACAATTCTAAAGGCCCCCAGATCCCTCTGGACCCCCCAGAGACCTTCTAAAGGCCCCTGGACCCTTCTAGAGCTTCTCACGTCCCTTCTAAAAGCCCCCAGACCCTTCTAGAGCCCCCCAGAGACATTATAAAGGCCCCTGGACCCTTCTAGAGCTTCTCATGACCCTTTTAAAAGCCCCCAGACCCATCTAGAGCCCCCCAGAGACATTCTAAAGGCACCTGGACCCTTCAAGAGCTTCTCACGCCCATTCTAAAAGAACCCAGACCCTTCTAGAGCCCCCCAGAGAGCTTCAAAAAGACCCTGAACCCTTCTAGAGCTTCTTACATCCCTTCTAAAAGCCCCCAGACCCTTCTAGAGCCCCCCAGATCCAATCTAAAGATATCTAGAGCCCCCTGGGACCCCTTTACGGCCTTCTAAGACCCTTCTAGGACCACGAGGAGCGATCTAGAGCCCCCTGGGACCCCTTAAGGCCTTCTAGGACCCATCTAGGACCACGAGAATCCCTCTAGAGCCCCCTGGGACCTATTTAGGGCCTTCTTGGACCCTTCTAGGGCCCCCAAGGGACCCTCTAGAACCCACTGGGACCCACTTAGGGCCTTCTAGGACCCTTCTAGGACCACGAGAAACCCTCTAGAGCCACCTGGGACTCCCGTAGGGCCTTCTAGGATCATTGTAAGCCCCCAGGGAACCCTCTAGAGCCCTCTGGGACCCTTCTAGGGCTTTCTAGGACCCTTTTAGAATCAGAAGGAACCCTCTAGAGCACCCTGGGACCCTTCTAGGGCTTTCTTGAACACTTTTAGAGTCACCAGGAACCCTCTAGAGCCCCCTGGGACCCCTCTAGGACCACGAGAAACCCTCTAGAGCTCCCTGGGACCCACTTAGTGCCTTCTAGGACGCTTCTAGGGACACCAGAGACCCTCTAGAGCCCCCTGGGACACACTTAGGGCCTTCTAGGACCCTTCTAGGACCACGAGGAACCCTCTAGAGCCCCCTGAGACCCGCTTAGGACCTTCTAGGACCCTTCTATGACCACGAGGAACCCTCTAGAGCCACCTAGGACCCCCTTAGGGCCTTCTAGAACCCTTCTTGGACCCCCAGGGACCCTCTAGAGCCCACTGGCCCCCCTTAGGGCCTTCTAGGACCCTTCTAGGACCACGAGAAACAATCTAGAGCCCCCTGGGACCCCCTTAGGGCCAACTAGGACCAGTGTAAGACCCTGGGGAACCCTCTAGAGCCCCCTGGGTCCCCTTTAGGGCCTTCTAGGACCCTTCTAGGGACCCCAGGGACCCTCTAGAGCCCACTGGGACTGCCTTAGGGCCTACTAGGACCCTTCTAGGACTATGAGGAACCCTCTAGAGCCCCCTGGGACAAATTAGGGCCATCTAGGACCCTTCTAGGACCCACGGGAACCATCTAGAGCCCCGTGGGACCCCCTTCGGGCCTTCTAGGACACTTCTAAGTCCTCCAGGGACCCTCTAGAGCCCCCTGGGACCGCTTAGAGCCTTCTAGGACCCTTCTAGGACCTGTGGGTACCCTCTAGAGCCCCCTGGGACCCTTCTAGGGCTTTCTACGACACGTCTAGAGTCACCAGAAACCCTCTAGAGATCCCTTGGACCCCTTAGGGCCTTCTAGGACCCTTCTCGGACCACCAGGAACCCTCTAGAGCCCCCTGTGACACTCTTAGGGCCTTCTAGGACTCTTCTAGGACCACGAGAAAACCATCTAGAGCCCCCTGGGTCCCGCTTAGGGCCTTCTAGGACCATGGTAAGACCCCGGGGAACCCTCTGGAGCACCCTGGGTCCTCTATACAGCCTTCTAGGACCCTTCTAGGACCACCAGGATCCCTCTAGAGCCCCCTGGGACCCACTTAGGGCCATCTAGGGGTCTTCTAGGACCACGAGTAACCATCTAGAGACCCGTGGGATGACTTAAGGGCCTTCTAGGGGTCTTCTAGGGCCACAAGTAACCATCTAGAGACAAGTGGGACCACTTAAGGGCCTTCTTGGACACTTCTTGGTCCACAAGAGACCCTCTAGAGCCCCCTGGGACCGCTTAGAGTCTTCTAGGTCCATTCTATGAGCCCCAGGAAACACATAGAGCCCCCTGGGACCCCTTTAGGGCCTTCTAGGACCCTTCTAGGACCACCAGGAGCCCTCTAGAGCCCCCTAGGACCCACTTAGGGCCTTCTAGGACTCTTCTAGTACCCCCAGGGACCCTCTAGAGCCCCCTGGGACCCTTTTAGGGCCTTCTAGGACCCTCCTAGGACCCACGGGTACCCTCTAGAGCCCTCTGGGACCCTTCTAGGGCTTTCTTGGACCCTTTTAGAATCACCAGGAACCCTCCAGAGTCCCCTGGGACCCTTCTAGGGCTTTCTAGGACCCTTCTAGGACCACGAGGAACCCTCTAGAGCCCCCGGGACCATTTTAGGGCCTTCTAGGACCCTTCTAGGACTACGAGAAACCATCTATAGCTCTCTGGGACCCCTTTAGGGCGTTCTAGGACTCTTCTAGGGTCCCCAGAGACCGTCTAGAGCCCCCTGGGATGCCTTAGAGCCTTCGAGGACCCTTCTAGGACCACGAGGAACCCTCTAGAGCCCCCTGGGACCCCCTTAGGGCATTCTAGGACCCTTCTAGGGCCCCCAGGGACCCTCTAGAGCCCCCTGGGACCCCCTTAGGGCTTTCTAAGACCCTTCTAGGACCACCAGGAGCCCTCTATAGCCCTCTGGGACCCTCTTTGCGCCTTCTAGGACCCTTCTAGTTCCCCCAGGGACACTCTAGAGCCCCCTGGGACTTCTTAGAGCCTACTAGGACCCTTCTAGGACCACGAGAAACCCTCTAGAGCCCCCTGGGACCTCCTTAGGTCCTTCGAGGACCGTTCTAGGGTCACCAGGAACCCTCTAGAGCCCTCTGGGACCCACTTAGGGCCTTCTAGGACCCTTCTAGGACCACGAGGAACCCTCTAGAGCCCCCTGGGACTTGCTTAAGGCCTTCTAGAACCCTTCTAGTACCAGGAGAAACACTCTACAGCCCCCTGGGACTCCCTTAGGGCCTTCTAGTATCATTATAAGACCCTGGGGAACCCTCAAGAGCCTCGTGGGACCACTTAGAGCCTTCTAGGACCCTTCTAGGACCACAAGGATCCCTCTAGAGCCCCCTGGGACACCTTAGGGCCTTCTAGGGCTCTTCTAGCGCCCCCAGTGACCCTCTAGACCCCCCTGGAACTTGCTTAAGTCCTTCTAGAACCCTTCTAGGGCCACGAGGAACCCTCTAGAGCCCCCTGGGACCCCCTTAGGGCCTTCTAGGTCCATGGTAAAACCCCGGGGAACCCTCTAGAGCACCCTGGGTCCTATTTAAGGCCTTCTAGTACACTTCTAGGGCCCCCAGGGACCTTCTAGAGCCCCCTGGGTCCACTTAGGGCCTTTTAGGACCATTCTAGGACCAGGAGGAACCATCTAGAGCCCTCTGAGAACCCCTTAGGGCCTTCTAAGACCATTTAAATTCTCCGGGGAACCATCTAGAGGCCCCTGAGACCCCTTAGAACATTCTAGGACCCTTCTATGACCACGAGGAACCTTCTAGAACCACCTGGTACCCCCTTAGGGCCGTCTAGGACCCTTCTCGGACCACCAGGAACCCTCTAGAGCCCCCTGGGACTTGCTTAAGGCCTTCTAGGACTCTTCTAGGACCACGAGGAAACCAGATAGAGCCCCCTGGGACCAACTTAGGGCCTTCTAGGACCATGGTAAGACCCCGGGAAACCCTCTAGAGCACCCTGCGTCCTCCTTAGGGCCTTCTAGTACACTTCTAGGGACCAAGGGACTTTCTAGAGCCCCCTGGTTCCCTTTAGAGCCTTCTAGAACCATTCTAGGAGCCCCAGGAACCATCTAGAGCCCTCTGGGACCCCCTTAGGGCCTTCTAGGACCCTTCTAGGACCACCAAGAACCCTCTAGAGCCCTCTGGGACCCCCTTAGGTCCTTCTAGGACCCTTCTAGACCCCCCAATAACCCTCTAGATCCCTCTGGGACCCCCTTAGGGCCTTCTAGCACCCTTCTAGGACCACGAGGAACTCTCTAGAGCCCACTGGGACCCCCTGAAGAACTTCAAGGACCCTTCTAGGACCACAAGAAACCGTCTAGAACCCCTTGGGACTCTCATAGGGCCTTCTAGGATCATTGTAAGACCCTGGGGAACCATCTAGAGCGTCGTGGGACCACTTAGAGACTTCTAGGACGATTCTAGTACCACGAGGAACCCTCTAGAGCCCCCTGGGACCAATTTAGGGCCTTCTAGGACCCTTCTAGGACCACGAGGAACCCTCTAGAGCCCCCTGGGACCCCCTTAGGGCCTTCTAGGACAATTCTAGCGCCCCCAGGGACCCTCTAGAGCCCCCTGGGACACACTTAGGGCCTTCTAGGACCCTTCTAGGACACAGGGAACCCTCAAGAGCCCCCTGGGACCCCCTTAGGGCTTTCTAGGGCCATGGTAAGACCCTGGGGAACCCTCCAGAGCACCCTGGGTCCTCTTTAGTGCCTTCTAGTACCCTTCTAGGGCCCCCAGGGACCTTCTAGAGCCCCCTGGTTACCCTTTGAGCCTTCTAGAACCCCTCAAGGAGCCCCAGGAACCCTCTAGAGCCCACTGGGACCCCCTTAGGGCCTTCTAGGACCCTTCTAGGGCCCCCAGGGACCCTCTAGAGCCCCATGGGACCCCTTTAGGGCCTTCTAGGACTCTTCTAGGACCACCAGGAGCCCTCTATAGCCCTCTGGGACACCTTTTTGCACATTCTAGGACACTTCTAGTGCCCCCAGAGACCCTCTAGAGCTCCCTGGGAGTCTTTAGGGCCTACTAGGACCCTTCTAGGATCACCAGGAACCCTCTAGAGCCCTCTGGGACCCACTTAGGGCCTTCTAGGACCCTTCTAGGACCACGAGGAACCCTCTAGAGCCCCCTGGGACCCCCTTAGGGCATTCTAGGACCCTTCTAGGGCCCCCAGGGACCCTCTAGAGCCCCCTGGGACCCCCTTAGGGCTTTCTAAGACCCTTCTAGGACCACCAGGAGCCCTCTATAGCCCTCTGGGACCCTCTTTGCGCCTTCTAGGACCCTTCTAGTGCCCCCAGGGACACTCTAGAGCCCCCTGGGACTCCTTAGGGCCTACTAGGACCCTTCTAGGACCACGAGAAATCCTCTAGAGCCCCCTGGGACCTCCTTAGGTCCTTCTAGGACCGTTCTAGGGTCACCAGGAACCCTCTAGAGCCCTCTGGGACCCACTTAGGGCCTTCTAGGACCCTTCTAGGACCACGAGGAACTCTCTAGAGCCCCCTGGGACTTGCTTAAGGCCTTCTAGGACTCTTCTAGGACAACGAGAAACCATCTAGAGCCCCCTGGGACCCACTTAGGGCATTCTAGGTTCATTTTAAGACCCTGGTGAACCCTCTAGAGCCTCGTGGTACCACTTAGAGCCTTGTAGGACCCTTCTAGGACCAGAAGGAACCCTCTAGAGCCCCCTGGGACCCCCTTAGGGCCTTCTAGGACAATTCTAGCGCCCCCAGGGACCCTCTAGTGCCCCCTGGGACACACTTAGGGCCTTCTAGGACACTTCTAGGACACAGGGAACCCTCAAGAGCCCCCTGGGACCCACTTAGAGCTTTCTAGGGCCATGGTAAGACCCTGGGGAACCCTCCAGAGCACCCTGGGTCCTCTTTAGTGCCTTCTAGTACCCTTCTAGGGCCCCCAGGGACCTTCTAGAGCCCCCTGGTTACCCTTTGAGCCTTCTAGAACCCTTCTAGGAGCCCCAGGAACCCTCTAGAGCCCCCTGGGACCCCCTTAGGGCATTCTAGGACCCTTCTAGGACCACAAGGAACCCTCTAGAGCCCCCTGGGACCCCTTTAGGGCCTTCTAGGACAATTCTAGGGCCGCCAGGGTCCGTCTAGAGCCCCCTGGGACCCCTTTAGGGCCTTCTAGGACCCTTCTAGGACCACCAGGAGCCCTCTAGAGCCCCCTAGGACCCACTTAGGGCCTTCTAGGACTCTTCTAGTACCCCCAGGGACCCTCTAGAGCCCCCTGGGACCCTTTTAGGGCCTTCTAGGACCCTCCTAGGACCCACGGGTACCCTCTAGAGCCCTCTGGGACCCTTCTAGGCCTTTCTTGGACCCTTTTAGAATCACCAGGAACCCTCCAGAGTCCCCTGGGACCCTTCTAGGGCTTTCTAGGACCCTTCTAGGACCACGAGGAACCCTCTAGAGCCCCCGGGACCATTTTAGGGCCTTCTAGGACCCTTCTAGGACTACGAGAAACCATCTATAGCTCCCTGGGACCCCTTTAGGGCGTTCTAGGACTCTTCTAGGGTCCCCAGAGACCGTCTAGAGCCCCCTGGGACCCCCTTAGAGCCTTCGAGGACCCTTCTAGGACCACGAGGAACCCTCTAGAGCCCCCTGGGACCCCCTTAGGGCATTCTAGGACCCTTCTAGGGCCCCCAGGGACCCTCTAGAGCCCCCTGGGACCCCCTTAGGGCTTTCTAAGACCCTTCTAGGACCACCAGGAGCCCTCTATAGCCCTCTGGGACCCTCTTTGCGCCTTCTAGGACCCTTCTAGTTCCCCCAGGGACACTCTAGAGCCCCCTGGGACTCCTTAGAGCCTACTAGGACCCTTCTAGGACCACGAGAAACCCTCTAGAGCCCCCTGGGACCTCCTTAGGTCCTTCGAGGACCGTTCTAGGGTCACCAGAAACCCTCTAGAGCCCTCTGGGACCCACTTAGGGCCTTCTAGGACCCTTCTAGGACCACGAGGAACTCTCTAGAGCCCCCTGAGACTTGCTTAAGGCCTTCTAGGACTCTTCTAGGACCACGAGAAACCATCTAGAGCCCCCTGGGACCCACTTAGGGCATTCTAGGTTCATTTTAAGACCCTGGGGAACCCTCTAGAGCCTCGTGGTACCACTTAGAGCCTTGTAGGACCCTTCTAGGACCAGAAGGATCCCTCTAGAGCCCTCTGGGACCCCCTTAGGGCCTTCTAGGACAATTCTAGCGCCCCCAGGGACCCTCTAGAGCCCCCTGGGACACACTTAGGGCCTTCTAGGACCCTTCTAGGACACAGGGAACCCTCAAGAGCCCCCTGGGACCCCCTTAGGGCTTTCTAGGGCCATGGTAAGACCCTGGGGAACCCTCCAGAGCACCCTGGGTCCTCTTTAGTGCCTTCTAGTACCCTTCTAGGGCCCCCAGGGACCTTCTAGAGCCCCCTGGTTACCCTTTGAGCCTTCTAGAACCCTTCTAGGAGCCCCAGGAACCCTCTAGAGCCCCCTGGGACCCCCTTAGGGCCTTCTAGGACCCTTCTAGGACCACAAGGAACCCTCTAGAGCCCCCTGGGACCCCTTTAGGGCCTTCTAGGACAATTCTAGGGCCGCCAGGGTCCGTCTAGAGCCCCCTGGGACCCCTTTAGGGCCTTCTAGGACCCTTCTAGGACCACCAGGAGCCCTCTAGAGCCCCCTAGGACCCACTTAGGGCCTTCTAGGACTCTTCTAGTACCCCCAGGGACCCTCTAGAGCCCCCTGGGACCCTTTTAGGGCCTTCTAGGACCCTCCTAGGACCCACGGGTACCCTCTAGAGCCCTCTGGGACCCTTCTAGGCCTTTCTTGGACCCTTTTAGAATCACCAGGAACCCTCTAGAGCCCCCGGGACCCTTCTAGGGCCTTCTAGGACCCTTCTAGGACCACGAGAAACCATCTATAGCTCTCTGGGACCCCTTTAGGGCGTTCTAGGACTCTTCTAGGGTCCCCAGAGACCGTCTAGAGCCCCCTGGGATGGCTTAGAGCCTTCGAGGACCCTTCTAAGACCACGAGGAACCCTCTAGAGCCCCCTGGGAACCCCTTAGGGCATTCTAGGACCCTTCTAGGGCCCCCAGGGACCCTCTAGAGCCCCCTGGGACCCACTTAGGGCCTTCTAAGACCCTTCTAGGACCACCAGGAGCCCTCTATAGCCCTCTGAGACACTTTTTTGCACATTCTAGGACACTTCTAGTGCCCCCAGAGACCCTCTAGAGCTCCCTGGGAGTCTTTAGGGCCTACTAGGACCCTTCTAGGATCACCAGGGACCCTCTAGAGCCCTCTGGGACCCACTTAGGGCCTTCTAGGACCCTTCTAGGACCACAGGAACCCTCTAGAGCCCCCTGGGACCCCCTTAGGGCATTCTAGGACCCTTCTAGGGCCCCCAGGGACCCTCTAGAGCCCCCTGGGACCCCCTTAGGGCTTTCTAAGACCCTTCTAGGACCACCAGGAGCCCTCTATAGCCCTCTGGGACCCTCTTTGCGCCTTCTAGGACCCTTCTAGTGCCCCCAGGGACACTCTAGAGCCCCCTGGGGCTCCTTAGGGCCTACTAGGACCCTTCTAGGACCACGAGAAACCCTCTAGAGCCCCCTGGGACCTCCTTAGGTCCTTCTAGGACCGTTCTAGGGTCACCAGGAACCCTCTAGAGCCCTCTGGGACCCACTTAGGGCCTTCTAGGACCCTTCTAGGACCACGAGGAACTCTCTAGAGCCCCCTGGGACTTGCTTAAGGCCTTCTAAGACTCTTCTAGGACCACGAGAAACCATCTAGAGCCCCCTGGGACCCACTTAGGGCATTCTAGGTTCATTTTAAGACCCTGGGGTACCATCTAGAGCCTCGTGGTACCACTTAGAGCCTTGTAGGACTCTTCTAGGACCAGAAGGAACCCTCTAGAGCCCCCTGGGACCCCCTTAGGGCCTTCTAGGACAATTCTAGCGCCCCCAGGGACCCTCTAGAGCCCCCTGGGACACACTTAGGGCCTTCTAGGACCCTTCTAGGACACAGGGAACCCTCAAGAGCCCCCTGGGACCCACTTAGGGCTTTCTAGGGCCATGGTAAGACCCTGGGGAACCCTCCAGAGCACCCTGGGTCCTCTTTAGTGCCTTCTAGTACCCTTCTAGGACCACCAGGGACCTTCTAGAGCCCCCTGGTTACCCTTTGAGCCTTCTAGAACCCTTCTAGGAGCCCCAGGAACCCTCTAGAGCCCGCTGGGACCCCCTTAGGGCCTTCTAGGACCCTTCTAGGACCACGAGGATCCCTCTAGAGCCCCCTAGGACACCTTAGGGCCTTCTAGGGCTCTTCTAGCGCCCCCAGTGACCCTCTAGACCCCCCTGGAACTTGCTTAAGTCCTTCTAGAACCCTTCTAGGGCCACGAGGAACCCTCTAGAGCCCCCTGGGACCCCCTTAGGGCCTTCTAGGTCCATGGTAAAACCCCGGGGAACCCTCTAGAGCACCCTGGGTCCTATTTAAGGCCTTCTAGTACACTTCTAGGGCCCCCAGGGACCTTCTAGAGCCCCCTGGGTCCACTTAGGGCCTTTTAGGACCATTCTAGGACCAGGAGGAACCATCTAGAGCCCTCTGAGAACCCCTTAGGGCCTTCTAAGACCATTTAAATTCTCCGGGGAACCATCTAGAGGCCCCTGAGACCCCTTAGAACATTCTAGGACCCTTCTATGACCACGAGGAACCTTCTAGAACCACCTGGTACCCCCTTAGGGCCGTCTAGGACCCTTCTCGGACCACCAGGAACCCTCTAGAGCCCCCTGGGACTTGCTTAAGGCCTTCTAGGACTCTTCTAGGACCACGAGGAAACCAGATAGAGCCCCCTGGGACCAACTTAGGGCCTTCTAGGACCATGGTAAGACCCCGGGAAACCCTCTAGAGCACCCTGCGTCCTCCTTAGGGCCTTCTAGTACACTTCTAGGGACCAAGGGACTTTCTAGAGCCCCCTGGTTCCCTTTAGAGCCTTCTAGAACCCTTCTAGGAGCCCCAAGAACCCTCTAGAGCCCTCTGGGACCCCCTTAGGTCCTTCTAGGACCCTTCTAGACCCCCCAATAACCCTCTAGATCCCTCTGGGACCCCCTTAGGGCCTTCTAGCACCCTTCTAGGACCACGAGGAACTCTCTAGAGCCCACTGGGACCCCCTGAAGAACTTCAAGGACCCTTCTAGGACCACAAGAAACCGTCTAGAACCCCTTGGGACTCACATAGGGCCTTCTAGGATCATTGTAAGACCCTGGGGAACCATCTAGAGCATCGTGGGACCACTTAGAGCCTTCTAGGACGATTCTAGTACCACGAGGAACCCTCTAGAGCCCCCTGGGACCAATTTAGGGCCTTCTAGGACCCTTCTAGGACCACGAGGAACCCTCTAGAGCCCCCTGGGACCCCCTTAGGGCCTTCTAGGACAATTCTAGCGCCCCCAGGGACCCTCTAGAGCCCCCTGGGACACACTTAGGGCCTTCTAGGACCCTTCTAGGACACAGGGAACCCTCAAGAGCCCCCTGGGACCCCCTTAGGGCTTTCTAGGGCCATGGTAAGACCCTGGGGAACCCTCCAGAGCACCCTGGGTCCTCTTTAGTGCCTTCTAGTACCCTTCTAGGGCCCCCAGGGACCTTCTAGAGCCCCCTGGTTACCCTTTGAGCCTTCTAGAACCCCTCTAGGAGCCCCAGGAACCCTCTAGAGCCCACTGCGACCCCCTTAGGGCCTTCTAGGACCCTTCTAGGGCCCCCAGGGACCCTCTAGAGCCCCCTGGGACCCACTTAGGGCCTTCTAAGACCCTTCTAGGACCACCAGGAGCCCTCTATAGCCCTCTGGGACACCTTTTTGCACATTCTAGGACACTTCTAGTGCCCCCAGAGACCCTCTAGAGCTCCCTGGGAGTCTTTAGGGCCTACTAGGACCCTTCTAGGATCACCAGGAACCCTCTAGAGCCCTCTGGGACCCACTTAGGGCCTTCTAGGACCCTTCTAGGACCACGAGGAACCCTCTAGAGCCCCCTGGGACCCCCTTAGGGCATTCTAGGACCCTTCTAGGGCCCCCAGGGACCCTCTAGAGCCCCCTGGGACCCCCTTAGGGCTTTCTAAGACCCTTCTAGGACCACCAGGAGCCCTCTATAGCCCTCTGGGACCCTCTTTGCGCCTTCTAGGACCCTTCTAGTGCCCCCAGGGACACTCTAGAGCCCCCTGGGACTCCTTAGGGCCTACTAGGACCCTTCTAGGACCACGAGAAATCCTCTAGAGCCCCCTGGGACCTCCTTAGGTCCTTCTAGGACCGTTCTAGGGTCACCAGGAACCCTCTAGAGCCCTCTGGGACCCACTTAGGGCCTTCTAGGACCCTTCTAGGACCACGAGGAACTCTCTAGAGCCCCCTGAGACTTGCTTAAGGCCTTCTAGGACTCTTCTAGGACCACGAGAAACCATCTAGAGCCCCCTGGGACCCACTTAGGGCATTCTAGGTTCATTTTAAGACCCTGGGGAACCCTCTAGAGCCTCGTGGTACCACTTAGAGCCTTGTAGGACCCTTCTAGGACCAGAAGGAACCCTCTAGAGCCCCCTGGGACCCCCTTAGAGCCTTCTAGGACAATTCTAGCACCCCCAGGGACCCTCTAGAGCCCCCTGGGACACACTTAGGGCCTTCTAGGACACTTCTAGGACACAGGGAACCCTCAAGAGCCCCCTGGGACCCACTTAGGGCTTTCTAGGGCCATGGTAAGACCCTGGGGAACCCTCCAGAGCACCCTGGGTCCTCTTTAGTGCCTTCTAGTACCCTTCTAGGGCCCCCAGGGACCTTCTAGAGCCCCCTGGTTACCTTTTGATCCTTCTAGAACCCTTCTAGGAGCCCCAGGAACCCTCTAGAGCCCCCTGGGACCCACTTAGGGCCTTCTAGGACCCTTCTAGGACCACAAGGAACCCTCTAGAGCCCCCTGGGACCCCTTTAGGGCCTTCTAGGACAATTCTAGGGCCGCCAGGGTCCGTCTAGAGCCCCCTGGGACTCCTTTAGGGCCTTCTAGGACCCTTCTAGGACCACCAGGAGCCCTCTAGAGCCCCCTAGGACCCACTTAGGGCCTTCTAGGACTCTTCTAGTACCCCCAGGGACCCTCTAGAGCCCCCTGGGACCCTTTTAGGGCCTTCTAGGACCCTCCTAGGACACACGGGTACCCTCTAGAGCCCTCTGGGACCCTTCTAGGCCTTTCTTGGACCCTTTTAGAATCACCAGGAACCCTCCAGAGTCCCCTGGGACCCTTCTAGGGCTTTCTAGGACCCTTCTAGGACCACGAGGAACCCTCTAGAGCCCCCGGGACCATTTTAGGGCCTTCTAGGACCCTTCTAGGACTACGAGAAACCATCTATAGCTCCCTGGGACCCCTTTAGGGCGTTCTAGGACTCTTCTAGGGTCCCCAGAGACCGTCTAGAGCCCCCTGGGATGCCTTAGAGCCTTCGAGGACCCTTCTAGGACCACGAGGAACCCTCTAGAGCCCCCTGGGACCCCCTTAGGGCATTCTAGGACCCTTCTAGGGCCCCCAGGGACCCTCTAGAGCCCCCTGGGACCCCCTTAGGGCTTTCTAAGACCCTTCTAGGACCACCAGGAGCCCTCTATAGCCCTCTGGGACCCTCTTTGAGCCTTCTAGGACCCTTCTAGTTCCCCCAGGGACACTCTAGAGCCCCCTGGGACTCCTTAGAGCCTACTAGGACCCTTCTAGGACCACGAAAAACCCTCTAGAGCCCCCTGGGACCTCCTTAGGTCCTTCTAGGACCATTCTAGGGTCACCAGGAACCCTCTAGAGCCCTCTGGGACCCACTTAGGGCCTTCGAGGACCCTTCTAGGACCACAAGGAACCCTCTAGAGCCCCCTGGGACCCCCTTAGGGCATTCTAGGACACTTCTAGTGCCCCCAGAGACCCTCTAGATCTCCCTGGGAGTCTTTAGGGCCTACTAGGACCCTTCTAGGATCACCAGGAACCCTCTAGAGCCCTCTGGGACCCACTTACGGCCTTCTAGGACCCTTCTAGGACCACGAGGAACCCTCTAGAGCCCCCTGGGACCCCCTTAGGGCATTCTAGGACCCTTCTAGGGCCCCCAGGGACCCTCTAGAGCCCCCTGGGACCCCCTTAGGGCTTTCTAAGACCCTTCTAGGACCACCAGGAGCCCTCTATAGCCCTCTGGGACCCTCTTTGCGCCTTCTAGGACCCTTCTAGTGCCCCCAGGGACGCTCTAGAGCCCCCTGGGACTCTTTAGGGCCTACTAGGACCCTTCTAGGACCACGAGAAATCCTCTAGAGCCCCCTGGGACCTCCTTAGGTCCTTCTAGGACCGTTCTAGGGTCACCAGGAACCCTCTAGAGCCCTCTGGGACCCACTTAGGGCCTTCTAGGACCCTTCTAGGACCACGAGGAACTCTCTAGAGTCCCCTGAGACTTGCTTAAGGCCTTCTAGGACTCTTCTAGGACCACGAGAAACCATCTAGAGCCCCCTGGGACCCACTTAGGGCATTCTAGGTTCATTTTAAGACCCTGGGGAACCCTCTAGAGCCTCGTGGTACCACTTAGAGCCTTGTAGGACCCTTCTAGGACCAGAAGGAACCCTCTAGAGCCCCCTGGGACCCCCTTAGAGCCTTCTAGGACAATTCTAGTGCCCCCAGGGACCCTCTAGAGCCTCCTGGGACACACTTAGGGCCTTCTAGGACACTTCTAGGACACAGGGAACCCTCAAGAGCCCCCTGGGACCCCCTTAGGGCTTTCTAGGGCCATGGTAAGACCCTGGGGAACCCTCCAGAGCACCCTGGGTCCTCTTTAGTGCATTCTAGTACCCTTCTAGGGCCCCCAGGGACCTTCTAGAGCCCCCTGGTTACCCTTTGAGCCTTCTAGAACCCCTCTAGGAGCCCCAGGAACCCTCTAGAGCCCACTGGGACCCCCTTAGGGCCTTCTAGGACCCTTCTAGGACCACAAGGAACCCTCTAGAGCCCCCTGGGACCCCTTTAGGGCCTTCTAGGACAATTCTAGGGCCGCCAGGGTCCGTCTAGAGTCCCCTGGGACCCCTTAGGGCCTTCTAGGACCCTTCTAGGACCACCAGGAGCCCTCTAGAGCCCCCTAGGACCCACTTAGGGCCTTCTTGGACTCTTCTAGTACCCCCAGGGACCCTCTAGAGCCCCCTGGGACCATTTATGGCCTTCTAGGACCCTCCTAGGACCCACGGGTACCCTCTAGAGCCCTCTGGGACCCTTCTAGGCCTTTCTTGGACACTTTTAGAATTACCAGGAACCCTCTAGAGCCCCCGGGACCCTTCTAGGGCCTTCTAGGACCCTTCTAGGACCACGAGAAACCATCTATAGCTCTCTGGGACCCCTTTAGGGCGTTCTAGGACTCTTCTAGGGTCCCCAGAGACCGTCTAGAGCCCCCTGGGATGCCTTAGAGCCTTCGAGGACCCTTCTAGGACCACGAGGAACCCTCTAGAGCCCCCTGGGACCCCCTTAGGGCATTCTAGGACCCTTCTAGGGCCCCCAGGGACCCTCTAGAGCCCCCTGGGACCCAATTAGGGCCTTCTAAGACCCTTCTAGGACCACCAGGAGCCCTCTATAGCCCTCTGGGACACCTTTTTGCACATTCTAGGACACTTCTAGTGCCGCCAGAGACCCTCTAGAGCTCCCTGGG